>NW_006921825.1:3807638-3818361 GCF_000298275.1 Orycteropus afer afer | reverse complement strand
GTTGACATACAAACATAACCACCCACAGTAATTTTCTATTTATTGTTATATTTTTCTATAATGTATGCCAGTTTTAAGTAAGTATATACTTTGTTGATAAATAACAAGCTTACTTAAAATTATCATTATATTTTCTATAATGTATGCCAGTTTTAAACAAAGTATATACTTATTTAAAACTAGCATACTTTGTTTATATTATAAGAAACAATAAAGCTGTCTTTGTGGTGGAAAATGATTCATGGAATGTCTACTGTATGCAAAGAATTAGTCCCAAGATGATAATAATAATAACAACAAACGGTTGGTATCTAGTTGATTCCAACTCATGATGACCCCAAGTATATTGATGACTGATTTTTCTGAAGTAGATGGCCAGACGTTTTTTCTGAGGTGAACATGAACCTCCAAACTTTTTCTTAGTAGCCAGTGCATCACTGTTTACATCTCTCAGAGACTAAAAATATCAATGAGTTAATATTCACTTGAGTTCTTCCTTTTACTCTGATGTCACATTTATAATTCTTCAAATGAAAATCAATTTGAACCCTGGAAGAGTAGTGATAAGTGGACACTGCTGTTGCTGTGTGCCATTGAGTCAATTCTGACTCATAGTGATCTTATGAGACAGAATAGAATTGCCCCCATAGGGTTTCCTAGGCTATAATCTTAACAGATACAGATTGCCAGGTCTTTTCTTCAATGGGGACTAATAGGTTTTAACCACTGACCTTTTGGTTAGCAGCCGAACACTTTAACCATTGAGCCGCCAGAGTTCCTTTAAGTGGATACTAGTTACTGTCAAGCTCTTTTGCAAGAATCCCTCACAAATACTCTTACTTTCGGTCTGAGTGAAAGGGCTTTGGCAATGGGTTTGGCCCTTAGTTTCAGACCTTTAGGACATGTGTCCTGACTGAAACAATAAAGATAAGACAGTATCTGTGACCTCAGCCAGTCATTTCATATGGAGACTTGGCAAGGGTCCTGGATGAGTCAGTGAAAATCAATTGCAGTGATGGAAAACTCATCTAAGGAAAATGTCTTAGAGCTGGTGGGTCAGAGCCAGCCCCTCTGTATATGAAGGATCTCACAGTCTGTGTTTATTGACACAGAAGGTGGTTTTAATTACCCTAAAGGAATTTCTGGCATGTTTTGCCAAAGCCAGCCTTAAAATTTTTAATCAGTAGATTAGTGACAACTAGACTGACTGGAGAGGTCTGTGATCTGGGCAGCTAGATGAGTGGAGGATATTGCAAAAGACATGTAATGACAGAGCATGGGTACGTTTTATCAAAAAAACAAACATACATAGGAAAATACTAGCATCCACTCATGAAATCATCTTGGCTTTAGAGAATATGACATCTTTTATGTCTGAGAAATCTTGATTTCCTTCCAGTCATTGATCATGATCTGAGCTTCCTTGATGACCTCTATTTTTGGTATACTGAAACATAAACTCTGTGAGATGACCTGGAGCAAGAGTTTGGGGTGACCACTCAAGCAATTAGCTTTATAGCTCCACAACAAGTCACTTGAAAGAATGAGTATGTCTTTCTAAGTACAGGCCCAAGAAAATTTGTGCTTAGAATAGCATGATCTTTATTTTAGAGTTGCCTGTTTGGGTTGACCTACAAAGTATTTTAAGAATAGAGATATAATAGAAAAAGCAGGATGATAGTGTGACATAATGAAGTCATTTTAAACTGTCAAGAAACCTGAGGGGAAAAATAGTCCAAGATAAATAAATGTAAAGTTACCAAAAACTTTCCTTGATTTTTATTTACATTCTTGCTCTTGTATCTCTTGGATAAATTCTAGTAAAATGTGAAAATAGTCAATCCTAAATCCCATCTTTATCTCACCACATCTAACTTCAGATGAATTGATTTTCCTCACTGGATAAAAATGTCCCTCACATTGCTTTCTTTTGCTGCTGTCTAAACTACTCGATATGTAGGTCAAATTCTGTTCTCTGGTCTAAACATGCAAGACAGAACAATGTTGTTATATGCTGTTGAGTTGGTTCTGACTCATAGTGACCCAGTGTACATCAGAACAAAGCACAACCCAACAATCCTGCACTGTCCTCACATTCATTGCTATATGTGAGCACATTGTTGTAGCCACTGTTTGTGTCTGTCCATTCTCTTGAGGGGCTTTCTCTTTTTTGCTGACCGTCCACTTTAACAAGCATGATGTCTTTCTCCAGGGACTGGTCCCTTCTGATATTTCCAAAGTACATGAGATGAAGTCTCATCATCTTTGCTTCAAAGGAGCATTCTGGCTGTACTTCTTCTAAGACATATTTGTTCATTCTTCTGCCAGTTCATGGTGTATTCAATATTCTGTACCAATACCATAATTCAAAGGCATCAATTCTTCTTTAATCTTCCTTATTCATTATCCAGCTTTCGCATACCTATAAGGTGATTGAACATAGCCTGGCTTGGATCAGGTGCACCTTAGTCTCCAAAGTAACATCTTTGCTTTCTAACACTTTAAAGAGTCTTTTGCAGCAGATTTACCCAATGCAATATGTTGTTTGATTTCTTGACTTCTGCTTTCACGGGTGTTGATTGTGAATTCAAGTTAAAATGAAATCTTTGACTACTTCAATATTTTCTCTGTTTATCATGATGTTGTTCATTGGTCAGTTGTGAAGATTTTTGTTTTATGTTGAGGTGTAATTCAAACTGAAGGCTGTAGTCTTTGGTCTTTATCAGTAAGTGCTTCAAGTCTTCACTTTCAGCAAGCAACCTTGTGTCATCTGCATATTGCAGGTTGGTAATGAGTCTTCCCGCAATAGTGGGTCTGTGCTCTTCTTCATGTAGTCCACTTTCTTGGATCTTTTGCCCAGCATACAGACTGAATAAGTATGGTGAAAGAATACAACTTTGATGTACATCTTTCCTGATTTTAAACCATGCAGTAGCCCCTTGTGCTAGTCAAATGACTGCCTCTATGTCTATGTACAGGTTGCTTATGAACACAATTAAGTGTCCTGTTGTTGTTATGTGCCATCGAGTCAGACTTGACTCATAGCAACCTTCCTTGGGTTTCTGAGGCAGTATCACTGTGGAAGTAGATTGCCCAACCTTCCTTCCAAGGATACCCATAACTTGTTATGATTCACACATTTGAATGCCTTTACATAGTCAATAACACAAATAAACATCTTTCTGGTATCCTCTGCTTTAAGCCAAGATCCATCTGACATCAGCAATGATATCTTTCATTCCAAATCCTCTTCTGAATCTAGCTTGAATTTCCAGCAGTTCCCTGCCAATGTACTGCTACAATCATTTTGAATTATCTTCATCAAAATAAGGGCACAAATATGGATCTCTTGTAGTAGTTTGGCCAGGTAAAACTATTTTCCATATTTCTTGGCATAGACAAGCCAGCTTTTCCAGAGTTGCATCCATTTTTTAAAACATCTCAGTTGGTATTCTGTCAATTCCTGCAGACTTGTTTTTTGCCAATGCCTTCAATGCAACTTGGACTTCTTCCTTCAATACCATCAACTCTTGTTCATATATCACCTCCTAAAATGGTTGAATGTGACACCTTAAATTTTGAATAGGATCTCTGCAAAAACGGCAAGGAGGCCATATGTTCTGACCTCCTCTAATCTCACAAGAGGAAGACAGGATTACCAGCAGTAACCCAAGGCCTATTACTGCAAGGCCAAACATGATGCCTCCCTCCAGCCCTTTCACCAACCGTTCCTCCCAAAGCACCCACCACCTCTCTCCTGGGTTCGATAATTCACTGCAATGGCCACACAGAACTCACAGATTACAGGGTTTATTAGGGAAGCACCAGGCTACAACTCAAGTTCAGGAAGAATGCTCAGTCTCTCTCCCAGCCCACCGTCCCTCAGCCAAGAGTCTCTCACAGTCTCTTTCCCAGCAGTGCTGGTCCCTCGGTGTCTCACTCAGCAATGCATGTCTCTTGCATCTCTGTCCCAGCAACGCATGTCTCAGGAGCCCGTGTCTCTTTCAGCAGCACGTCTTCCTCAACCAGCAGTCAGAGAGAGTTCTGCCTCCAGGAGGTCTCCTTTAGAGCCCGCAGGGTGGTCAAACTAGCCAATTATAGCATCAGAACTCTAAGCACCTGAGAGAGAGTGGGCACCTCCCAGAACATTGTTTTGTGCCACTCCCAACAGAAATACTCCAGGTGGACACCTTCAGCAATTAGGAGCTCCTCGTTGCTCATAGCAAATTCCACCTTGGAGTTTACAAAGACTTATGGGTAGAAAAGCCACACAAAGTAATTTACTACACTGCAATCTCTAAGGAGTTTTTGACAAAATACAATGAACTGTCCTTGTAGAGTTACTGCAAGTGTATCTGTCCTATTCAACGTCATAGTAGATAGCTGATATCCCTTGCTGTTTTAACAGAAAGATTTCTCAAGCTATTTTATGCCTACATGCACTGATCTGGGGGATTTGCCAAGCTTACAGAGAAGTAAGACCATAGAAAATGAATTCCTCTTAACCATCAAAACAACTAAGTAAATAGTTTCATGAATGTCTTTGGTTCTATTGTATTTCTCTGCTTTAAACAAAGCCCTCCTGCCTCTTGTTTTTTAAGTTAGTCAGTAAACCAACTTGGAGAAGTAGGTTGGTATGCTATTGGTCAAATTTTAGGCAAGGGAGGAGCTACAAAAAATAGTGCCATATTACATTTATAAAGGGATTTCATATTTCTACAAAGTATTTCACAGCTCTTATCTACTACGCATGGAGCCCTATAGTGCAGTGGTTGAAACATTCAGCTACTAACCAAAAGTTTAGAGCTTTAAACCTACCAGCTGCTCTGTGGAAAAAAAATGAAGGAGTCTGCTTTGATAAAGATTTATAGCCTTGGAAATCCAATTGGGCAGTTCTACTCTGTCTTATAGGGTCTCTATAAGTTGTAAGGGGAGCTCTGGTAGCATAGTGCCTAAGGTACTTGACTGCTAACCAGAAAGGTGGCTCAAACCTACCAACCACTCCTCAGAAGGAAGATGGGGCGATCTACTTCCATAGTGATACTGCCTCGGAAACCCAAGGAGGGGTCGCTATGAGTCGGTCGGACTCGACAGCACATAACAACAACAACAACATGAGTTGTAATGTAATGGACTTCATGGCAGTGGGTGTGTTTTTTTTGTTTCCCCTCAGGGCTTCACACTGATTCGCTTGTGGCCAGTGTAGCAAATTTGGCAAAGAACCAAATCTTTAGAATTTGAGTGAAGAGGAATGGTAACCAGAACAGGAAAAATTATAGGTCAAAGCCCTGGAATGGGACACTTGGAAGAAGCATAGTGAGCCCTTTCAGGAGCTTGAAGTGGTAGATTGTATTATTGCCAGGACTGCAGAGAGCAACACACATTCAAAGTGGTGCAGTCAGCCACTGTCTTTGAGCAGGCCACCATTGTTTCCCACACTGCTGGTCAAGAGATTTGGTTGCTATGCAATGTACACACTATCCTTGTTTTCTAAGTTTCTATTAGGCCTTTAACCCATAATTTTTCTCATTTTGATTATCATTATGATTCACCTATATTTTACAAATTAGGGCCCATTCTTGTTTCACTTTGTCAACCATGACTGAACCAACCAGAACTGGTTTAAACCCCTGGTTTATCTACCATCCATGGCAAATTTAGAGAATAAGTTTTATTTTCATTTTCTTGATGAGGAAACTGAGACCCTGTAGAAATAATTGACATGCTTGTGATCATGTAGCTGGTTAGTGGTTGAAATGGGACTGAGATCCAGAGATTGTTTCCTAAAACACATCCCTTTCCATGATATTAGAATACTAGTAAATGAATGTCTATTGGATTCCCAACTAATTGACTCTCTCTGATTTAAAGGACACCAACACCTTTAGCACAGGGCTGTTTGGCTGGAATTACTTGATGTGCTGTACTCCCTTCATTGCTGGGCTTAAGGGTGGGTCATGCCTCATTCCTGAGGTGATTGTGATAATTGTCAAATGGAAGGGTCTCTGACACCATGCTGCTGGCCAATGTTAGAAGACATGGAGAGCTTGATTTTGGTTATTATAAAGGTATAAAGAAGCCAGTGAACTTAGTTCTATTTCATAACTTCCTACTAAACATAAATATCTGCCCTTTGAAATAAGTAAGAGGATTGATCATCACCAATACCATTGTTAACCCTGGAAAAACAATGTAAGGGAAGATACATTTATTTAGTGGTCTTTATGACTTGTGTACATATTTATTCATTATGGGAGCAGTAAAAATTTTAATGAGAAGATGAGTTTGTACCTTAAGTCCCCTAGCTGCATTTGCCCATTTGTACAATCATGACAATTGTAGTAAACACTTTCTGTGATTGTTGTGACAATTACATGAGAATAGGAGTTGTACAGTGGTTAGTTCAGTCCCTGACACAGATTGAATGCTGAATAGGTGATAGTATTTCTAGGGAGCTCTGGTAGCTTAGTGCAAGGCATTTTGACCGCTAACCAGAAGCCACTCCTCGAAAAGAAGGTGGGGAATCTACTTCTGTAGTGATACCACCTTGGAAACCCAAGGAGGGGTCACTATAAGTTGGATCTGACTTGACAGCAATGGGGGGGGGGGAAGCCTTTAATAGTCATAAATACTATTTTCACTGGAGTGTATTTTATTTCTTCCCTCCATATTCCTAGGGTTTGCAGTTATACTAGAAAACATAAGTGGTTAAGAGCACAGATGCTGAAGACAAGTGGCTTTGCATCTTGGCTTCATCATTTGCTAATTTTTCAATGTTGGGCAAGTTATCAATGGCACATAACAACAATAACAACAATCCCAGGTTCATCACCAGTGAAAATGAGGATAATGATGCTCAGCTTCTTAAGGTTGTTGTATTAAATAAGACAGTGTACATAAGGTCCTCAGGACAGTCATAGTACTTACATAAACCAGAAAAAAAAAACAAAAAAAAAACCACCATAGAGTCAATTCATAGAGACCCACCTGGGTTCCCAAAGTGGTAAATCTTTATGGAAGCAGATTGCCCAAACTTCTTTCCAGGAGTAGCTGATGGGTTTGAACTGCCCGCCTTCTGGTTATTAGTCAAATGCCTTAGGCACTATGCCACCAGAGCTTCTAGTATTTACACTGTTGTTGTTATGTTCCATCAAGTCGGTCCTCCTTGGGTTTCTAAGGTGATATCACTACAGAAGTAAATTGCCCAACTTTCCTTCTGAGGAGTGGCTGGTGGGTTTGAACTGCCAGCCTTCTGGTTAGCAGTAAAGTGCCTTAGGCACTATGCTATCAGAGCTCCTTAGTACTTATATAGCACATTAAAAAGAAAAAAAAAAAAAAAACTCACTGCTATCAAGTCAAATCCAACTCATAGTGGCCCTCATTGTATTTCCTAGGGGTAAATCTTTATGGAAATAGACTGCCCATATTCCTCTGTGGAGCAGCTGGTAGGTTTGAACCACCAACCTTCTGGTTAGCAGTCAAATGCTTAGGCATAGCTCATACAAAATCACAGCAAACTCACCGTCATTGAGTCGGATCCAACTCATAGCGACCCCTCCTTGTGTTTCCAAGGCAGTATCATTACGGAAGTAGATTGCCCAACCTTCCTTCTGAGGAGTGGCTGGTGGGTTTGAACCACCAGCCTTGTGGTTAGTAGTGAAATGCCTTAGGCATTACACCACCAGAGCTCCATTGTTGTTGTTGTTATGTGCCATCGAGTCAGACCTGACTCATAGCGACCCCTCCTTGGGTTTCCAAAGCAGTATCACTAGGGAAGTAGATTGCCCAACCTTCCTTCCGAGCAGTGGCTGGTGGGTTTGAATCACCAGCCTTCTGGTTAGCAGTCAAGTGCCTTAGTAGTGTTAGGCTGCTATTTTCATTAACATTATTTTAATTATCTATATGCCCTAAAAGCATAATCATTGCTGTGGAAAGACTGTTGTTTTCATTAAAAAACAGAGGAGTAAGAAGACAACCCTCCAACTTTAACCTTTGATTCAGTGTCAGTTCTGGCTGTTGATAATCAATTCCTTTTGAAATAATAAATGTAATCTCTTGGTTTGGAATCTTGTGAGAGTCAGAACAAACTGCTGCCATTTCCTGAATATGCAACAAAGTATTAAGAAAACTAAAAATTATTATCTGCTACCATCAGAAGTAGTATAGTTTTTAAAAGCAGTAACTTTGAAATACTAAAAAGTTAACTGTAATAGACTAATTATAAACCTCTCTTTCTATATTAGTGGTATATTGAAGCTACTCACTAAAGGTTAATTTTCTTTTAATCTTTATTTTTAGTGCTCCTCACATTGCCTCATTCAGACAATCTGAGAGAGTATAACCTTATACTTCTGAACATACCCTAGCCAATTCTAATCAGTGAGATAGCCTACTCCTGTTTTGAATAGTTCCAATTGCTTTTAATTGTTCTGTGTACTAGTGCTGTCTCTCTAGCTTTCATCTATTGTAGGACTAAGCTAGTCCTATACTATGAAACTTTACCCCATAAACTTAGTACCTGTCCACCTGACACCTCTTTACCGATCTGAAAACAGCTCTTCTAACCACTCCAGCCTCCTCAAAACACTCTCTATGCCCTATGCCAGTGGTTTTCAAAGTGTAACTTGCATTAGAATCACCTGGAAAGGTGTGTCAAAACAGGTTCTTTCTCTAGAGGTTCTGATTCAATAGATCTGGGTTGGATCCAAACCTTGGTGGCATAGTAGTTAAAACACTGCTGCAAACCAAAAGGTCAGCAATTCAAACCCAAAAGCTGTTCTGCGGGAGAAAGTTGTGATGGTCTGGTTCTGTAAAGATTTACAGCCTCAGAAAACTTATAGGACAATTCTACTCTGTCCTGTAGGGTTGCTGTGAGTTGCAATTGACTTGATGGCAGTGGGTTTGTTTGTTGGGTTGGATCCTGAGAGCTTGGTTTCTGAAAATTTGCCAGGTGATGATCCTGTTGCTCCTAGGAGTACACTTGGAGAATCAATCCTGTGTGCCTCCAGGGCCAGAAGGCAGTCTACTTCTGGTGGAGGAGGCAGAAGCACAAAGAGGTTTTGTGGTTTTGATTGTGTGAGTTTATTAGCCTGGATTATTACAGGTCAGGAGCAATCTCACCTAAAGAGACTACAGGGGATATTGGGGAGTGTGTAAATGCACCTGTATGTTACCAAAAGTTGAAGCATCACTGCCTCCTGGAGTCGGGATCTGAACTCCATGTTTGTCACAGGAGCCAAGGGAGAACCCAAGACAGAGAATAGTGGCACAATAATGAAGCATGAATTATCCAGATGAAAACACCTATGGAAATAAAGGTATTAACATTATTATTTATGCTACTCTTCTTAATAACATAGCAAATTGGTAGTGTTGAATATTTCCAATTGCTTAAAAGTTGTTCTGTGGGATTAATAAATTAATCCATATTTTAAAAAGAAACCTCATTTAACTTGGTGTTTTAAGGACTAAGAACACATGTTGATAAATCCCATTGGTGCGCAAGGATGATAAATTGTGAGAAGTTGCAGAATACCTAGGACTGAGATAGAGAAAGTAGGCAAGAATAAATCCTGCTTTATGGATGCTAAGAGTTATAGAGAATAGGCTAGTGAACAAGACAAATAAATTAACTGCTCTAGCAAAGAAGAAAGACTTGGGGTCAGAAGCAAAGGAAGAAACAATTGGCCCTCTTGTTTTGTGTATAATGAAGCATGATTGGTCTCACTGAAAGAATACTCTTAAATGAGACAAAGCAGATCTACCCATAGCTGTGTAATAAAAACAACGCCTTCACACCTGTATTAAATATTCCTAGGCACTTCAAGTATTACCCTTAAGTAGCTCCACTTGGTTTAGATGAGACAGGATGAAGACTTCTGAGAGCCTTTTTTATTCACTTCTTGAAACTGGTAAGGTGATTTCATTTTACAGCCTCCACACTTGGCTATTTTTGGGTCCTGGAAAATAAAACTCTGTACAAAAGAACTGCATTTTTGATTTGAGAAAAGCTATTAGCAGAATTTCTCCTCTGATGTGGAGTTTTGTAACGGAGATAGATAAGAATTCTGAGATAGATCAAAGAGTGAGAAGGTATTCAGAATAACGTCCTTTAAGAAAAGGCATAGGCAGAGAGAAGTTCCCAAATAAATATTTATCATAGAGCAAATGAAATTACAAAGGAAAGGTGGTCAAAGACAAAAGAGGGAAGAAGACGAAGTGTGGATTTCTATATTTATGTATATACACATGTATATGTTTATGTATATTCTCCTTCAGCCTATGGGCAAAGATATGTCAGGCATTGGTGTTTCAAGGGAATGATATGACCTTAGCTTTATACATTCATAGAGACTCCTTGTGATATTGTGCTTTTTTATATAAGATCATAAGAGCAGGGTTTGTTTTAAAATAATAACTTGAGATGTTTTTGATGTGGGATGGAGTTCATCTTTTTCCTTGCTATAAAAAAATTTTACATTTTTCTTACTGGCCTATTTCAATAAAGGTTCATATCTGTTTTAATTTGAATGTTTCTTTCTCTCATTCCTATCAACCAAGTATCATTATCTCATTCCTATCAACCAAGTATCATTTTCAGTGCATTTTAATGATACTGATCGGAGATTGGAGTTTTCTTTGGTTTGATCTCAATAATGTTACTTTAATGGGAGGAGACAAATTGGCCTTTGTGTGGGTTGCCGTGGAGTTTCCAAATTGTAAA
>NW_006921825.1:3798394-3803523 GCF_000298275.1 Orycteropus afer afer | reverse complement strand
GGGACCCAGGTGGGGGGGATAAGAGAGGTCTCCAACAGCAGGACAAACTTGTCTGTCTGTTTGTCCTACTGTGGTGACATGTAGACGTGAGTTTTGAGACTGAGCCTCTGGTGTTTAAAACCCAGCGAGATGCACCTGGTGCATAGGTAACAGCCCAGTTTATAGACTGAGATTAGCTCATTAGTGTTTTACAATCATGAGGTAGATACCTTTATTATTTATTTGAAAGATGAGAAAACTGAAGCTCAGAGAGATTATTTGTTTGAGGTCACCCTGAGAATAAATAGAAAAGCCAAGATTTGAAAACAGACAAGATTGTTTCTAGAGCCTGCAGTTTCCACTTTTACTTTACTTTTAATAATCTCTATCCTAATACTCTTGTGGGGCTGATGTCTAAATGAGTGGCATAACTGATTTGAAAGGGCCTTTCAAACAGCATAGCACACTATGCTATTGTACTTGTTGAGTTGAGGCATGAGATATATGCTCAGTAGTTAGCCCAGAATAAAATGTACAATTGGTTTCAGAAAGTTAGGAACTGCCATTCCTTGCCTTGCTAGCAATTCCTCTGATTCTAGAGCCTCAGCACATTACTAGTCAAAAATGATGTTCTCTGAGGAATTTTTTTAAGCAACATAACATTACATGAGATGGACCATAGCTTTGCTCCCAAATGGCAATTACTATGTTAGAAAGTCCTCAACTCCTTCTGAGGTCATTAATCTGTTAATCACTCTGTGTCCCCTCTGTGACTGCTCCGCACAAAATGAAATGGAAGCTTGGCAACTATCCAATTCTTTTCAAGAATGTTGGCTTTTAATGTGGATAATCTAAAGCCTCAGTTTGGACTTTTTAAAATTCAGGATTACCCAGTAGACCTCTATGCATATTCTCTATCTCTAGTGTTTTATTTGTTTATTGTTTGCCAAATAGACTCTATTCCTCTCACGTCTCTGTTTTTGACGGTCCCCAACATGCTCCCTAGATTTATCTGGACTCTGGTTGGCCATTGTGTCATGAACTTGGTGTTGTCTATACTCGCATCACATAAGCAAGTCCGTGTTGTTGGCCACACATTAGCTGTCAGTGGGAATTACTGAGAATGGCGAGAGGCGATAGCACACTCTTAGCACAAAGAACAGGTCTCTACTACAAAGGAAATGGCTGGTTCTGCAGTAGGGAGAATAACAATTAACCAAAATAATGAATTCTCTTGTATCATACTTCAATTCCAAAGGCTAATTATTAGTTTATTAAAGTCTCACTTGAGGCTTTGATAAGGGGGCTTTCCCTTTTGGAAGCTTGACTGAGCCAGTGGGAAAGGCAAGACTGTGTAATTGAGAAATTACCAGTGAAATAAAGACAGATTCATTTATTAATGGTCACTAATGACCTGTAATCAAGCTGTGATTTGTTAGGTTAAAAACAAAGACACAATTAGTTAATTTGTTCAGGAGCATAAACTGAAGAATTTATCAGTCTGCTGATTGTTCTTCTGCATTGAAGACTGTAGGTCGAGGCATTCATCTTGAGCTGTGGTACCTCAGGGATGCTATTGTCTGTTCATGAGATTCTCCCAGCTTTCTGACCCCTGTGTAATCTGCAGCCTTAGTCATAAAGGGACAAAGAAGATATGCTTTTGGTGCCATTACTCTGTGGCTTTTCCTCTTGATAAGAAGCTACTTCAATTTTCATTTTTCTCTTTCAGTTCAACTAACTGGCTAGTTTCCTCGAAGCATTACCATTTATTCAGCAAAGACTTGACATATAATTACAGAGGGCCAGTTATGCCCATAAACACTGTCTTAGGCCTCTGAGTTTATAATGATTATTAAAAGAGTCATGAATCCATCTTTGCAAAATTTAGAATCTCTCTATAGTTGGCTTTAAGACTCTGTGTACCACTAACTACTCTTTCAGTACTTATCACTAAAAGCAAATGAAAAATCTCTTGGCATCAAACATGTACTCTGTTGAGATATGCTTTTGAGAAAATAAAGCACTTTGATCCTTTGAGGAGTGTCAAAGCTGGCAATAGACATTTTGAGGGGTTATAGATACTCAGAAAAGATATACCTTGTGTTTTACCTCATTTTTTATTTAATTGAAGAAGTTAATTTATTTAAATTCTTATGGGAGACTATGACAATAAAACATAAAATCTGTTCATCCTTCATTGAGTGAAAAGAAAACATTGCAATCTATTTGATACCATGGAGCAATAATGGAGTGATAGTGCAGATTACCCTGATGGGGCATTTGGATACCTTAGGATATGGTGAAGCCATGAAAATGCTCTCATCCCATAGAATAAGATTTCTTTCTTTCTTAGCACTGATAACAATCTGAAATGATCTTACTTATTGGTTAGTTTGTTGGCTGCATCTGCCACTTGAAGGCTAACACCTGTCTGTCTTGCTTACTATGTATCCTAGGATCTCGTGCAGTGTCTGGATGTAATACATGTGCTCAATAAACATTTGTTGAATGTTGAATGAAATCCAAGCCAAATGATGAGCTTGAAAACCAATAGTAGCATTTGAGATATTATGAAGTAGAATAAAATTAATTGATAAAATGATCTTAAAAGATAGAACTGATAGATGATCAGCACCTTCTGACCTCTTCTGCAGAAGATACTTATTTTGCTTTTCCATGTCCTCTTGTATCCGCTTTCATGTAATACCCTTTTAATATGTTAATGACCCTTATTGTAAAAGGGACTTCCTATTTCTTTGAAAACTGCTGATGCCTGGAAGTGATACTTCTTTTACTCATTGCTAGGGTGAACAACCAAATTTCTGATAAGAAATAATATATGTTTTATAATCCAAAGGTGAGATTTAATGTGTATGAAGGCCTTAACAATGGAGTGGGTAGATGATATGATCATTTTTCATTTATTTATTCAACAGATATTTATTGGACTCTTATTGTGTACCAGGCTTGGGGTGAGGGGCCAGAGATGTGGAGTGACAAGGCCATTTGGGGATATACATTAATCAAAGAATAACAAAATTAAATCTAAAATGTCAACTGTGAAAAGCAGTGTAAAGGCAAGATTTGTGGGGCTATGAGAGAATGTAATAAGAGGATTAGACCTGGATAGGTAAGGATTTTCTGGGGAAGGGAGAATTGGGATAAATTCTTAAACCATAACTAGAATTAAAGGAAAAAAAAAAAAAAAACATTGTTCCACCTTCTACTTTGTCAAGTAATGACTGGGATCTTAAAATCTTGCAAGTTGCCATCTAGATGCAACGATGGGTCTCTCCTCATCCAGAGCAAAGAAGAATGAAGAAAACCAAAAATTCATGGAAACAATTAGTCCTAGTGACTGATAGACCATCCAATCTGCAGCCTATACGACTATGAGACCAGAAGAACTAGATGGTGCCTGGCTACTACTGTCAACCACTTGGAAGAGGATCTATGTAGGAAATCCTGGATAGACAGGGAGAACAATGTGGAACAAAAGTCAAAATCATTTTGGGAAAAAAAAAAAAGCAGGGACCAGTTTTTCTGGAGCAATAGAGCCTGGTGGAACCCCTGAAACTATGGCCCCTAGCTGCCCTTCAGGTCTGGAATTGAACCCACGCTTGTGGCTTCCAGCCAAACAAAAGACAGGCATATGAGTTGAACATTTACCTGAGGTAGATACACTCCTTGGAGAGAAAAATCATGGGAGAATGAAGGGCTGCTTATGCACAGGGAGACAGCTCAGGGGGCAGGCGTGCATGGAGGGATGGACACAGGGAAGAGGTAACTATCGGGAGGAAGTAGGAGGGAGATGTTGCATTGTGGTAAATTGTGGCCAATATCATGAGACAAAGTGTATGTGAACTGCTGTATGGAAAGTGAATTTGCTCTGTAAACTTTCACTCAAATCACAATTAAAAAAAAAAAAAAAAAAAAAACCTCACTGCCACCGAGTCAATTCCAACTCATGGTGACCCTATAGGACAGAGTGGCATTTCCCCATAGTGTTTAAGAGTTGAAGAGGGTCTGGGAAAAGAGCCCAGGCAGAGGTCACTGCATGTAGAAGAACATTATAGAAGTAGAGTCTATATGTATGTGTGTCTTTGTGTATCTTATAGCCTGGGTTTTCTAGAGAAGGAAAAGTAGTAAATTGTATATATGCATATATACAGAGAGAGATTTATCTCAAGAAAATGGCTATGCAGTTGTCGAGGCTTGCAAATCTTGAATCCCAGGGACTGGAAGCTTCTCCTGACTCACATAGCTACAGGGGCTGATGAACCCAGGTCAGCAAGTTAGGCTGGCAGGCTGCTGGATCACAAGTTGTGGAGGCTAATGAATCCCAAATTCAACAAGCAGTATGGCAGGACACTGGCTCAAGTCCCAAGAACTGGAGGTCAGATGATGACAAGTCAGATGCAGGATCCAGACCAAGCAAAAACCTAGAAAGCTTTGCCAGAACTTCCATGTATGTTGAATGCAGGTAACACTCCCAAGAAAGTTCCCTTTCAATTAATTGTCTGCTCATAGCAGATCTCATGATTGTATCAGGTGATTGTATCAGGTATAATCATGGATGTGATTACATTATATAAGATCACAAAATGGGAGATGACTACTGTTTTGATTACCTAGTGCTGCTCTAACAGAAAATATCACAAATGGGATGGCTTGAACAAACAGGAGTTTATTCTCTTACATTTTAGGAGAATAGAAGTCCAAGTTCAGAGTGCCAAGGTCTAGGGGCTGGGTGAAAGCCCCTCAACTTTGGCCTTCAGCTCTGCCTCTTGCTTCTGGCCCACTGAAGCTGGAGGATTTCTTCACTCAGGCAGCTGCTGGCTGCTAAGGCTTACAAACCTAAGGTCAACAAGTAAAAAGGCATGGTCCCGATATTATCAAACCACATGGAAGGCCACTGATTCAAGTCCATTGACAGTCTCAAGATTGGCAGACAACAAGACAGGCTGCTGAATGATGACTTGGCTATATGAAGGATTTAAGCATGCCAAAAGCAGGAACTGGGAGCAGACTACATCCCTAAGGCAGCTAGCTACTCAGCTGCTCACAGTAGATGCCACCATGGGGTTGATTACCAGTCTCATCATGGGCAATGTGTTGGATTGGGTTCTCTAGAGAAACACAAAAACCAG
>NW_006921825.1:3796338-3798294 GCF_000298275.1 Orycteropus afer afer | reverse complement strand
CTGGTGGGTTTGAAACACCAGCCTTCTGGTTAGCAGTCAAATGCCTTAGGCACTACACCACCAGAGCCTTGGAAACCCTATGGGAGTTGCTGTGAGTCAGAAATGACTCAGTGACAATGAGTTTGGTTTGGGGTTTAAATTCCCCCAAAGGATCTCTGGTGGCACTGTGATTAAAACGTTGGGTTGGCATTTTGAACCCAACAACTGCTCCATGGGAGAAGAATGACGTGATCTGCTTCTGTAAAGATTTACAGACTTGGAAACCCTGCGGGGCAGTTCTACTCTGTCCTATAGTATCAACATGAGTTGGAAGTGACTAGATGGCTGTGGGTTTTAAAACCACCCCCAAGATGGAGGGGAAGAGGAAGGATTGAAGTATTTTGTTATTAGGTCATATTTTTCTAATCTGCATCTTGTCAGAATCAAAATTTCCAAAAGCACAAAAAGTATGAGAAAGAGACAGTTCAGAGTCAGGGTTTTTGTTGTGGGAGAGAATAGCAAGGACAAATACCTGCTTTCTACTGTGTTTCACCAAGTCCAAAATGTCTCTGATAAATCCTTTCAAAGTACAAGGACTGTGCCCTTTTCAAAATGCTAAGAGGCTGGTAACTAAGTAAGCATTATGTATAGCTTAGTGAATAAGTGTGAGGTGTAAAAATGAATGAATGTGTACTGTTATTATTTTTTAATAGAATATAAGAGTCACTTCAAGGTGTCATTTCCACAAGTTCAGCTACTTTCTTCAGAGATGGAATCCATTAGAATTTGGTTAAAGGTTACCTTGAGTTGTCAACATGAATATAAGTTCATATTTAATAGCAATATAAGACATGAAGTCATATATGGCTACCTCTTTTCTTCCCCAAAATGTGCTCCAATAAGAAATAATACTTTAATCTGTAGTAGAACTTTGGGATGAAAAGAATATGATGTCAATTCTTTTATTTATTAAGTATTTATTGAGCACTTAATATGCCCCTAGTGCTATGCTCTGCACTGGGGCTTTAAAGATATAATACAGAGTTATGGACATCAGACTTAAGGACAACTACTTGCCCTTTAGTGTTATGTAAATTTTCCCTCACTTTGAAATAATTGAGCCAACCCCTACTCAAACAAATTCTTCATCACAATCACCTTTACTTCCTGCAAGTGCTGCTTTTAAATCATTGAAAAGTCTTCCATTTTTTTCTTGGAATTAAATTAGGCTAAATAAGGACCATGTGCACCTGTTATGACTCACCTATAAATCCCACTTACAGACACAATTAGGAATGAATCTCATTTGTAACCTGGGTACTGCCTGTATGCATGCATACTTGGTTTCTTCCCTTAAGGAACTCATGGTCTAGTGGGAGATATAGGCAAGGTAACAGGCAGTTATAAGGTATTATGAGAAATTTTGTGACATGGGAAGCACAAGGGACTGTAAAAGAATATAAGAAGTCTCAGAAGAAAGTTCAGGAAAAAGAAGATGGCTAAGCTCAGACCTGAAGGATGAGGAGGGATGATTCAGGTGGAAGAGGAAGGAAAAGTTTTGACCTAGGAAGAATGGTATGGTCAGATGATAATGGGTTAGTCCTACTTCAATTACTTAGGTGACTTCTGGAAAAAGTGTATCTGAGAGATTTAGTTTCCTTATCTTTGTATTGAGGATGCCTATTGTAGTGGTGGTGACAGTGGAAATAGTGGTGAAGAAGAATATAAACAATAGCAGTTAATATTTATTGAGCATTTATTATGTGTGATGTAGTGTACTAATCACTTAACAAGCATTTATTAGATCATTGTTGTTGTTGTTCAGTGCCGTCGAGTCGTTTCCGACTCATAGCGACCCCATGCACAGCAGAACGAAACATTGCCCGATCCCGCGCCAGCCCCACAATCCCTGCTATACTTGATCCCATCATCGCAGCCACCGTATCAATCCATCTCGTTGAAGGCCTCCCCCTCTTT
>NW_006921825.1:3774456-3779530 GCF_000298275.1 Orycteropus afer afer | reverse complement strand
TATCTCAGGTTGTTAATGATTCTTCCTCCAATCCTGATGCCATGTTTTTCTTCATATAGTCCAGCTTCTCGGATTATTTGCTCAGCATGTAGATTGAATAAGTATGGGGAAAGGAGACAACCCTGACACACTCCCTTCCTGATTTTAAACCACGGAGTGTCCCCTTGTTCTGTTTGAACGACAGCCTCCTGGTCAAGGTACAAGTTCCTCATGAGTACAATCAAGTGTTCAGGAATTCCCATTCTTTTCAATGTTATCCATAATTTGTCATGTCCACACAATCAAATACTTTTGCATAGTCAATAAAACACAAGTAAACATCTTTCTGGTATTCTTTGCCTTGAGCCAAGATCCTTCTGACAACAGCTATGATATCCCTTGTTCCACGTCCTTTTCTGATGCTTTTGAGTTATGGTGCTGGTGAAGAATGCTGAAAGTACCATGGACTGCTAAAAGAATTAACAGATCTGTCCTGGAGGAAGTGCACTCAAAATGCTCCTTGGAAGCGAGAATTGCCAGACTTCGTCTCACCTATTTTGGTCACGTTTTCAGAAGGGAGCATTCTTTGGAGAAGGATGTCACGCTTGGTAGGGTGGAGGATCGACTAAAGAGGGGGAGGCCTTCAACGACATGGATTGACACAGTGGCTGCGATGATGGGCTCAAGTATAGCAGGGATCGTGGAGCTGGCGTGGGATTGGGCAATGTTTCGTTCTACTGTGCTTGGGATCGCTATGGGTCAGAAACGACTCAACGGCACCTCACAACAACAAGTGTAGCCACTCAAAACCAGGCCCAGCCAAGTTGACACATAATCTTAACTATCACAACTACATTATCACATAACTGCCAAATTACATCATAACTGCCAAGCCGGTGAGAAACTTGGACTACCCAAGTTGACACATATCTTTAACCATCACAGTGTGTATGTGTTCAGATAAATTAAAGATAGCAGTGTGGCACCTTTGAGTTTCCAAAGAGTGGGGACTTGACAGATGCCACATCTTGCAAAGCCTTGAAGTTATATGAGACTGTTTGCCATCGAGTAGATTCCAACTTATAGTAACCCCCACTGGGTTTCCAAGGCCATAAATCTTTATGAAAGTAGATCGCCCCATCTTCCTTCCACAGAGTGGCTAGTGGGTTTGAACTGCTAACCTTTTCTTTAGCAGTCAAATGCCTTAGGCACTGCACCACCATAGCTCCTTTAAAAGTAATAAGACATTGTTAAAATGCTTAAATATGGGGAAGATGGAGGGTAGTGACTAAATTTACTTTTCAGAAAGATCATTCTGGTGGCAGTGTAAAGAACAAATTGGAAAGGACCAGAATAGATGTCAGGAGGCAAGTGATTTGTTCATATGAAACTGACACAGAAGATGCATAATAAACATCCACGTGAGGTAGTCTTTGCATAAAGCACCTACCCTTCCAAGAGATTCAAGATGAGCTCCTCTGTGATACAATATACATCTCTTCAAATTTCCTCTGTGTCATGCACACATGCTTACTCACACATAAATTAACATTATTAATGCAGTATGTCTTGGTACAGCCCACTTCCCTTCCATCTGATGCATCACTTTAGCACCTTTCCCTTTGTACTTTACCCTCCATCTTCAAAGGCTGTTCTCAGGTCTTATTTTCCTTCCCAGAAGTGTGAGATTGGTTTTGCTGCTGTGCTATTGCAGTGATCCCCCCATTTAAAGTCTAATCTGCCATGGCTTTGTGCCTGTTTGTCAGGAACTTAGAGAATGTATTAAGACATTATACAGGGTAGAAGCTCTATTTTGACAATGATTATGCCTATTATCTATTTTAATAAATGTAAATTACTATGGAGAAACAAACCATTTTATGCCACTTGAATCCTTTTCAGGGAAGCCTGAATCCCTTTTATGTGGCTTAGATGTATTACTGTCATTTTCCCTTCACTGAGTTGAATACAAACACTTAAATCAGACCTTTGTTAGTGCACCCTCTTGTACTGTTGCCTTAATAAGTTGTTGGGATTTTAGTCTTTGAAATCTGTTATTTGGTAACATTTGCAAATTTATCTGTAGTCCCTTCCAGAAATGAAATTATTGGTTAAACTCCATAGCTAGTCAACTCGTGTATTATATGTGCCAAGTACTGTACTTGGGATATATTAGCAGATAAGTCACTGATGCCATCTTTAAGAACCTTAAAGTTGTTTCTCACTTTGGGAGTGCGAATTTACAGATAAGCAAGGTGGGAAGCTAGAATGATCTATGTGGATTGATAAGAGTTGGAGACATCAGTAAGAACTCATGTCTAAACAAGGTGGAAGATTACTTTATGGATATGTGTATATACACAGGGTATTATGTACATATGTACTTGTTTCCTATGTCAGCTGAGAAAACCTAAAGGAAATGATACCCCAGTAACAACAGGCACACTTGGTTCCCACATATTGATTTCTATTACCATTCTAATACTATTTAATAAAAGGAACCAGGGCTCCTTGGAGAAATGGCTAATTTCAAGGTTGGGGTAGGAAAATACGAGTCTAGAGCATCTTATAGTGCCATAAAGTAAAGAAGTGCCAAAAAAACAACCAAACAACAACAACAAAATAAAACCCCCCAAAAAAGCCCCAAACCAAAAAACCTACATTGATGGAATATGTCAAAGGGAAGAAGGAACAAATGAAAAGAGCTTTGAAAGGCCAAAGCTATAATAATTTGAGCAACAAAATAAATAAAGTAGTATTACATTATCACCCAATGATTAAAATGAATGTCCACTAGCCCATATTGATATAAATAAATGATTTAATAAATTAATAAACATGACAGAAGAAACAAATATCATATGCAGAAGAATTAAAAATAAATTAATAAATACTCCACCCTAGAGGAGAAGGAATGTAACTCCCCACTCCTTATGTAAAGGCTGAGCATTGTCACTTCCTTCTAAAGAGTATGGCACAGAAAGATGGGGGAAAAGGAGTAACTTTATGGTGTATAAACCTGAAAACACTACTTCAGACAGCTGTTCAGGTCAACATGAACAATCATAAATTGTGTTGATACTATATATCTATGACATGATATGATGAGAATGGCACTTTGCATCTGTGAACTTCCTTCCCAAAACCCAAAATCCCCACCAAAATCAGGCAAATTACAATAGAACTATTTATACATCCTAATGTATACCTGAGAGCTCTGGTGGCATAGTGCCTAAGGCATTTGTCTGCTAACCAGAAGGTTGGTGGATCAAACCCACCAGCCACTCCTCGGAAGGGAGGTTGGGCAATCTATTTCCATAGTGATACCTCCTCGGAAATCCAAGGAGGGGTTGCTATGAGTCAGATCTGACTCCACAGCAGTGTGTTATGTTGCATTGTTGTAGTGTATACCTAGGATCTCTGGTGGTATAATGCCTAAGGCATCTGACTGCTAACTAGAAAGCTGGCAGTTCAAACCCACCAGCCACTCCTTGGGAGGAAGATTGGACAGTTTACTTCTGTAGAGATACCGCCTCAGAAACCCAAGGAGGAGGAGTCGCTATGAGTCAAATTGACTCCATGGCAATGAGTTTGGTTTTTTTTTTTTTTTTGGTTTACTATATACCTGACCCAAACCCACTGCCATTGAGTTGATTCTGACTCATAGCGACCTCTCCTTGGGTTTCCAAGGCTGTAAATCTTTACAGAAGCAGACTGCCTTGTCTTTCTCCTGCGTAGTGGCTTGTGGGTTTGAACCACTGATGTTTTGCTTAGTAGCCCAATCAGTGCCTTAACCACACCACCACCAGAGCTCCTTTGTATCTGACCAATACTCCTCAAAACTCAAGATCGTCAAAAACAAGGACAATCAGAAACTGCCACAGCCAAGAGGAGCCTACAGAGACATGGCAAGTAAATATAATATAGCAGCTTAAATGAGATCCTGGAACAGAAAAGGGAGATTAGGTAAAAAACTAAGGAAATCTAAATAAACTATAGACTTCAGTCAATAAAAATGTATTAATATTGGTTCATTCATTGTAACAAATGTACCACGTTAATATAACACATTAGTAACAAGGGAAACCATATATGTGAGGGGCATATGGGAATTAGCTATACTATCTGTTTAGTTTAGTATGAAATATAGTC
The DNA here is from genome assembly GCF_000298275.1 of Orycteropus afer afer. Lineage (NCBI taxonomy): Eukaryota > Metazoa > Chordata > Mammalia > Tubulidentata > Orycteropodidae > Orycteropus > Orycteropus afer. Next base: position 3,775,399 of record NW_006921825.1, on the reverse strand, counting down.
TTAATAACTAAAAAAAGAACAAAAACAGCAAAAAGAGCTTAGAATCTAGTGAGGAAAGCTGATTAATTAATAAGCAGTCATCATACAGGTATGACAGGATTATGTGCAGAGTGGTTGGGGAAAATATAACTCATCTTGGCATCAGACAAACCTTGGTTCAAATCCTGACTTGACCACTTTGAGCAGGTCACTTAACCTCTCAAAACATCTGTTTCCTCATCTCTAAAATGGTGATAATACCTGCCAACAGTCAATATAGGCTATGAAATCGATGCACAGGAATTTAGAACCTAGCTGTGGAGCTGAGTGACTTATGAAACCTCTCTGGGCTTCAGTTTCTTCTTGCAAAAACAGCAAGGAGGCCTCATGTTCTGACCTCCTCTAATCCCACAAGAGGAAGACAGGATTACCAGCAGTAACCCAAGGCCTATTACTGCAAGGCCAGACATGCTGCCTCCCTCCAGCACTTTCACCAACCGTTCCTCCCAAAAGCACCCACCACCTCTCTCCTGGGTTTGATAATTCGCTACAGTGGCCACACAGAGCTCACAGATTATGGGGTTTATTAGGGAAGCACCAGGCTACAATTCAAGTTCAGAAAAAATTGCTCAGTCTCTCTCCCAGCCCACCATCCCTCAGCCAAGTCTCTCACAGTCTCTCCTCCAGCAGTGCATGTCCCTCGGTGTCTTACTCAACAACGCATATCTCTTGCATCTCTTTCCCAGCAGCACGTGTCTCTTTCAGCAGCACGTTTCCTCAACCAGCAGTCAGAGAGAATTCTGCCTCTAGGAGGCCTCCTTTTGAGCCTGGCAGAGTGGCCAAACTAGCCAATCATAGCATCAGAACTCTAAGCAACTGAGAGAGAGTGGGAACCTCCCAGAACATTGTTTTGTGCCACTCCCAACAGAAATACTCTAAGTGGGTGACTTTAGCAATCAGTATC
>NW_006921825.1:3771889-3773731 GCF_000298275.1 Orycteropus afer afer | reverse complement strand
AGTGGCTGGGCAGCTGGTGGTAGTTATTCCCCATGATGAGACTGGCAATCAACTCCATGGTGGGATCTACCACAAGCAGCTGAGTAGCTGCCTTTAGGATGTGGTCTGCTTCCTGTATATAAGGAGAAGTTTTGGGAATGGTCTCTAGTTTATGGCACACTTGGACCCTACATGTAACTGTGTCATTGCTTAGCAGCCTGCCATGCTCTGCCAACCTTGGGACATACAATAGACTTAAATTAATGTCCTGCTGTGTGGTTTGGTAACATTGGGACTGTACCTTTTTACTCGTCAACCTCGGGCTTCTCACCCTCAGCAGCCAGCAGCTGTCTGAGTGAAGACACGCCTCTAGCTTCAGTGGGCCGGGAGCTGAAGCCCAAGGCTGAGGGGCTTTCACCCAGCCCCTAGAACCTGGCATTTTGAACTTGGACTTAAAGCCTCCAAATTGTAACAATAAACACCTGTTTGTTAAGGCCATCCCATTTGTGATGTATTCCTGTCAGAGTGACACCAGGTAACCAGAACAACCACATAAAAAGAGGATGATGAATGCTGGTTCTGGCATAAGGAAAGATCCAAGAGGCAAAAGGAGCATGACACTTTACTCTAGTGTGGCTAGAGTGTGGAACCCGAGGAGGGAGCAAGAGAAAGTAAGGAGAAGAGGTAAGTAGCGTTCGTACTATGCCAGGAATTGAAGGCTAGGTTAAGCATTTGAACTTGATTGTAGGGTCAGTGGAAAACTGCAGGAGTAGTCTAAGCAAGAAGGTGATAATCAGACTTGTACTCTAGAAAGATCGTCCTGGGTGCTATTTGAAAGAAATGGGTTGGAGAGGGAAAACCAATGAGGAAGCTGTTTTGATTGTACAGGTGAAAGATCCAGAGTAGCCTGGACAATGATAGTGGCTCTGGAAATAGAAATAAAAAGATGTCAAGGCTATTGCTAACAGTAAGGCAGAAATTAATTTTCTGTCATTTTATGAAGATCTGTTTTTTTCACATTGTGGTAGTTAAGTTTGTGCGTCAACTTGGCTGGGCCTAGTTGAGTGGCTGGACAGCTGGATGTGGTTTTCCGCATGATGAGACTGGTAATTAACTCCATGGCAGAATCTACTGTGAGCAGCTGAGTAGCTGCTGTGGTCTGTTTCCTGTGTGTAAGGTGAAGCCTTGGGGAATGGTCTCTAGCTTATGGCACACTTGAACCCTGCATGTAGCTGTGTCATCGTTCAGCAGCCTGCCATGCTCTACCAACCTTGGGACTTTCAGTGGCCTTGAATTAATGGCCTGTCAAGTGGTTTGGTAACATTGGGACTGTGCCTTTTTACTTGTCAACCTTGGGCTTCTCAGCCTCAGGTTTGTCAGCCTCAGCAGCCAGCAGCTGTCTGAGTGAGGAAAAGCCTCTAGCTTTAGTGGGCTGGGAGCAGGAGGCAGAGCTGAACTCCAAGGTTTACAGGCTTTCAGCCAGCTCCTAGAGCCTGGCACTTTGAACTTGGACTTAAAGCCTCCAAACTGTAAGAAAATAAACTCCTATTTCTTCAAGCCATTCCATTTGTGGTATTTTTTGCTAGAGCAGCACGGAAGTAACCACAACAGACAGATAAGTTATAGTGGCTATTAACTGAACAATTTCTCACTATCTTAATAAAGGAAAATACTGTAGGATAACATTAAGGATTTTAGGCAGTGACTTTGAGATTTCTATGCATTTTCCACCCTCAAAATATACCATCCAGCTCCTCAATTCTCTTGTGAACCCATTCTAGTCATGCATTTGGCCCCTCACCCTGAAACACACATGCCATTTCACTGAAAAAAAATATATCTATATTTTTATATACACACACA
>NW_006921825.1:3752311-3771479 GCF_000298275.1 Orycteropus afer afer | reverse complement strand
AAAAAAAAAAAAAAAAGAAGAAAGGTAAGAGGAAATAATATAACATTTTTATTCCAGTATTTTAAAATATCTCAGTGTGTAATCAATATAAAAAATTATGAGATATTTTTCATTCTTTTTCTGATATTGAGCTTGGAAATCTGCTGTTGTTATACGTTGTTGAGTTGGACCCTCCTTGGGTTTCCAAGGCAATATCACTACAGAAGTAGATTGCCACATCTTCCTTCTGAGGAGTGGCTGGTGGGTCTTAAAAATCTAGTATCCGTTTTATACTTAGACACCTTTCAATTCAGACTAGTCTAAATAACCTCATGTGGCTGGTGGCTACTTTATTGGGCAGTGCAAATCTAACTTTTACTCAGTAAACCTTATCTTTACCCTTGGTAAATAAATCTTTCTGAAACAAGTTATACAGCATTCCTGTTTTAGTGCATGCGTGTTAGAAACAAAATTCTGTGTATGTTCTCAAATTGCTTCTTTTTTTTTTTGCCTCTTTTTATTCATTTGATAAATATTTAGGGACTTCCTACTTGATGGTAGTGGAACACCCACTATATGAGCTCACACTATTTTTAGAACTTGGGTTCTTATCATGAACTGGCCACACATGACACTTCTCTTTCATAGCACTTACAAGATTGTTGTGTGTGTGTGTATATACATACATACATACTTATATATACATATGTACGTACATACATGTATATATATGTGTATGTGTACACTAGTGGTATACTGCCTAAGGCACTTGACTGCTAACCAGAACGCTCGGTTCAAACCCACCAGCCACTCCTCAGAAGGAAGATGGGGCAATCTACTTCCATAGTGATACTGCCTCGGAAACCCAAGGAGAGGTCCCTATGAGTTGGATCCAACTCGACAGCACATAACAACAACAACAACAACAATATATTAATTATAAACTATGCTATGATGGAAATAGATGAAGGGCTGATAACTGAATGATTATAGTGGGATGGCATTAGATAGTTGCTTTTGAGGTGGCATAAGCTGAGATATAAAGGATGAAAATGAGTCACACAAAGAAGTGGGGGAAAGAATAGATCAAGTAGAGGAAATAGCATGTGCATGAAGCTTGTGGCATGTTGAAGGAATTAAAATGTGTGTGTGGCTAAAAGCTGGAGAGGGCAGGAAAATGTGGTATGAGATGAGGCAGGTAGAGGCCAGATTTCATGGGACTTTGTAGGCCATGGTAAGGAGTTGGTATATTGTTCTAAGTCCTATGAGATTCCATTAAAGGGTTTTGGTGAAAGAGACGAGTATCGTGAAGATTACCTTAACCTTAGGTCACTGTGTAGTCTAACGGTAAAAATGCAGTAGGTGAAAGACGAAAGAAAAGTGCTCTGCACAACTCACAAGGCCATTAATAAAATACTAAAGCATGCAAAAGTTCTTGGAAGACAATGTTATCTATAGGTGCAAAGTGCTTAAAGAAGTGCAGATGCCAAACCCAGCTGGCTTTGTGTGTTCTTCATTGTACTGAGATTACATGTTTTAACTGTGCAGGGTATTTTCTGAATGGAATTTAAAGTTCCTTTTCAAAAAATAAGTTATGTGGAATGGAGGCAGGCATGCAGCCCTTTTTCAAATAGTGGTTGGCTATTCCTGAAAGTACTGCACTCAGATAAACAATGTCATCTTGCTAGACATCCTGTCTATGACTGGATTATGTACATGCAGAAAGAGCAAGGATTTAAGGAGGGCAGGAGAATTCTACCTTATATTTGTCTGGCATTTTGGAATAATTAAATGTATTTTTTAAATCATTATGTCATTGTCATGATAACTCTGTAAGATAAATCAAGGAAGCAGAATCACCCCAAATTAGAATAAACTGAAGCTTTGAGAAGTGGAGGGTTACATGGTTAGTTGGTGGCCAAAATAGATAATGAGATGATGTATTCCAACTTGTACTTTCTTCTCTCTTGGGAGAAAGCACCAGTGACTTCTCTGATCCTATTCCAGTCGTTATAAGGCCCCTCTTTTAACAATGTATAGAATAGATTGTGAGTGTTAGGGTAAAAAATTCCCTTGAGAAAATTTGAACCTTAATATATTTTTTTTTTACTCTTATAACTGCTGAAGGAAGTGGGAGCAGTTTCATAATCTTCCTTATTGATAAATAAACATGATTGAAAGATCCCTACTATAAATAGGTTATGCACATATTTTTATATAGTACTCAATATTAAGTATGATTAGATAGCTAATTTTAAAAATTGCAGAATTAAGACCCAAGATGGTCATTATTCATTGAGCCTGACACCTGGTTAATTTTAAAACATTGGAACAAAAATATCTTTATGTAAAAATTAATTTAACTTACTGAATGAGAGTGTAGAAGCAAAACCCTCCAACTGTTAGTTCTTGATCATTATTAGTGGAGAAAAGACACCAAAATTATTTTTAAGTGCATATTATTTTTTTCTCTTTGAGTTATGGTTAGAGCACAATTATTTGGAAATGATGTAACTAGAAATTTGACCCTTGTAAATTTAAAATAAAGGTTCTCAATCTTTTTTGGGGTCACACAGCCCTTTGAGAGTTGGATGAAAGTTATGGATCCTCTTTACAAGGAAAAAAAAATGCGAATATGCCCATACGCATAAGAGAGGCCATATAACTTTGGAGAGATTATGAAATGCCTTTATGTTCATCTCTCAATGGCTGACTAATCCTTCCGATCTACAGAGCTGAATAAGGTTGGAGTGAAGAAAGGTGTGAAATATAATTGAGGAGTGAGTGTGTAAGTACTTTGAGTGGGGTGGATATTGTATTTATGCTGAGAATAGAGTAGGATTGTTCTGGCTTCAGAATAATGCTAATGGAGAATAGGGATGAAGACCTCGTTCAGAAAACTCACCTCTGAAGCTTGCCCAGTTCGACAGGATTTAGAATTTTATATGCTTTCTAAAATCAAATGTATTCATTACTAGACTGTTATCTTCCATTTCAGTTGGGTTGTGATTAATTTTTGCCCATAGGGAAGTTTGAGAAGTGGGAGTGGGGAATTTTCATAATCAGAAAAGGCAAAGAGTGCCTTTATCATGGCCTGCCATTTTTAAAATTAAATTACAATTTTTGGCAGCAGAGCCAGTTGGACTGATCAGCCCTTTAAAACACTCTACAATAAAATCCAAACCAATTATCCTTTGCCCAGGAATAGTTAATTTTATCTTTTGGGTAAAATTGAACCAGGTAGAATTTGTACTCTTGAATAATGAAAGAGAGTTCAGAGAGGAGTGTGCATTCAGAAAGAGAAGGCATTGTTGACCTTGCTTCTGCTTTGACCTATATGCACAGGGATAATAGAAGGCCCTTTGACTGCTTATCAGAAGGCTGGCAGTTCAAACCCACCAGCCACTCCTCAGAAGACAGGTTGGGCAATCTACTTCCATAGTGATAACCACCTCAGAAACCCAGGGAGGGGTCGTCATGAGTCAGATTTGACTTGGAGGCAGTGTGTTGCATTGAGTTAATAGTTCTTGCTAACAACTATCTGTGTTACATTGGGAAAATCTGCAGAATATCTCTTTAAAGTGTTAAAAAGCAAACTGGTAACCTTGAGAACTAAGGTGCACCTAACCCAATCCATGGTATTTTCAATCACCTAATGGGCCTGCAAAAGCTGGACAATTAATAAAGAAGACTGAAGAAGAGTTGATGGCTTTGAATTGTGGTGTTGGCAAAGAATATTGAACGTACCTTGCAAAGCCAAATCTGTCTTGGAAGAAGTGCAACCAGAACACTCCTTAGAAGTGTGGATGGTGAGACTTCATCTCAAGTAATTTAAACAGGTTATCAGAAGGGACCAGTACCTCGAGAAAGACATCATGCTTGGTAAAGTAGTAGTAGTTGCTGTTGTTATGTGATGTGGAGTCGGACCCGACTCATAGCGACCCCTCCTTGGGTTTCTGAGGCAGTATCACTGTGGAAATATAAATAAAAAATATAAATAAAAATTGCCCCATCTTCCTTCTGAGGAGTGGCTGGTGGGTTTGAACCACCAGCGTTCTGGTTAGCAGTCAAGTGCCTTAGGCACTATGTAAAGTAGAGAGTTAATAAAAAAGAGGAAAAGTAGAGAGTTAATAAAAAAGAGGAAAAGTAGAGAGTTAATAAAAAAGAGGAAGGCTCTTAACTAGATGGGTTGACACATTGGCTGCAACAATGGGTTCAAACATAGTTACAATTGTGAAGATGGTACAGGACCAGGCAGTGTTTCATTCTATTGTATATAAGGTCACTATGCATTGGAACCAATTCAACAGCACCTAACAAGAAATATCCAGAAGTCTCAGCTCAATTCCTGTCCCGCCCCCGCAACAAAACCTCCTTGACTATATCACTCTTCTGAATCTTTAGAGACTCTAATTCATAATTTAATGCTTATAATATAGCATGATAGGCACTATTGTTTAATATATGTTTGTCTTGTTTCTTTTTCTTAGTTGTAGCCTTCCTGAGAGTAGACATGCTTTCTCCCCTACTAAACCAAAAAAACAAATACACTGCCGTTGAGTCAGATGGGACTCCTAGCGACCCGTCTTTGGCTTTCCAAGTTGGTATCACTATGGAAGTAGATTGCCCCACCTTTGTTTCTTCCATTTTTCTAATTCTATCACAACGTCTGAAATAATACAGGCAATCATTAGATTATTTTGAATGTATAATTTTTATACTTAAGCATCATTTATAAATCTTATTTCTGTGCTACATATACAATATTTGCTGGTAATTGAAAAGAAAAGCAATTTATTTTTCACTTTGCATTAAAAAAAAGAGTCAAAGTAGAACTCTTTAAAGAGGTAGTATCCTAGGCTGATTTTGGAAGTCTGATTGTCATGACTGATGGACCTCCCAAATGACTTGGGTTATTTGGGGATTGTGTAGCTTTATGGAACTATTCTCTTGGTTTTACTTTTAACTAGTACTTGTTGTTAGGTGCCATCAAGTCAGCTCCGACTCACAGTGACCCTGTGTACAACAGAACAAAACACTGCCCAGTTGTGTGTCATCCTCACAATCTTTGCTATACTTGAGCCTGTTGTTGTAGCTACTGTGTCAATCCATCTTGTTGAGGGTCTTCCCCCTTTTCTCTGACCCTCTACTTTTCCAAGCATGATATCCTTCTCCAGGGATTAGTCCCTTCTGACAACATGATTAAAACAGGTGAGATGAAGTCTGGCCATTCTCATTTCCAACAAGCATTCTGGCTGCACTTCTTCCAGGACAGATTTGTTTGTTCTGGCATTCCATGGTATTCTCAGTATTCCTCACCAACACTGTAATTCAAAGGCATCAACTCTTTTTCAGTCTTCCTTATTCATTGTCCAACCTTCACATGCATATTAAGCAATTGAATATACCATGTCTTGGGTCATGCGCACCTTAGTCTTCAAAGTGACATCTTTGCTTCTTAATACCTTAAACAGGTCTTTTGCAACAGATTTGCCCAGTGCGATATGACACTTGATTTCTAGACTGCTGTTTCCATAAATGTTGATTGTGGATCCAAGTAAAATGAAATCCTTGACAACTTCATTCTTTTCTACATTTATCATGCTTTTGCTTATTGGTTCAGTGGTGAGGATTTTTGTTTTATGTTGAGGTGTAATTCACACTGTAGTAAATACTACACTGAAAACTGTAGTATTTGATCTTCATCAGTTAGTGCTTCAAGTCCTCTTCACTTTCATCAAGCAAGGTTGTGTCATCTGCATACTAGGGCTGTACTTTCAAATCATAAATTGTCTTAAAGGAGAGATTAATTCCATTCTGTAGACAAGGGAAAGAAACTAAGATTTGTTAATTACTACATGCTAGACACTTGGCTTGGTACTTTTACATATGTTCTTATTTAATTATTATAGGGGCCTTGCAAATAGTAATATATTTTACTTCTTTTTGATGTAAAGCAGATACAGAGTGATAAGTAATACACCTGGACTTTAATTTTTGTGAGGACAAAGTTTCCATTTCATAATGCCTGGCACAGAGGAGTCAATAAATGCTTATTGAATTAAGTTCATCCAAGGATACTCAATCAGGCAGCAATCAATTAAGCCTGAGTTTGAACCCAAAGCTGTTAGTACTTGAAGCCTATTCTCTTGCCACTACTCTGAAGCTTCTCTAAATAGAAACACTTGTAGACAAAAAGAGACCCATCATTAGTAGCTTCTCTTTTAGCCCTTTGCTGTTTCAGCTTATGCTACAAAAGCTTCAAGTTTTCAAACATTTGGCCCCAAACATAATTCTCCTCTGTCTGCACTATTTGCCCAGAGATGATGCTAAAGATAAACTTGACTTTCTGGCAACAATTCAGAATTATGTTAGAACATGCTCTTCCTAATACCCTAAGGAAGCAAAAATAAATGTTTGGAAAGAAGGGTGAATAAAGTTGCAGAAATGGTGGTACTATTTGTGTTCTGGTCTCTGTCCCCCCCCCCCCGCGAGTGTTGGTTGCTGTCTAAGCACAGTGGAATATGTCAGCAAGTTAGAACTTTATTGTGTTTTCATCATTCCAGTTTGCAGATGTATTTTTAATATAATTCTGGCCCTCCAAATGGCTATAACATAATCAGCAGAATTAATATTTTTTCTTGTGCTATAGTAAAAAATAGGAGTCCTGGTGGTATAATAGTTAAGCACTTGGCTGCTAACTGACAGGTCGGCAATTCAGACCCACCAGCTGCTCTGGAGGATAAAGATGTGAAGTCTGCTTCCATAAAGATTTACAGCCTTAGAAACCCTATGGGGCAGTTTCTCTCTGTCCCATAGGGTCACTGTGAGTTGGAATGAGACTTGATGGCAATGGGTTTTGTTTTTGATTTTTACAGCAAAGATGAGAAAATGTTAAATTTTATGTGGACAAGCAATGGTTCTTATACATACAAATGCATGACTTATAATTTTCCAGAAATTCCATCTACGTTTTAGGACTCAACTTGATTCAATAATTTCTTGAGTACTATGCAAGGAGTGCTTGCTTTGCTGCCACCCCCACCAGCACAAAAAGACTAAGCATGTGGTATCCATCTGAAGAATATTCTATAAGGCATGATTAGAACCAGCTCCTAACTAGTTGGAAATTATAGGTACAGGGGTTAGACACCAGTGTGTGAAAGAATCTTCTGGTGGCCGGCCTATCCAAGAGTGGCAGAGACTGTCTTGGGAAGGTGATCTGTTCACAGGGTGGATGGATATCTATATGTCAGAGATGTTGAAGATAGTGTAGTGCAGAAGGTTAACCTCAACCTCTAAGGTCCCATCTGACTAGAATTTCTCTGATTCTTACTTGCCAAAGTGTCTTTTGCCTTTGGAAGCTAGTAATTTTCTTTTATTGCTCACTTCAAGGAAAACTTGTCAAGAGAGACAGTGTGGTGATCCAATAGATAATATAAAGGAACTATTGTAATATTGGTTAAACAAGTTAGTATATGGTAGTCATCACCCTCACTGTATTGTCTTCCTTAAGCTGTTGATGAGTCTACCCTCACCACTCTGTGTTTTAGTGCCCTCTCTTATAAAAGGGAGATGTCAGTGGCTGCATGTAAATTCATTGTAAGTGTTAGAATTATACAAAATATCAATACTGGGTCTAGCAAGCAATAGATGACTATTTTCTTTCACTTATTCATTCAATAGGTAAAGATTTATTTAACACCATGGTACAGGTGCATAATAGCCTGTTAGGGATATTGCCTTAATTATTTAGTGCTGCTATAATAGAAATACCACAAGTGGATGCTTAACAAACAAATTTATTCTCTCACAGTTCAGGTGGCCAAACACCAAAATTCAGGGTGCTGGCTCTAGGGGAAAGTCTTTATCTCCTTTGAAATCTGTGGGCCCAGCATTCCTTGGAGATCTCCGTGTGTCTTGGCATCAGCCATTCCCTGTCCCCTGGGCTTAGGTGATTCTCAGAACAGAGACTTCAAGTGCAAAGAATGTACCCTTATCCTGACTCTTCTTTCTTGTGATAGTCGTGTCCCTCCTTTCTGCTTGCTTCTTTTTCCATTTATCTCTTATAAGATAAAAGGTATGATTCAAGTAAGGGTGTGTCTTTAGTAAGAATGATAAGTTGAGTAAGGGTGGAACTTGAATCATGCCCTCTTATAGGGTTATGGCTCAAGATACAACCCACCCTAATCCTGCCTCATTAACATGTAGAGGTTAGGATTTATAACATGTATCACAAAATGGAGGACAGCTATACAATATTGGTAATCATGGCTTAGCCAAGGTGACACATTTTTGCAGAACACAATTCAACCCATGACAGATATGAATGCATAGCCTGTTTTCTAAGGCATAATAAAGTACTGAGAAGAAAGACATTGCTGCTTCAGTGTGGAACATAGTGCTAGGAGCACACATCCTCTGGAAATTTAGCTCATATACCCAGATCTCTCACCAATCAACTTCCTGGGTTTTATTCTCTTCCACCCACCTCCATTCTAGAAACAAATGTTCTCTCTTTTAAACGTCAAAAAATTATGCTATTCAATAATGTAGCTACTAGCCACATGTGAGTGCTGGGCCGTTGAAATGTGATTAGTCTGAATTGAGATGTGCTGTAATTGTAACACACACCAGAGTTCAAAGACTAATATAAAAATAAAGAATAATATAGAATCTCGTTGTCATTGTTGTTATTTGCCATCGAGTCGGCCCCGACTCATAGCGAACCCTCCTTGGGTTTCCGAGGCAGTATCACTACGCAAGTAGGAATGCCCAACCTTCCTTCCGAGGAGTGGCTGGTGGGTTTGAACTGCCAGCCTTCTGGTTAGCAGTCAAGTGCCTTAGGCACTATGCTGCCAGAGCTCCTAGAATCTCATTAATAATATTTTAATAATTATGATATGTAGAAATAAAATAGATATATTAGGTTACATAAAATATCTTCAAATTAATTTCACCTATTTCTTTTTACTTTTTACTGTGGCTACTAGAAAATTTAAAATTACATGTGGGGCTCACATTTTATTTTCTATTGGATAGTGCTGTACTAAAGGAGCTCTGGTGGTATAGTGGTTAAGGCCTTTGGCTGCTAACCAGAAGATCAGCAGTTTGAACCCACCAGCTGCTCCATGGAAGAAGGATGAGGTGATCTGCTTCTGTAAAGATTTATAGCCTTGGAAATCCAATGAGGGTCACTGTGAATCAGACTTGAATCAATAGCAGTGAATTGGGTTTTCGTTTGAGTGCTGTATTAGAACTTTAGTGTGCCACCTTATAGCCACATCCCTTTCTTCTCCCAGCCCCCATATGACTTCCCAACATGTCATACTTGTGTACATGGATTATTCTTGCTTCTAGATTATTAACTCCATTATCTGCCATTGTTATTGCTACTGCTGTTTATCATCATAGCACTTAGCACCAAGTGTTCAATATAAGTTGGTTGAATGATGAATGTATAAAAGCTAAACTATATTCTTGGGTCTTGTGAACTTCAGAGGAACATGACTTCCAAGTGTCTTTTATGGAAAAGACAAGTTCAAAGGCTGAAAATTGTCAAAAGTCAACTTCACCAGCATAGTAATGTGCCAATTACATAATATATATCTAACCAGAAAGCTAATCACTATGTCCTAATACTATATGTGTGTGTGCAGTTAGCTCTACAATCTTTGGTAACAACCTTTTCTCTCCAAGAAACAGTCTCAGAGTCCCACCAATGAGTGTCATTTGCAAATGACAGAAACCTGTCAACCATCAGGCAAAGACATCTGCCTCCTTGAAAAGATAAGTCCTTGAAATATAGAGAGCAGTGTTCTGTATAGGATTCATCTCAGGAAAGTAGGCAAGCAGCTTGCCTCTATGAGCCAATCAGGCTTAGCTTACCATTACTAAATATGAGTGGGGTTCAGTTAGCTGGAATTTGGAGCAAAATTATTCTGACTTGGCACCTTAAAAAAAGAAAGTAAATAGTCCTTACCATTAATCCCAAGACAGTCATCTTGACAAATGCAGATCCTCATATAGGGCACTTTATGACTGTGTGGTTATGGCTAATCCTTTCTTATCATGTTAGCCAGAGACATTTCCCTGTGAACAACCTGAAGAAGTTTGTGGTGCACCACCATCAAACTATACATGGTAAATAATTTCACAGGCAGCTCATACTCCACAAGGGTAGGCAACATGTGTGTTACGAGTTTGGAGAATGAGTTAATTTTTCTTTTTTTAAAATCCATTTGATAATTTATCCAGTGGTGTAACATCTCCAGACATTTTGTTGACAGTTGCACGGAGCCAGGGTAATGGGCAGAATTACTTGTATACTTCAAGTGAATTTTCTGTTACAATCTGGAAAAATATTAATGATAATTATTGAGTAATCTATTTTTGAACATATTATTGTTAATTATGTGTCAGATGTATTGAGTGTTAAACTTGAATTATTGCATTTATATTGTGTTGGTTATCTAGTGCCACTGTAACAAACATGCCATAAGTGGATGATTTTAACAAACAGGGATTTATTCTCACAGGATTTAGGAGGCTACAAGTCTGAGTTCAAAGTGCCAGCTCTAGGGGCTGGATGAACACCCCTTGAACTTGACTTCAGCTATGATTCTGGCTCCCAGCCCACTGAAGCTGGAGGCATCTCTTAACCCAGCTTGTTGCTGAGGCTGACAAACTCAAAGTCAACAACTAAAATGGCACAGTCCCAAGATTAGCAAGCAACATGGCCACTAGTTCAAGTCCAGAAACAGTCCCAAAATGGGCAGGCAACATGGCAGGCCACTGAGATGAAGACTTGGCCAAATGCAGGATCCCAATGTGCCAAAAACTCAGAGACCTTTCTCAAAGCTGCTTCTTATATACTGAAAGCAGACCACATCCCTAAGGCAGCTACTCAGCTGCTCACAGCAGATTCTACCATGGAATCGATTACCAGTTTCAACATGGGAAATCATTACAACCAGCTGCCCAGCCACTCAAAAGCATGCCCAGCCAAGTTGACATATAACCTTAATCACCACATATATATCACAAACAACATTGTAAATTTGTTGTTGGTATTACCACAGATTATTGAATCGAGACTTCAGAAGGTTTTGTAACTTAACCCATGTCATGTACCTTTTAAGTGATAGAGCAAGGACTCCAACCCATATCATTAGGGTATACTAAAGAGCTTTGATGGCACAGTGCTTAAAGCGTTGGACTGATAACCAAAAGGTCAGTGGTTCACCCTATCAGCTGTTCCACAGGAGAAAGATGAGGCAGTGTGCTTCTGAAAAGATGTACAGCCTTGGAAACCCTATTGGGCAGTTCTCCTCTGTCCTAAAGGGTTGCTATGAATTGGAATCAACTAGATGACAGTGGGTTTAGTATAATATACAAGGATATTTTGATGCAAAGTTAGCAGCATCTGTTTTCTTTACAACAAAGCAGTTTCTGATTAAGTACATTAAGAAGAGGGGGCATTCTGTTGGCCTTATTTACAAATGATAACCCCTTAACTGATTATCTATACAGTACCATCTAAACTTGAAAGGAAAAATGGTATAATGGAAGAAGTGCAGAACTGGTGCTGAGAGCTGAGTTCCGGCCCAGGGTCTGCCAGCTCTCCACCATTCTGGGCCTGTTTCTTCATAGATACCAAGAGAGCTGGAATACAGAGTGCTAATGTCTGTTCTAATTATCTGTCTTGGAAACTTGAGGAAAGATATGAAGCAGCTGTCATTCTGCCCTGGGTTCACCCAAGAATAAACATGTTCCCTAGAACTAGACTCACCTCTTGAGGGTGGTCGCAGGACTATTCTCTTGCTGAAGTGAACTGGGTGTTGCCTCTTAAAGTGGTAAGTTGGGAAATCAGAATGGACTCTGAAATTTCTAACTTAAATTGGTCACATCTTATGATTTTCATTATGTTTCTTGATACATTTTTGAAGGAACATGTTTTTATGTTTTCTCTCCAAATATATGAGAAAATTATATACTAAATTGAATTATTAGTCATTAAAATTTTCTCTGCTACCATGTAAATACAAGTGGGCAAGCAGATTTTCATAAAAATCTTTGCAATCATAGTTTATTCTGATGCCTGAAATTGAGTTTGGGAACACAGACCAAAGAATTTTACCTTTCTAAAAATCATAAAGGCTTATAGCTTTTCTTATGGAAAATGTATTACTCAGGGCACCAAATAGAGGTCTGAGTTTGATAATGAATCCTGAATACTACTGTTGTTGAATGAACTTGGACAACTAAAATATTTACAAGTAAACTAAAACAAAAATGGATTGAAATAATTCATCTCACCAAGAGAGACAGTGTAAAGGAATGGTTAAGATTTTTGGCTCTTTGATTCAGATAAAACAATTCTCAAATCCATTTCTGCTATTAACTAGTTGTAACCTTACACAAGTCACCCATTGTATCACATTCTATCAGTGTCCTCATCTGTATAAAATGTGAATAGTAATCATCATAATAATGGGACTTACCTCCAAAGAGTTATTATAAGAACTGAATAGATTATGTATGTAAAACACCTAGGACCTTGCCTAGTACATTGCATACTCAACATATGTTATCTATTTCCATTATGGGAGGACAAGTGGTTTATCATGTATAAGAATTTATTATTATTATTATGTATATTATATATGCATAATAATAATAGGTTATTGTAACCAGAGACAAAGTAAGAAAATTTCACCAGGAAGATTTCAGAACCATATTAGCTGAAACACTGGGAGGTGTATAGAAGTGGCAATCATTTTTTAATCTTACAGAGATACATTGATTCATGTAATGAGTCCTCTTTAATTTTCCTGCAGTAGTATGTGAAAATAAATACAGTTCTGCACATTGAATATTATTGGGTTCTTTGGACATTAACTATTGATTGTTAGGGGACAACAGGATCAATATTAATACCTTTGAAGTTGTCAGCTGTGCTGTTGAAGAGGAGGATGGAAGGAGGAGAGAGCGACACCAGTCTGCCTGACAGAGCACTCTGTGGTCCATCTTATTGCTTTCTATTTACCGGAGCTTAATATGAAAATGCCTCAGAGAATGGAGGAACTGTTTCAACATGTCATTCCCACAGTAGGTGAGGTGTCAAGATTTCATAACTGCTGAGTGCCCTGAAGTTAGACCCTGCCTTGTCACATTGAAGGCAAAACCTAGGTGGAAAAATGCCATGTTTCCATTGCTAGTGTTCAAACAGACAGGAGGAATTTGGTGTGACAATACAGACAGGTTTTGTTTCAAGGCAGCCTAAGAACTTTGCTTACTTAGATCCTTGCATGTATTCTTGCTGTGACTAGTGAAAGGTTTAAAGATGGCAATGAAATTATAAGGTAGTTAGCAAACACTCCATGAGAGGGAAAGTAACACAGCAAAATCTCCCTGCTGTTTAGAGATGTGGATAGAAATCCCTTTGTAGAATTTGCTCACTTAAAGCCCTGCATGTGTGTGTAAGGTGCTTTTTTAGATGATGAGTTTGATGCCTTGGTGTTGAAGGCATTTTGAAGTGATGAGAAAATGTGGAAATTTCAGAAATGACATGCTAGAAACTAAGAAGTGAAAACAGCCTTTGAAGTATCTGCTGGAAGGATCTAGAAATGTTTAAGTTGTTGACTATCTGATATTTAACAAAAGGATGAAAATGACTCCAGTGTCCAGTTTGCAGAGGACTTGTGTTCCACACGACTTAATTGCTTTGTGAAATGATTGTATGGTAACAAGTTACTTAATGGCCTTAGGGACCAATAAATATATTAAAGCTGAGATACAGATGATATCATTGCTTAATTATATGTCACACAAACTAGCTTAACCAAGAATGGAGGAAGAGTGAAATAATATTTGATAAAGTTCAGGGAGTGTGGTAAGGCTTTATATACATTATTATATTTAAGTGTCACTTCAACTTCTGTAAGTGGATATATGCTTATGATGATGAAATTTTAATAGCTAATTTTTATACAGAAGTTAGGGTCAGAAAGTGTGCTAAGCACAAGGCATTCATTAGGTAACTTAGTTCTCATGGTCCAATTAGGTAGGTATATACACTCCATGAGTCGGGGCCGACTCGATGGCACATAACAACAACAACAACAATACACTCCATTTTATTGGTGAATAAACTGAGAAAGATTGATCAAGGTTTCCCAGCCAGGATTTAAACCTTGATCTCTCTAATTTTATATACTGTGCATTACTAATAAAATAATAATAATAGGAGTAGGAGGAAGAAACATCTATCAAGTGTGGACTGTGTCCCAGGCACTGCACTATGTGTTTAACATAGAATTTCTTATATAACTCCCACAATCCTATGCAGTAGAAACTCTTATTATACCTTATTTATGGAGGAGGAAACAGAGGCTTACTTAAGCTAAGAAAGTTGCCCAGGCTTACACAACTAGTAAGATGTAGACAAAAATTTTGAACTCAATGAAGTCTGTCAGATTCTAGGATTCTAGAACCTACATTATTAACAAAGAATATGTATTACAATGTGGTTTTCATGACTTTAGGACTACTTTTGCTTTAAAGAAAGAAAGAATCTCCCTATAAAGAAAGGATGGGAGCTCTGGTGGCATAGTGCCTAAGGCATTTGACCGCTAACCAGAAGGCTGGTGGTTCAAGCCCACCAGACATTCCTCGGAAGGAAGGTTGGGCAATCTACTTCAGTAGTGATACTGCCTCGGAAACCCTAGGAGGGGTCGCTGTGAGTCGGATCCCACTCAGTGGCAGTGAGTTTAGGTTTAGTTCAGTTTACAAAGAAAGGATAGTTACATGAACAAGTAGGAGTTCATGGGATGGATCATAGGTTCATTGGCTAGTCTGAGACATTCTTTATACTTATCCACCTTTCTGAACCTATAAACTTTGCCTTTCTCGTGTAGTTCTGTTTCATTTCCAAGATTCTTTATATGGTGTCTGTATTAAAAAGGTCACAGGTCCTTAACATACCAATTGCTAGTTTGCTTGAAATTTCCTTCAAGTGTGAGAGCAGAAGATGCCCATTCCTGCCCAACTACCATAGCTGAGGCTGTACCTCTTGCCTTTAGCTGTGCTTTACTTCAGGTGTACCACTTTATTCTACTCATGTTACAGATCAGACGAAAGATAAGCTTATCCCCTGTCTATTTTTTATTGATAATTGCTGTACATTGCATGCAAACATTGTCATATATTTCTAAAATAACATATACTCCACATTTTGTGAAACTGACTAATGTACCCCTACCAAAATAGAATTGAGCATTTAGTTTTTTAATTAATAACCTGCTCAAAACCAGTTTTCCCTTTTATTCACTGAGTACTATCATTTTAAAAAAGAACAGAAGGAGTTGGTCTTTATACAAGTTTGGACTAAAAGAATCATTAATTAATTGAATAATGACATTAAGTATGGTGGCTGTGTCATTCTTGTCTTGCAGTGTGGTTTTCTTTATCTCATTAAAATAAAGATAAATTGAGACCATAATCATTTTAAGTTACATTAAACAGATTCTATTTGCTATCTACTCCTTCTACAAAGAAGTGTCTAATGTTTCTGTGTGTTAAGGAATATATTTTTGATTCAGAAGACTATCCAGTATTAAGGCTTATTTTTCCCTTGAATAATGGCCAAATTATTTTCCTGATTTTCTAAGTGATAATTGATATCATTTTTACTAACTCAGGGTCCATAGCCCATCTAGATGTTTTTCTCTTTGCAACCAGCATAAGGTGTTATTTGAACATCAGCAAAGTGATAAATCATAAGAGAGTTGAAACCAGACCTAAAAATTCCAAAGGTAAAAAACAGGATCATCATGGTTTTAGTGTTGTCTGTTTTGTGTTGGAAAAAAAAAAAAAAAAAAAGATCATCATTTTAGTCTGTACAATCACCCTCTGGTATTATCTCCATCTGGCTGTCTCTACAGCCCTGGGCCTCTTAGCTCTGAGTAAGTGTGTACCAGCAGCTATTAATAGCCAAATTCTACAACAGTCTACTGTCACAGATGGAGTCTGAGCTTCTGAAACTAAGGCCATAAAAACTCATTACACATAAAGCAGAATACTCTTTGGCACTTAATGCAATTAAGCTTTCGATCAATAAGGATCATTTTTAAAGTAATACACCACCCCATGATTCTACTTAGTGGGTATCAGTACTGATTGGTCTTTGATACATAAATTTCTACTTTATGGTATTATATGGATCTGGGTATTAATCCAAAAATTATATGTAAAATTGCAAGAGAATTGCTTAAAAAAAAAAAGAAGATGATGACGAAATACTTATGAATGTGATAGAAAACTCCATTGTAGCAAAGAGAAGGAAAAAAACAAACCTTAAACTAGAGAGTATGCATCACAGTTCTTTGAACACATGGAGATGTATAAGTACACGTGGGACTAGGGTTGTTCCTTACTTCCCCTGGGCTTCAACTATTCCAGGAGCCAACACACCCATCATGAAGGAAAGTGTACAGACTGATTCACATACACACACACACACACACACACATTCTCATTCATTCTCACTCTCTCTTCCTCCTCCCCCCATTTAGGCCACAGAAACTCCCAATTCTTTTTCCACTGAGGAAGGCAGAAATTCCTCCCTGTCAAGAAAATATCTTAGCACTTCTATCTAAGGGAATAGGAAGAAGATGGAAAAAGGGATTAAAGTCTATTTCTGGACCCTCTTTCTTCATGATCCCCTAGCTCCCCTCTTATTTACCAAGAGAATTAAAGGATTTACTAAATCAGATTAACTACTTGTGTCATCTGTTCTCCACTCAGTAATACCACAGATTTGGTGAGGCCAGGAAAGTGAAAACTCAATGCTGTATGTAGAGTTGATTCTTTATCAACACTTATTGTATAATAAATGGAAGAGATTATTTTCTCCTTCTCTTAAAACGTAGGTTCTATGAGGACCAGTGATTTTGTTCACTTTTCTATTCCCAACACTTTCTGAATATTGAATAAATATATTAAGATATAGTTAAGATTGATTTCATACTCTTGAAAAAGATTCTTAGAAATTACCTCTCAGCTCAGTGTTGAAAAACAAAGTATTAATCATTTCTTGACAAAAAATATTTTGAAAATAGTGTAATTAATGTATTCTGGGTGTTCTTTTTATTTCACTTTTAAGTTTATATTATTCTAAGATTTCATCTGTGAATATACATACACACACAAGCACACACACACACAGAATTTCCAAACACAAATCTCCTATGATGCTTTGGAAGTGATTCTTCTTATTATTATTTAAATGAATTTAGAAACATAGTTTCAAGGAACTGGATTTGGAATTTTCTCCCAGTAGGTGCTGGGGTGGCTTTAGAGCTCTGGGCATACAATGTAGCATAATACCTGTCAATTCAGCTCCCTCTTTTATTAGCTCCTTCAGCTATTCCAATTGAATATACGTAAGTCCATATATTGTGATTGGCACCAGAATTCCACAGTAAATATAATAGAAAAGATACCCGTGTCCTCTTGGACTTGAGGGTAGGGAGGAGGCAGAAATTTAATGAGCATTTTCAATAAAGTCTACTAAGTGATAAGTTCAGTTCGAATAGTTACTGAACATGTACTATGAGCCAGTGTTCCAACAAGGTTGATGAAGTAAGGTACAAATATGAAGAGCCACACAATATATGCTGGAGAGCAATGGGAGAAAACAGAGTTATCCCAGGGCAAAGGTGATTTGTTGCCAAATGTATGGTGTAGGCAGAAGTGTATGAATACAGAGAAAGCTTAAACTACTGTGAGTTGGAGCCATCTGTGAATGTTCATGAAGCAAGGAGAATACCACCTGAATCTTTAGGCTTGGAAAAGGTTTAAACAGATGGAAAAGGAATTATAATTTAAAAATTAATGTAATTGTTAAAGTTGCTAAGTTTTCAGCTTTAATAGACAAAACAAAAATTCACCAAAATACATCTTATTTGAATCCTTTTATGCTGGAAGGAAATAATTTTTAATTGATTTAGGGATGCTGATTTAATACATGTATCATTCCATGGTCTTATTCTACCTCTGTTACATCATGGAATCTAGGGATTTATCTTGGATTACATTTCACAAGGCAAGGAGTAAATTTCCTTGCTCTCAAAATAATTTGTTTTCAGAATGGCCTCTAGTGTCCCTATTTGGACAGTCAAAAGTTCTACTTCAGAGTTCTGTCCAGCTTCGAAATTAATCCATTTCAAAAAGACCTTTCAGGTATAGAAGGCTGTGCACATGATGGTTAAGAAAATGATGAGCTTTGGATTCAAAATAACTTCAAATTTTGGGTCTACCATTCTCTGCTGCCTTGAAGGGGTTATTCAAGTTATTTAATCCCTCTAAAATAAGTTACATTACCTAAAGAGAGAATGTTGAGATGAAATTAGATAATCTATGTACATTTAACATGCTTACAGGGCATTGTTTCAGTGAATGCAAAGTACTGGAAAGGTTGCCATAATAAGAAGTGTGGAGATGACTGCGAGTTTGGATCTTAATCTTTGAATGATTTGTTGTTGTTGTTGTTGTTGTTTGCCGTCGAGTCAGCCCTGACTCATAGCAACCCCTTCTTGGGTTTCCGAGGCAGTATCACTATGGAAGTAGGATTGCCCAACCTTCCTTCCGAGGAGTGGCTGTTGGGTTTGAACCACTAGCCTTCTGGTGAGCAGTCAAGTGCCTTAGGCACTATGCTACCAGAGCTCCTTTGAATGATTTAGTGAGGTCTATATTGGTTCCGACTTATAGTGACCCCTCCTTGAGCAGTCAAATGCCTTAGGCACTACATCACCAGAGCCCCTATATTTTACAGTTTCTAACTTTCTCTACCTTCTCCCAAGTGAATCTCTCCTTATATCCAGAACCTCCTAGGAATCCCCTGGCATAAGATGAATTCTTAATTTGCAAAGATCTGTTCCGAATTGAAGGAAACAATAAAAGCTTTGTGAATGCTCTTTGATGAACATCTTACTACATACATGCTATACCAAATATAGAGAAAAATGATAAATGTCTTATTTTATGACATTTTACAGTTTGCAAAGCACTTTGAAACACACCATTGCATTTGACCCTCCCCAACAGTTGTTGTTGTGTTGTTATTGCCATCGAGTCAGCCCCAACTCATAGTGACCCCTCCTTGGGTTTCTGAGGCAGTATCATTACG
>NW_006921825.1:3696520-3751806 GCF_000298275.1 Orycteropus afer afer | reverse complement strand
AAAAAAGTAAGTGGAAATTAATGTAATTCGTTGTAGTCATTAATAGTGTGCAAAGAGTTTTTTGAGAACTTTTTGAGGTAGCATAATCAAGCAAAACTTGCTGTGAAATCAAAGTATTAGGATAGTCTCTGTATTTTCTTTTTCCCAGTAAACGGAAATGTGGAACACTGCACTGGAAGATGCTGTATCGTTTCTAAATGTTGTGTCTTCTACTGAACCAAAGGGAAAGGGGAAAAACAGCTTATTTTTCCAGCACCATGGACAGCTCAGCAACCCTCTGAAGGATTGCTCCATCTACAGCATGAGCAAGGTCCTGTCTATTTGATAGCATCAGCTCTGAAGCCCAGGGGAACTGACCTGACCTTGTAAATGTTCACTCAGTGAGGGACGTAAATTTAAAATACCAGTGGGGTTGCATTAAGTGCTTATTCAGGAGGTTTCATTAGTGTCAATAAGTATGACACATTTGAAATTATTGATTTTTGTATTTTTCTTAATTTAGAACTACGGGAGTCTCAATTAATTACTGTGAAGTGCCTTAATAGTACTCTCTTTCTATCTCTGTTAAATCCCATTTCAATAATTACAGGTCTGCCAGGTTTTAATTTCATGAATATACTTTTTTTTACAGTACATACCTTCTCCCCTCTTTTTACCCAATACTTTTCCCAAAACCCAGCTATTCAGTGATGATAAGGACCAAATGGAAATCTGCAGATGTTACCTCTGCAGCTTTTGAAGAAGTGGCCCTTGAGAGTCAAAGAGCTGACTCATCAATTAGAGAGAGTAGAGCATGGCTTCTATAGCAGCAGTGTCTGGAGACCAAAGAGATGATCATGAGCAATATAAGCTGAGGCAGTCTGTGTGTTGGGCATCAGTTTGGACACCTTCCACTGATTTTTCATGACATGAATCTCCATCTGATTTTTGCGGTGGGGGTTGTGGAGAGGAGACAGATTCTATGTTCTGAGATTTTGAGATGGAAATAGCTTCATATTCAACAAGTTTTTTAGTTTTCAGTAAATTCTGCTGTTATCAGATTTGACATAATTACATGTGTCCAATCCCAACTCAGCCTTATGTAACTTCCTATGGTATCTGATAAATCATGGGGGCAGGAGATCTGTGGCTCAGCTGTTTAAAAATGAGTAAGAGGAAAATGGGATTTGTTGGGAGAGAGCTTGTGCTTTGTGCCTGGATTCACTTTTAAATACACATCAAACATCAGCAATCCAGGAGGGAAAGAGATTTCTAGCCCTAACCTTTCAGATGGCATTGCTCACTTGTAAAAGAAAAAAAAAAAAAAAAAAAGCCTGTTACTGCATAAGATTGGTTGAGTCTTTTCCATCTTTGCTTTTATATATAAATTAACTTGAAATGAAGCAATGGGAATTTCTGTTTTGCTAGATTTTGCAGGATCTCTCTGCTAGATTATAGGTAGATTACTTGGGATCTTAGCAGCTGTAGATTCAACACTGACTAATTCGTCAGAATATCTAGATGTATTATTATTATATTCCTAGGTAGAGTAGTGCCTAAGGCACTTGACTGCTAACCAGAAGGCTGGTGGTTCAAACCCACCAGCTACTCCTCAGAAGGAAGATTGGGCAATATACTTCCATAGTGATAGTGCCTTGGAAACCCAAGGAAGGGTCACTATGAGTCAGGTCCGACTCAACGGCAAATAACAACATTAGCCATTATAGGCACATTCAGCAAGATTTTCTATTTTCAGTAAATTATGCTGTTATCATATTTGACATAATTACATGAATCCCATCCCATCCCATCCAATCCAATCCCATTGCAAGTAGTCTGATGATTGAAAGCATGGTTTCTGAAGTTAGACATGAGTTTGGTATCCTGCTTCACCATTCACTATATCCTAGTGTGACCCCAGGCAAGTCACTTAACCTGTCCAAATCTGTCTCTTCATCTGGAAAATGGAATGCTGTGTGAAAATAAAATGAGATTATAATGCAAAACATTTAATTACCTAGTGCTGAATAAATTATTTTTGTTACTTCTGTTACAATTTTTCCTGCTATTAAACATTTTACTATGTGCCAACTGTATTTTAAGTTTATTTAAGAGCTTGATTTTGAATCAGTCTCCAAGAGTTTTACACTGGATCAGGCACTGACATTAGAAATGAAGTGTCCAGGCCATTTTAAAGTTAATCCTTGAAATTAAACTTTGAAGGTCCCTTCTTTTCTCCTTGATGTCCATTTTGCTCCATATGGAGTATGCCCTCTAAGTTAACTCTGACAACAGAGCAAGCCCTTCATAGGCAATAATATGCACACTGTCAGATAAGAACTGCTGACTGAAACCAGAGCAGAAGGCTGACCTCCAATTTGGAAAAGAACCACGTGCGACTTCTTGGTTCAAATGGAGGGTGTTGTCTCCAAGAAGCATCTTTTGCCAAAAGACTCAGCTTTCCTGGGATATAAATTAAAAACAGAGTCCTTTGTTCTCAAAGATGCAAGAACAATGTTCAGTGTTGGTTCACTTCTTCTGAGGAGTTCTAATTTTGGGGATGTTAATTTAATCTCAAGGATGCCAGTCTATATTGTGAAGGCATACAAGGATTTCTCTTGGCATTTTGCTAGTAAACAAAGAAGCTTGTTGATTCATCCATTTAACAAATGTTTACTCAATACTTCTGTGGTGCAGGCACTATTCTAAGTGCTGGAGATCATGAACAAGATCAACAAGGTCTTTTTTGCTCTCGTGGAGCATATATTCTCATGAGAGGAAGGATCCAAAGAAGAAATAAGAATTGTATATAGTGATATGTAGAATATATTGATATATGAGATTAGAGCAGGATAATGATATGATGGAGTCTGGGTAGTGGCTAAGGTGTCCTGGTGGCACAGTGGTTAAGCATTTGGCTGCTAACCAAAGTTGGCAGTTTGAATAAATTAGCTGTTCCATAAGAGAAAGATGTGGCAGTCTGCTTCTGTAAAGATGCACTGCCTTGGAACCCCTGTAAGGCAGTTCTACTGTCCTGTAATGTCACTAAGAGTCAGAATCAACTTGACAGCACTGGGTTTTTTTCTTGGGA
The DNA here is from genome assembly GCF_000298275.1 of Orycteropus afer afer. Taxonomy (NCBI): domain Eukaryota; kingdom Metazoa; phylum Chordata; class Mammalia; order Tubulidentata; family Orycteropodidae; genus Orycteropus; species Orycteropus afer. The sequence goes on along the minus strand of NW_006921825.1, from coordinate 3,748,736 downwards.
TTTTTGTGGATGGCAGGGAGCCAGTGTTACAGAAGGTCTTGATACTAAGCCCTAAATAACTAAAGATATCGATTATGAGAAAATCTAGGGAAAGAGGACTCCCTGTAAAGGAAACAGTAAGTACAAATGTTGTAAGATAGTAATGAGTGCAGAGTGTGAGAGGAACAGGCGGCCAGTGCAACATGAGCATACCAATTGAGACAGAGAGGGAGAGTGTATGTGGGGTAGATAGGAGAGGTAAGCAGGATCCAGACCACACCAGGCCTTAAAGTCCATGGTAAGGAGTATGGTTTTATTCTGAGGGCAATGAAAAGTCATTAGACAGCTTAGAAACAAGGGAATGATGAAATCTGATTTATGTTTTCCAAAAGATATCTTTTTTAAAATTTGCATTCTCATTTGCAAGACCCTGCTTTCAATTGAGGATCTGGTCCTCTTTCTAACATCTTACAATTTATTATTTTACTAATTTCTTTTCTTGTAAAATAAACATATTTAGAAAAATACTCACCCAAACCAAACTAAACCTATCACTGTCAAGTTGATTCCAAGTCAGTGTGACCTTATAGGACAGAATAGAAGTGCCCTGCAGTGTTTCCAAGGCTATAAATCTTTATGGAAGCAGACTGCCACATCTTTCTCTGTGGAGTGACTGGTGAGTTTGAACTGCTGACCCTTTGCTTAGCAGCTGACTGTCTAACCACTGTGTCACCAGGGCTCGGTAAAGTACTCAGCATAATGCAAATGATTGGTCAGCCATGCCACTTTTATAAGGACTCAGTTTCTAAAATGTGAGACAATATTTTATAAGGAAGTAACATTTGAAGGCTGAATTCTAGTTGCACTTGAGCACTGACTCACTATGTAAACTTGCCAAAGTTACTTGTATGCTCAGTCTTCATTTGCTTACCCTTTGGTAAGTGGGGAAATTGGTACTTCATTTGTTTGGAGTCCCAAGCTATTAACATGTGCTAAAAGGGCAAGGAGGCCACATCTCCTGACCTCCTCTCACCCCACAGGAGGAAGACAAAAGCACCATCAATAGCCCAACGCCTATTACTGCAAGGCCAGACATGTTGCCTCCCTCCAGCCCTTTCACCAACCGTTCCTCCCAAAGCACCCACCACCCCTCTCCTGGGTTCAATAATTCACTGCAGTGGCCACACAGAACTCACAGATTACAGGGTTTATTAGGGAAGCACCAGGTTACAATTCAAGTTCAGGAAAAACGCTCAGTCTCTCTCCCAGCCCACAGTCTCTCTCCCAAGAGTAAGTGTCCCTCAGTGTCTCACTCAGCAATGTGTCTCCTTCCCAGTAGCGCATGTCTCTTTCAGGAGTGCATGTCTCTTTTAGCAGCACATCTTCCTCAACCAGCAGTCAGAGAGAGAGAGACTTCTGCCTCTAGGAGAATCATAACATCAGAATTCTAAGCACCTGAGAGAGAGCAGGAACCTCCCAGAACATTGCTCTGTGTTGCACCCAACAGAAATACCCCAGGTGGATAACTTTTACAATCAGGAGCTCCTCAGTTGCTCACAGCAAATTCCACCACAGAGTTTACAAAGACTTGTGACTACAAAAGCCACACTAAGTAATTTACTACACCGCAACATGCTTGGCTGTTAACAGAAAGGTTGGAAGTTCAAGTCTACCCAGAGATACCTGGGGTAGGGAGGGAGAGGCTTGGCAATTTCTTCTTAAAAAATTAGCCATTGAAAATCTTTTGGAGCAGCACAATTCTACTTGGACACACATGGGGCTACAAGAGTCGGAGTCCACTTAATGATAACTGAGTTTTGCCTACCTCACTTAAATGTTGGGACCCTCCAGTGTGACGTACAATATGCTTTTTGTGAACTGTGAAAGGACAGATCGAACTGAACGCTAAATCTATTCATGTAATTAGACATTTGTTGAGAACTGGGTATAAAACCCAACCTACTACCAGCAAGTCAACTCCAACTCAAAGTGACCCTATAGGACAGAGTAGAACTACCCCCATAGGGTTTCCAAAACTATAAATCTTTACAGAAGCGGATGGCCTCATCTTTCTCCCACAGCACAGCTAGTGGGTTCAAACCACCAACCTTCTGCTTAGCAGCCAAATGCTTTAACCACTGTGCCACCAGAGCTCTTTGTACGGGTTGTAGGTTATCTAAATAGTTTTAATAATAATGGTTGACATTTTAGTGAGTCTTAACTAGTACTAAGAACTATGCATTTTCTAATACACTTCTGATTCCCATTATATTTGTGAGTGGTGGTATTATCCCTGTTTTTCAAGTGAGAAAACTGAGGCTCAGAGAATTTACTTTCCCTAGCTAGTAAGAGATTTTTGAGGTTTCACCCCAGGTGTCTTTGCCCCCCCAAGTCCATGCTGTTAAGTTCTGCTGCCTTTTATGACTCCAAGATATAATAGGAATGGAAGGCCAACAGACCTTCTTGGTATTTTGGGGTATGCAGGTACAAAGTGCTCTGAGAGCCTGGAGGGAGGAGAGACAAGCTTGACTATTTTCATAGAGGAAAGGTGCTTTCAGATGGATCTGGACAGATAAGCACTTCATAGGATGTAAATGAGTGATGTGATGGCAAAGGAAGAATATCCCAGGAGAGAAAATAGTCTATGCAGAGGTGTTAAAATGAGAAAGAAGGTCATGTAGTGGGGGAATAACAGGTTAGTATGATTAGAGGATGTGTGGCATTGTGTCTTGTTGTGGGTCCTGTGTGTGCATGACATGGTGGACAGACAAAATGATAGGCCCTAAGGGTAATGTGGTAAGATGTGGCTAGCATATACCACTGTCCAGTAGGTGGAATCACAGAAGGAGGGACTCGTGTTAGGAGGCTAGTGCATTAATCCAAGTGAATTATGCTTTGAGACAGTTTATGGAGTGTGAGGAGGAGATTTCTTAAAGGGATATTTTAGAGGAAGTATCAACAGAGCTTGTATGTAGGCCACTATGGTGCAGCTGAGACAGGTATTCCTAATGAATCCTGGGTCTCTAAATTGGCAAAGAGGTAGATGGATCCTAGAAATTAGGCAAGGATAATGGGAGCTGAGAAAGATGGGGAATGGGTAAATTCAGGACTCAACTGAGTCTGCGCATCCTGCCATTAATCTGTAGATCCTGGAGTTGGTGGTGAATTTGTAAATGCGAGTCTGGAGTTCAGAAGAGATACAGCCTAGAAGAGTATTGGGAAGGAAAAGTCCCCAAGCATCATGGCCTTCCTCATCTCACATGACAGTAGTGTATGCTTTTGTGATCACATGGGTTCTTTATAGAGCATTTTAAAATTCCACTGTATGTAGGAGGTGTTCTAAAGAAGTTGTGTCTACCGCTAAGAACCTTTGTCCAATTCTTGGTGATCCCCAAATGACCTTTTATGGCAGTTGTTTTTATCCTTAGACTGGCTGCTCCATTCTCCCCAGCAAGCTTTTAAGGGTGTCTCCAAAGTTGTTTCCTCAAAAAAAAACAGATTGATTTTTAAGTATATTTATCCAAGAAAAAATGTCCAAAAGTAAATATTATGGGAAAATGTTATAAGTGTCCCAAAGCTAGCTTGAACTTGTTTTTAAATAATACATTTTCTGGAATTATTATTGTTATTATTAGTAGTAGTAGTTTGCCTTCCTAAGGGCAGTATGACTGGTTTGCATTTGACTACTCACATAAAGATTGGCAGTTCGTATCTACCCAATGGGGCTGCAGAAGAAAATCTTAGTAATCTGCTTCCATAAAGATTATAGCCAAGAAAACCCTACACAGTAGTTCTTCTCTGGAACACATGGGACACCATGAGTCAGAACTGACCTGATAGCAATAGATTTGGTTTGTTCTTTATCCTTTTCTAGGAATAAGGAGCTCTAGTGGTACAGTGTATAAGGCATTTGGCTGCTAACCAGAAGGTTGGCAGTTCAAACCCACCAGCCACTCTATGGGAGGAAAAACAGAAAATCTACTTCCATAAAGATTTACAACTTTTGAAACCCAATAGAGGTTGCTGTTAGTTGGAATCTACTCGATGGTAGTGGGATTGGTTTTGGTTTTAGTCAGGATAAATTAAGAGTTGACATTTTTGGAATACCACATTTCTGTGATTGTGTCTCTTTCTACATATCATCATCCCCCCCCCCCATTCTTAGGTTTTTAATCTTTTCAATCTTTTGTGAAGAATATTGTCATAATAAGAGGAGAACTTTCCATTCAGCCACTGAGAAGTTGGTGGTGGAGATAAAAACATCTTTATCTGACAAGGCAGAAGAAGCAGGAGAGCAACAGCTTGATGGAAAAAATGATGAAACAGCTCCGATTTACAGATTTCTTGGCCCCAAAATAGTTCATTTTCAAAATATATTATTCAGAGCAAGGCCTGAGCAGGAGAAAGAATTAGAGCTGATTTCCAGCTGGCAACTTTGTGCAGGAGAAGAAAGCCTACACTGATTTGTAGGCATAACTGACCTTGGTAGGATGTTTGATTTTCAAATGAAGAGAAGGCCATCTGTTGGTTCTTGAGGCAAGGGAGGAATGAAACAGGATAATAGCTCCTTATAGCTTGCTGTACATTTTCCCTGTTTAGAAACTGTTGAAGGCCTGATCTCAATGCATCTTCAGATATTATCCCCATACACAGGGAATCAAAACCCAGAAAACAAATAACTGGCTCAGTGTCATCCAAGGAATTAGTAGTAAAAGAAGAACTAAAACCCACATCTCATGATATCTAAACCAGCACCCTTTCCAAAAAAAAAACACTTGCCATCAAGTCAATTCTAATTCATGGTGACCACATGTGTTGCATAGTTTTTTTGTTTTTGTTTTTGTTTTAAGGAGTGGAGGCAAGAAGAGGGATTTGTAGAGAATGAGAATAATCAGAGTGAAGGCACATAGAAAATACAGGAAGAACAGAATAAAATGTTTGGTTGAATTTCAACCTGTTTGAAGGGAAGTTGTGTGAGAAAAGATAAGTGAGGGTCAGTCTGGAAAAATCACAAAGTTCAGGATAAAGAATGTTGCTGGATTTTGACAGTAGGTTGTTGAATTGACAGTGGGGAGCTATGGGTTTTTCTACTGGGAAGTGGCTGTGAGTGAACACTGAGGAGTCAGCTGGGAGGTGCAGTATGGATGACATCAGAACACCAAGCCTACTTCATCAGGCACATTGGCCTTATAATTGAATTCAGTGGACCCAAACTTTGCTATGGAGTGCCTGGGTGGCACAAATAGTTAATGTGCTTGGCTTCTAACTGAAAGTTTGGCCATTAGAGTCCACCCGGAGGCACCTTGGAAGAAAGGCCTGGGGATCTATTTTCAAAAACTCAGCTGCTGAAAACCATATGGAACACAGTTCTACTTAGACACACATTGGGTCATTAGGAATCAGAGTTGAGTCAACAGCAATTAGTTTTAAGCATTAGTCCCATGCCAACTTCACTGAAAATGCACCAGGTAACATACCCCGGGAAGCTGTATTTTTAAAAGCTCCCCCAAATTGTCCTAACAGTAAACAGCATTTGGGGAATGACTCTTCTCTTCCATTCCCTATGTTGAACCTCATAGAATAACATACAGCCAAGTTGCTGACAAACCAGGAGTGTTGCAACTTACTTGGTCCCATAGTTACGAACTGGACCATGTTAGAGGTATTTTATGGAAGCTGAAACTATAAAGTGACTTGATAGTTAAAAATTGGCACCAAAACAAATTACTATGAAGAAATGGGTGGTAGAAACATTTAGCAATGCTTCATCAGAGATGAAACTGCACTAGCCAACTGCTTCACAGAGAGCATTCTATATACACTGAATTGTTAATAATGATCACCTGGAGAAAGAAGAAGGGGCTCTGAGGGTGTTAAGTGTTTAAGGCATTTGTTTGCAAGTCAAAAGATCTGTGGCTCAAATCCACCAGCTGCACTGTGGAAGATAGATGAAGGAATCTGCTTCCAGATAGATTTATAGCCTTAGAAACCCAATGGGTCAGAATCAACTTGATGGCAGTGAGTTTGGTTTGGTTTGGAGGAAGAAGGGTTGGGGATAGGAGGAGCACTTTGAATGTTTCCATATATTTTAAAAATTTTTGCAATAATCAAATAGTACATTAAACCAAAGCCAGTTGCCATTGAGTTGACTCCAACTCATGGTGTCCCCATGTGTTTCAGAGTAGAACTGTGCTCCATTAGGGTTTTCAGTGGCTGATTTTTCAAAAGTAGATCATCAGACCTTTCTTATTTTTAGAAGTCAGTCACCCAGATGCCTCTGGATGGACTCCAACCCAACCATTTGGTTAGCAGCAAAGCATGTTAACTGCACCACCCAGAGACTAAATATCACATTAGTAAAGGAAAAAAATCCTAGTTAAAGACTTTTAAGTAACAAAAAAAAGGACTTTTTCAAACCACATTCACCTATCCAGATAAAAAGGGAAAAGTGACTCCTCTGTCCTCTTTGATGGCCAGGGTACACCAGGAATTATGTTCACCGGGAAGAAGCACCTATATCAGAAGATTCCAGACTGGATGGTGAAGAAAAAGATGTCTTAGTTATTCTGCTTGATGACATTGGAAATTTTACTTTAGAAAGAAAAGATTTGCATAATAAGTACCTTAAATGTTATCTTGATTGAATTTTGGAGTGACTCACAGGCTGAGAGGAGGAGCCAGAACAGAAAGATCTTGACAGTCTAGATTGATGAACCAAATCTACTAACATGAACAGTATATGGGGATCAATGCCAGTGTGTTCCCTAAGGTCCTTCAAAGCCACCTGCATGCTTGCAGGGACAGGAGTAGCCCTAAGAGCAGCAACTCATTGGAACAAGCCTTGAGGAGTCTTTGTTAACTCTGAAGTGAGTCAAAAGAATGAGCACAGCTGCCAAAAAAGGGAATTTGATATTTAAGATTAATAGAAATCTAGTGTCTAGTCTGATTCTTAACCAGTGGAATGCAATCACAGTCATCTGGGAGTCTTTTTCCAAATGTGCCCAGGCCCCACCCAATCTGACTATATCAGAATCCCTGAGGGTAGGCACTAAGCACATGTGCTAATGTTACCGGACCAAATGCAGGTCCCTGCCCAGTGTGCAGTCAGGCCAAAACAGTTACACACTGAGATTGAGAGGAGAGAAAATTATTTATTGCAAAGCAGCAGTGCAAGGAGTTAGGGGTAGCTAGTACCCAGATCTTAACTCCCTGAGATGCCATCAAAACACAGTTTTTGTAGGTTTCAGGAGAGGGGGTTGTGCATATTCAGAAAAGGTTGAGGAATTTGGGGTGTGAACAGTGAAATGGGTGACTGGATGAGTCACTAGTTTCTTGTTATCAGCTGATAGGGGCCTGGGCAGAGAGGAGAGGGTCAGCAATTAATTTTTGTTCCCTTATGTCCTCAGTCCAGAGTTCATTTACAAGTTATTTCTAAAATAACTTTTAGCAAGTCTATCATCTGCAGGAAGGAATGTTTTCCAGTCACTTCTTTAAGGAACTGAATACTCATCTGCTGGGGTTGGGAGTAATCCAGTCTACTTATTCCCCTGCAGGGTCTTATCTAATTATCTGTCTCAACCAGGGTGGGGGAAACAGTTGGGGGTAATCCAGTCTACCTATCTATTCCCATCCAGGTGCCAGCGTGGGGGAAATACCATTTGGTTTCACTAACCTCATAAAAACCCCTATTAAGAAACATTGGCATGGATCAAGGGATGGCCCATCTCTGATCCTTCCATGTTAAAGGACCTACAATCTGGAAATTTAAATTAGTTTCTGAAAACCAAGGTTGAAAAACAGCAATCTTTTTTTCTGATTATGTAAGTAATTTTTAGACAATGTTAATTTTCATTCTAATTTGCCATCTTATTCACATAAAACCAAAAACCAAACTCACTGCCATAGAGTCATATCTGACTTACATCAACCCCTCTTTGGGTTTCCAAGGCAGTATCACTATGGAAGTAGATTGTCCAACCTTCCTTCTGAGAAGTGGCTGGTGGGTTTAAACTGCCAGCCTTCTGGTTAGCAGTCAAATGTCTTAGGCATTACACCATCAGAGCGCCCTCTTATTCACATACTGGTTTTAAATAAAATTGATATTATATTGTATGTCTGGTTTTATAATGTGATATCTTTATTAGTTGTTCTAATATAAACATTTTTCTATACCCTTTAACAAGACTGTTAAAAAGCACATGAACTGTCCATTATAAGAGATGTACCAAAGTTTACTAATTTTCTGTTAGATATTTGGCTCTTTTGCAGAATGTTTCACTATTATTAATAATATGAACTAGTGTGGCAGCATACTTTATAGAGGAATAGACACAGGGGAGTGGCCAGGATGGTGGAGCATTTATAATCTTGACATAAGGAACCACCGAAAGAACTTTAACTTGGAGAAGATTTAGTGGGGTTGGAGGAGTGATAAATATCTTCAAATATCTGCAGGGAAAACAAGTAGAAAAAGAATTTCATTTGTTTTGCCAGGCTCAAAGAACACAACTAGGACCAATTGGATAAAATATCAAGGAAGTAGCCTTTAGCTCAAGGTATCGAATTTTTAAATAATTAAGAGTTTTGAAGGTATTGTTTTCCCTATCCTTGGGGATGTCCTGAGGATGAGTTAGCATTTGTAAAGGATATAATTGAAGAGTTTCAAATTTCTATTGGGGTGGGGGAGTCTATTAAAATGAAGTCACAAACTCCGGGACCAGCAATTTACAACCCACAGGTAAATAGGCTTATTCAGCTAATGGACTTTTCAAATCCATTTGAATTCAAAGGCCTTCATCACAGCATTCACTCTTCCATTAGTAATGTAAGCCACACCCTTGCTCTTGTTTATTTTGCCTGTCTGGGCTCCTGAAGGCATTTGAATTCACCACCCCACACTAGCAGATGCCCTGTAAGTCTTTTGAGTCTTTGAATATCATTCATTCATTCATTTATATATTGATTCAGCACCTACTGTGTGCCAGGTATTGTGCAAGATGCTAGAGATAGTGATGAACTTGACAGCATCTCTAGCCTCAAGAAGCATACAGTGTGATTGGAGAGGGAGTGAGGAATGATTATGGATTCCAAGAGGGAATATCCCCATTGCCATCCAGTCAATTCCAATTCATAGTGACCCTGTGGGACAGAGTAGAACTGCCCCCATAGGGTTTTCAAGGCTGTGATCTTTACAAACGCAGACTGCTACATCTTTCTTCCATAGAGAGGTGGGTGGATTCAAACTGCCAACCTCTCCGTTAGCACCTCCAAGCTTAAACATTGTGCCACCAGGACTCCTTTCAGAAGGAACATAGATATCCTACTTAACTCCAAAGAAGGCTTAGTAGTGCAGCAGTTAAGTGCTCAGCTGCTAACCAAAAGGTCAGTGGTTCAAATCCACTGGCCACTCCATGGGAAAAAGTTGTGGTATCTGCCTTCTTAAAGTCCAGGAAACTCTATGGGGCAGTTCTATGCTATTACATAGGGCTGCTATGTGTTGGAATTGACTTAGTGGCAACAGATCTGATGTTTTTTTTGGTTTTGGAGTAACTCCATATGGGGGCAGTGGTAGTTCAGTGGTAGGATTCTTGCCTTCCATATAATGCCTGCTAACCAGAAGGCTGGCAGTTCAAACCCACCAGACACTCCTTGGAAGGAAGGTTGGACAATCTACTTCTGTAGTGATACCACCTCGAAAACCCAAGGAGGGGTTGCTATGAGTCGGGTATGACTCAACGGCAGTGGTTTGGTTTGGTTTGTTTATATGGGATACCTGAGTTTGATTTTTGGCCAATGCACCTTGAGTGCAGCCATCACCCATCTGTCAGTAGAGGCTTAAGTGTTGCTATGATGCTGAATAGGAGCTCTGGTAGCATAGTGCCTAAGACACTTGACTGCTAATCAGAAGGCTGGTGGGTTTGAACCCTTTCCACTCCTCAGAAGGAAGATGGGGCAATCTACTTCTGTAGTGATACTGCCTCAGAAACCCAAGGAAGGGCCACCATGATTAGGGTCCGACTCGGCACACAACAACAACAACATGATGCTGAATAGATTTCACTGGAATTTCCAGTCAGGAAGAAAGACCTGGCCATCTACTTCTGAAAATCAGCCAATGAAAACCCTGTGGATCAGATTGGTCCTACTTGCAACCCATCACAGGGATGATGCAGGACTGGGCAGCATTTCATTCTGTGGTGCAAGGTTAGGAGCAGACTCAACAGCAGCTAATAACAACAATTAACTCCGTAAGGACTAATTAGGACCAGAGGTTGGAGTAACAGGGAGCTATGCTTTGGCATGCTAAAAGGAGGAATTTTTTTTAAACCAAGCTTTCAGAAAGAGAGGGGACTTTTCCTGTAGGCACTGGGCTCCCCACCAGCAGACTGAGGTAGGCACAGCCAACTTGTCCATCTGTCCGGGTACTGTAGAGGAGATTCCAGCTCTGCAGGAGCAACATGAATGACTCCCTTTTCCTCGTCTATCCTAAGAACTGATCATCCTTGAATTCTGTGTAGAAGAGCTATGAAGTAAGTAAGCAGAATTTGGTCAATTAGAAAACTAACAGTGTCTTAAAAAAAAAAAAAAAAAAAAAACCACTAAAGAACGTGTGGACTTTTTAAAACAATTTCCCTCTCTTTCGGTATTTATCTGGAAGGAGGAGGTGTTTTTCCCCTCTTCTGTATTTTTAAGCATTTTTTGAGTGCCTGCTTTGTATCAGGCATGGTGTTAAGTGTTCTATGTACAATAGTCCTCGTCATATTCTGGGAACTCCCATTTTGGGAATTGATGTTCAGAGAGGTGAAATACCATTCCCTGGAGTCAACACTGAGGGAGTGCTGTACCCCAGACTGAGTCTCTGGTCTCTGGTCTCTAAATCTGTGCTTCAGCCTCCACAATTCTCTGCCTTACTGATGTTCTGATGATTACAGTTTTAGAAATTTTCACTGCCATTTTCTCCTGAGTGTGGTGTCTCCTCTTTCTTTCCCTTTCCTCTCTAGCCTCCATCTAATCTCTTGTCATCTTGCCAGGATTCTTCCATCTTGTTCTGTTCAGTTCCTTCTTCATTTTTTCCTAGATTCTGCTTCTCTTCCCACCTGTCAAGGCGTCCTTTTTCCCATCATTTTACCTCCTTGCTGCTTAAGCAAGTCCCTCATCTTTTGATTATTTGGCTACTTGGGAGCCAAATGTCTTTAGGTGGCTGATTTTCTAATAAGCAGAGTGGCAGCAGAGCAGAGCGGTGGAAAATGGAAGGTTTTGATTTTGAATTAGGAGATGGAGTTCTAAAAGGGAAATGCTTTATTGGTGCTAAAAGGTTTTTTAAAAAAAAAAAAAGAAAAAGTCTTCCCATATGGTAAGTTTCAGCTCACTGAGGACTTAGGGAGCTGCCAGTGCTTGGTTAGGTTTGTCGCCCCCCCCCCCCACCAGAGCACTAAGCCCTTATTCTCACCTCTTAAGCATTGCTTCTCCTTGACTTCTATGAAGAAAGATATCCTTCTTCATTTTTGGTGTGAATTATTGTTTAGGCTAATTTTTATAGAAAACTGCTTCAAGAAGCTGTTCCTGAGGTTCAGTATGACATGATATTCATCCTTAGTAACATTAAAAATGAATATTTTCAAATAATTTAATTGAGGTATAAAATTTGGACTGGTATATGGAGGATATATGTATGTAAAGAGAGCATTTTAAAAATAATAATAAAAGCTATGGTTTATTAGGTGTCTTCTAATGTGTACCAAATACTGCTCCATAGTATATGTAGTATATATGTGTGTGTGTGTGTGTGTGCGCACACACACACACACACACAAGGAGTTCATGGGTGGTGCCAACAGTTAATGTTGGCACTCAGTTTCATTTTACCCAAAGACACCTGGGAGGAAAGGCCTGGCAATCTACTTCTAAAAAAATGAGCCATTGAAAAGCCTGTGGAGAACAGTTTTACTCTAATACACATGGGGTCACTGTGAGTCAGAGATGATTCGATAGCAACTGGTTTAAATATACACTGACACATACTATGATATCTAATACTCAGAAAAGCCCTGTGAAATTAATACTGGTATCATCATTAGCTCGTCAAATATGACTTGACCAAACTTAAACAGCTAATAAGTATTAGAACCAAGACTCCTCAAATCTCTTAGACTCCAGAGCCCAGAATCTTCACCTCTGATCTATGTTGAACAGGAATTAGATTATTTTGATGTTTTAGCAAGTTAGATACTTTCCATTGTACCGTTTTTATACCCTTTCAAGCCCTTTCACATGTATCATCTAATTTTATATTTGTGCCCACCCTGTGAGGTCAGATGGTCAGATTTTACTTTGCTCTCTTTTGAGCTGAGAGGAAATTAAGGCCCAGAGAGGTTATGAGACTTTCTAAACACTATAGAATTAACTATTGTTGTCTTGTGTGGTTGAGTAATTTCCAACACATGGCAACCCCAAGTGACAGAGTAGAACTGTACCATAGGATTATATGGGCTATAATCTTTATGTATATTGCATGGTTAAAATCAGAAAAGGTATGTATCAGGGAGTAGTATTCTTACACTGTATTTATTCATTCTATATGCTGAACAAATAATCTGAGAAGCTAGACTATATGAAGAAGAAAGCAGCATCAGGATTAGATTAAGAATTATTAACAATCTGCAATATGTAGAAGACACAACCTTGCTTGCTGAAAGTGAAGAGAACTCAAAGTACTTACTTATGAAGATCAAAGACTATAGCTTTCAGTGTGATTACATCTCACCTTAAAGAAAACAAATCCTCACAACTAGATCAATGAGTAGAATCAGGATAAATGGAGAAAATATTGAAGTTGTCAATCAATGCCAATGAAAGATGAAGCACCAGTCAAAAGAAAAAAAAAAAAAAGTCACTTTGAGGATTAAGGTTCACCTGACCCAAACCATGGGATTTTCAGTTGCCTCATATGAATGCAAAAGCTGGACAATGAATAAGGAGTGCAAAGAATAGTTGATGCATTTGAGTTATGATGTTGGTGCAGAATATTGGATATAACATGGACTGCCAGAAAAATAAACAAATTTGTCCTGGAAGAAGTATGGCCAGAATGCTCCTTAGGAGCGAGGATGATGACATGTCATCAGGAGAGATCAATCCCTGAGAAAGACATCATGCTTGGTAAAGTAGAGGGTCACAAAAAAAAAAAAAAAAAGGAAAACCCTCAGGGTGATGAATTGGCACAGTGGCTGCAACAATGGGCTCAAACATAGCAATGACTGTTTGGATAGCCCGGGACCAGGCAACATTTTGTTCTGTAATACATAAGATCACGGTGAGTCAGAACCAACTTAATGGCACCTCACAACCACAGCATTCCGTATGGAAGCAGATTCTAGGCCTTTTCTTCCACAGTGTTACTGGTGGGTTTGAACCACCAACCACTCAGATTCCAGCAAAGCACAAACTGTTAGTACCACCCAGGGACCTTGGACAGTTAAGGTTAGTTACAAAAGCCCAAACTTAACCCAGAGCTCCAGGAGCCTAGTTCCCAGTAGTATGCTGATGACTGCACTGATCCAGGCTCCCAGTTCCTTGGGTTAAGTTGGCCGGATCCTTATCTCAAAGTCACCAGTGAATTAGGAATTTATTCAGCAAATTTTTAATGCATAATTACTTATTAATGTATCAGGAATTATCCCAGGCTGTATAGGGGCAATGATGGACAATGTAAATATGGTCTCTGCAGCTTTGAATGTAATGGAAAAATCCAATGATTAGACAAGTAACTGTCATAAAGTTTGATGTATTAGATAACAAAGGAACAAATGGCAAGAGGATGGATCTGAAGTTGTTCTAGAGAATGAGAAGGAGTAGCCAGGTAGGGGTGGAAATGGAGGCAGAGTTTTCCAGGCAGAAGAATGCTTTAAACAGAGGGATGAACCAGAGAAAATGTTAATATGGAGTGGTAGAGATATAGGAGCCCTAGAAATTACCCTCCAGCAACTGAGCAATTGTGGTAATGATGCAATGAAGTAAAAGCAAAGAGCACACAGAAGCTTTGGAGGCAGGCAGAAAGGGGTTCAAATCTCACTTTTACCATTTACAAGCAGTGTGACTTTTGGCAAGTTACTTGATCTTTCTGAGTTTCCCCGTCTGTGAATGGAGTGGTTAATACCAAACTCAGTTGCTATTGAGTCAACTGTGATTCATGGAGACCCCAGGAGGGTTAGAGTAGAATTGTGATTTTTCTCCCCAGCCCTAGTGTGTCCTTTCTGTGTTCCCCCCAAACATCTTACAAATCCATTCATTTATCTCTACTACTACAAAGCACTTATCCACTACTACAAAGCAAATCTCAGCCACCACCATCTCCCACCTGGACTGTTCACATAGCCCCTACCCTGCCCCTCGGCTTCCACTTCCTACTTCCATCCTTTAGTTCTAGTCCATTCTTTTGTCACAGCTAGAATATTCTCTTAAAAATATAAAGCACATGCTCATCCTATTGCTTCACATCTGAAAATAACTTACATTGTTCGTAGAAATCTATACTCCTCACTAAGGCCCATATAAACCAAACCAGTTACTGTCGAGTTGATTCTGAATCAGTTACCATGTGTTTCAGAGTAGAACTGTGTTACATAAAGTTGTCCTTGGTTGTGATCCTTTGGAAGATTACCAGCGCTTTCTTCCACAGTACCTCTGAGTAGATTCAAACCGCCAACCTTTCAGTTAATAGCCAAGTTCTTTAACTATTTGCTCCATCCAGGGACACCATCTACCTGCTGCGCTCATCTCTCAGTCCTCATTCAAAAGCTCTGGTCACACTGGCTCACTATTTTAAATCGTTCAGGTTATAACTCCTAGGCCACCTCCTCAGAGAAGGTCTTCTCTGACCGCCACATCTAAATAAAGCCTCCCCTCTTAATTTCTACTTTATTAGTTTTTCTTTTTTTTTTTTTCATTTCAAACCTTTATTACTGTTTGTCACCATGCATTTATCTGTATGTTTATTACATAAATGTTGAGTCCCCTTGCTGTCTTGAAGCTCTATAAGACCCTAAACTAATCTATTAGGAGCTCTGGTAGCATAGTGGCTAAAGCACTTGACTGCTAACCAGAAGGCTGGCGGTTCAAACCCACCAGCCACTCCTCGGAAGGAAGGTTGGGCAATCCTACTTCCGTAGTGATACTGCCTCGGAAACCCAAGGAGGGGTCGCTATGAGTCCGGGCCGACTCGACGGCACATAACAACAACAACAACAACAACAGATTATAGGACGGTGTCTGGCACAAAAAAGGTACTATGTAAACATTTACTAAATTAGTGGGGAAATGAAAGCTGGGCTCTCTATATACAATAGCTATTACTGTTTGTGGTAGTTGAGGTTGTATGTCGACTTGGCTGGGCCTGGTTTTGAGTGGCTGGGCAGCTGGATGGAGTTATTCCCCACAATGAGATTGGTAATCAACTTTGTGGTGGAATCTACTGGAGCAGCTGAGTTGCTGCGTTAGGGATGTGGTCTGCTTCCAGTATATAAAGAGAAGTTTTGAGAAAAGTTCCCTGCAGCTTTATAGAACTCCTGGACCCTGCATGTAGCTCAGTCTTCATTTAACAGCTTGCCATGTTTCCTTATCTTGGGACTGTCTCTGGACTTGAACTAGTGCCCTGCTTGTTTAGCAATATTGAGACTGTGCCATTTTATTTGTCAACCTTGGACTTGTTAGCCTCAGCAGCCAGAAGCTGCCTATGTGAAGAGACACCTCTAGCTCCAGTGAACAGGGAGCAAGAGGCAGAGCTGAGGGGCTTTCACCCAGCACCTGGTGCTTAGCACTTTAAACTCAGACTTTTAGCCTTCAAAACTATATGAAAATAAACTCCTATTAAAGCCACCCATTTGTGGTATTACTGTTAGAGTGGGACAAAGTAACAAAAACACCATTCATTAATGAAAGGAGCCCTGGTGGCACAGTTGTTAAAGCACTTGAATGCTAACCAAAAAGACCAACTGTTTAAACCCACCAGCAGTTCTGCAAAAGAAATATATGACAGTCTGCTTCCATAAAGATTTACCCCCTTGGAAACCCTATAGGACAGTTCTACTGTGTCCAGTAGGGTCATTATGAGTCAGAATCAACTTGACAGTAGTGGGTTTTGTTGTTCATTAGTACCTGTTATAGAGACTGTTATGGTGTGTTTGGCTATGAGCATTTGTTAAAAATTTCTTTTCGTTCCCATCATTTGCCACAATTTCCAAAGTACAAAAGCTGACAGCCAAGCAGAAGTTTTTATACCTGACTGAAAAGGGGAAAGTCATTTCATGTCAGTGAATTCACTAGAGACACCTGTCAAAAAAGTCCCTAATGTTGAATTCAGACAATATGAAACCTCTGAGTAAGTCCTTGGTATGTGTTTTGTTGGCAACTCAGGGATGCAGAGGCATTCATCACTGGAGAAGTGGGTGGCTCATCCACATTCCTGTGTTAGCAGCTGGCATTTCTGCCTCGAGGATTTTACATTTACAAGGTAATAATAAAACTGGTATTAGAAACCTGCAGCTGGTCTGTCCGATAGAGATAAATGTGCATTGCAAACTCCAGCATAGAAGTGGGATTGACTGGAAATGTTACTGAGTAATTGAAGGCCCCACAGTGCATGTCTCTGGAGGTACCTTGGCCAGTCACTTCTGTTTTATTTCATAGAGGAAATAAAATGCTGCCTGCTTGAACTCTTTTTCCCCTTGACAGAAATGAGTAGTTGTTACAGTGAATCGTAAAGGCCAAGTCTGGCAATGCACACCAAAACCCTCCTTTCCCTCTGTGGGTATGGGCTTTAACTTGAAGTGAGACTCAAGTTTTAGGACTCTCATCTTATTGGATGTATAGAATCTCTCAGTTCTTCCTCTCTAGACAGCCATTTATCCCTAGTGAGGAAGTGCTGAGGTGACTGTTCTGTGTGTGTGTGCACCTGAGTTGTTGTTGTTGTTGTTATGTGCTGTCGAGTCGGACCAACTCATAGTGACCCCTCCTTCGGTTTCCGAGGCAGTATCACTACAGAAGTAGGTTGCCCCATCTTCCTTCTCAGGAGTGGCTGGTGGGTTTGAACCACCAGCCTTCTGGTTAGCAGTCAAGTGCCTTAGGCACTACGCTACCAGAGCTCCTATTGTTGTTGTTAGTGGCCATCAAGTCAGCTCAGGCATTGGCAACCCATGACAATGGAATCAGACTGTTCTAATCCTTAGGGTTTTCACTGGCTGATTTTCTAAAATAGATTTCCAGGTCTTGCTTCCTAGTCTATCTTAATCTAGAAGCTCCACTGATACAATTCAGTATCATAACAACATGAAATCCTCCACTGACATACAGCTGGTAGCTGCACTGAGATACATTGGCTAGGAATCAAACCTGGATCTTCTGCATGGAAGATGAGAATGCTACTACTGAGCTACCCATGCTCCACTTGTAAGAACAGACTTTTCAATATTGAGACATGTGCAATATGAGATGGTGCCAAAGGTAGTGCCAAGTCTCAATGATTTGATTCTCCAAATCAGTGCTATCCAGTAGAAATTTTTGTGTTGATGGAAATCTTCTATATCTGTGCTGTCCAACATCATAGCCACTACACCCATGGGACTATTGAGTACTTGAAATATTGCTAGGGAAAATGAGGAACTGCATTTTAAATTTTACTTGATTTTATTTAAAGTTTAAGAGCCATAAGTCTCTACTAATTACCACATTGGACAAAAATTCTCTAAAATGGTGTATGATTGAGGGAAGAGTAGCAGTAGCAAGAATGACATGCAGGGCACAAAGGTTGAAAGAAAAATACCTATTAGAATATTCAGAAATTTTAAGCAAGTAGCTGGGGAGGTTCTGTCACATGGTGGTTAAAAATACCCACTCTGGTATGAGATAGATCAGAGTTCAAATCCCAGCTCTGTCAAGGCCTAGTTATTTGATAGTGGGCAATTAACCAATGTCTCTAAGATTCACATTTATTGATATAGGAATAATAATAGAATCTACTTCCCAGGGCTGTTTTAATTATATGAGATAATAAATGAAAGCATTTAATACTGTACCTGGCACAGTGTCTTAGCAAATTTGGTATATGATTAACTTTTAATATAAAATATGGTCCTCTTGTATATCTAAACCTATATCTGGATATCAGTGCTGATGAGCTTTGTGATGAGAGGGGTATGGAGGGGACAAAGAGAAACTTTTCTTTTCCCAGAAGTGACTGGAATCATTGAGATGCTATCACCCTCATCAGCCATGAATTACTACTGTATGAGTGTCTCATGAAACGGATCTTCTGCGAAAGTGCACAGGAGCTCTGATGGCACAGTTGTTAAAGTATTTGGTTGCTAACCAAAAGGTCAGTGGCCCTAAACCACCAGCTACTCTGTGGGAGAAAGATGTGGCAATCTACCTCTGTAAAGATTACAGCTTTGGAAACCCTTTGGAGCAGTTCTACTCTGTCTTACAGTGTAGCTGTGAGTCAGAATCAACTCAGTAGCAGTGAGTTAGGCTTGGTTTGGTGAAAGTGCAATTCATGGTACCATTTATAGTAGAAATATAGATTGATAGAAGGGGTCTTGAAGACCAGTGATTCTCAAGTTTTAATATACAAACAAATCACCTGGGAGATCTTGTTAAAATCCAGGTTCTAATTGAATGGGGCTGTGGAGAGAACACAGATTCTGCATTTCTAACAGGTCCCCAGGTGTCGACAATGCTGTTGTTCCAGGGCCCACATTTAGAATAGCAAGGTTACAGAGCACCAAGAGTCTAGGGCCTAAGACTAATAAACTTATTTTTAAATGGAAAGTCAAGACCCAGAAGGGAAAGTCACTGGATTAAGGCCATGGGACCTTTAAAATATGAGAAATAGTTGTTGTTGTTCTTGTTGTTGTTTGGTGCCATCGAGTTGGCTCCAACTGATAGTGACCCTGTGTACAACAGAACAAAACCCTGCCTGGTTGTGTCCCAAACCCACAATACTTGCTATACTTAAGCCCATCACTGCATCCACTGTGTTAATCCATCTCATTGAGGGTATTTCCCTTTTTCACTGACCCTCCACTTTAGCAAGTATGATATCCTTCTCCAGGGAATGGTTCCTTCTGACAACATGACCAAAGGAGGTGAGATGAAGTCTGGCCATTCTTGCTTCCAAGAAGCATTCCAGCTGCACTTCCTCCAGGACAGATTTGTTCATTCTCCTGGTAGTTCATGGTACTTTCACTATTCTTCACCAATACCACATCTCAAAAGCATCAGCTCTTCTGTGGTCTTCCTTATTTATTGTCCAGCTTTCACATGCATATGAGGCTATTGAAAGTACTGTGGCTTGGGTTAGGTGCACTTTTGTCTTCAGAGTGACATCTTTGCTCTTCAACAGTCTAAAAAGATCGTTTACAGCAGATTTGCCCAGTGCAATGTGACGTCTGATTCTTTGACTGCTAGTTCCATGGGTGTTGATAGTGAATACAAGTAATATGCAATCTTTGACAACTTCAGTCTTTTTTCCATTTATCATGATGCTGCTTTTTGGTCCAGTTATAAGGATTTTTGTTTTCTATATGTTGAGGTGTAACTCATGTTGCTGTGAAGCTGGAGGCTATGCCATCAGTATTTCAAACATCAGCAGACTAAACAGATTGGGAAAAATGAAGGGGCCATCCACTCCTCAAAGAATTGGCCAGTGGACACCTTATGAAAAATGGGAAAACACTGTTTGCTATATATTACTGGAAAGCTTTATGAATATCCCTGAAACATCAAGATAGTGTCAGAAGATGAGCTCCTCAGGTTGGAAGGCACTCAAAATTCAACTGGGGAAGAACTGCTTCCTTAAAGTAGAGTCAACCTTAATGATGTGGATGGAGTCAAGCTTTCAGGACCTCCATTTGCTAATGAGGCATGACTCAAAATGGGAAGAAATGAGAATTAGAGCTAAGGCTATAAGCCTATTCCATTGTTATCTGCACTTTGGCACTTTCCCAGGCAGCTTCAGTCTCTTGCATTTCATAACACTCAGCAGTTTGCAAAATGTCCTTCTGTTGTAATTCTCCCTTTCCCATTTGTCAGCTCTGAAGATGACAAAGAGTAGAGATTACTCCACTTGCCAACACTATTTCAGTTACTGACTACTGGTTAAGCTGGAGCTAAAATTCACATGTGCTGACTCTTAACCCAAGGTTCCTTCTTTTACATCCTTGCACCTCTGTCTCTCCATGTTCCATCTTGGGAAGGCTCCAGCCTGAATGTGATGGTGGCCGACAACCTAAGCCTTTGTAGGGATTTAAGCAGCAGTCTGCATTTAGAATACCACATGGCTATAAAATGGAGGAGTGAGAAGAATCATGTGTCTCTTCTTTCTTTTTTCTATGTCACAGGTACAGGATTCTTGAATATTGATTACTAGTAGAGGAGTAGTAGTGTGCTTCAAACATGTACACAAGCCATTTTCTGCAGTCATGTGTTTTATTCCTATGGGGGGCTCTAAAATTAATGGCAGCTCCAAGTAGGAAATACAGAACACCAAACTCTCAGGAATTAGACTGTTTCCTTGGTAGGCGTGGACTGCAACTTGCTTAAAACAAGTCAGAGAGAGAGAGATTGAAGCTTACAACAAGTCTCAGCCTTACCACTGATTAACACGGACTCAGAGTGAACTTGGACAAACACATATGCACACACACACTATAATTTTTTATATATTTTTATATGTTGTCTTAGTTCTCTACTGCTTCTATAATATCACAAGTGAATGGCTTTAACAAACAGGAATTTATTCTTCTACAGTTTAAGAGGCCAGAAGTCCATATTCAGAATGCCAGCTTTCGAGACTGGGTGGAGGCCCCTCAGCCCTAGGCTTCAGCTCTACCTCTTGTTCCAGGGCCACTGGAGCTGGAGGCTTCTCCACTCATGCAGCTACTGGCTGCTGAGGCTGAACAACCTAAGATTGGTGGATAAAATGTTACAATCCCAAGATAAGCAGGCAACACAGCAGGCCACTGGTTCAAGTCCAGAAACTGGAGATGAAGACTCAGCCAAATGCTGGATCCAAATGTGCCAAAAATTAAAGATCTTTCTCAAAGCTTCTCCATATATACTGGAAGCAGGCCATGCCCTGAATGCAATTAATTAGCTGCTTATAGTAGATTCTTCCATGGAGTTGATTACGCCACATCCAATTTCATCATGGGGAATAACTACATCCAAGTGTCAAACCACTCAAAATCACAACCAAGCCAAGTTGGCACACCTTAACTACCACATATGCACTTATATGTAGTTGTGTATGTATAAAATATATATCTGTATTTTATATCTGTATATCTGTATATCTGTGTATCTATATATCTATATTTGGAAGGAAGGTTGGACAATCTACTTCCATAGTGATACTGCCTTGGAAACCCAAGGAAGCGTTGCTATGAGTTGCGGCCGACCCGATGGCACATAACAACAACAATATATCTATATATTTATATCATCATCTATATCTATATCAGGAGCTCTGGTAGCATAGTGGCTAAGACACTTGCCTGCTAACCAGATGGCTGGCGGTTCAAACCCATCAGCCACTCCTCGGAAGGAAGGTTGAGCAATCCTACTTCCATAGTGATACTGCCTCGGAAACCCAAGGAGGGGTCGCTATGAGTCAGGGCCGACTCGACGGCACATAACAACAACAACAACATCTATATCACCTATACCTATATCATCTATACCTATATCATCTATAACTCTATCATCTATATCTATCTATATATCCCTATTTCCCTGTTTGGTGGCACAATCTGTTCATATTAAGTATAACCAAAATTCTCCTTAGAAGTGAGGATGGTGAGAGACTTCATCTAACATTTTGAGCATGTTATCAGAAGGGATCAGTCCCTGGAGAAGAACATCATCTTTGGTAAAGTAGAGCATCAGTGAAAAAAGACAAAGACCCTCAACAAGATGGAAAGAAACAGTGATTGCAACAATGAGTTCAAGCATAGCAAAGATTGTGAGGATGGCCCATGACCAGACAGCATTTCATTCTGTGGTACATGGTGTCGCTATAAGTTGGAACTGGCTCTGCAGTGTAGTAAATTACTTTGTGTGGCTTTTCTACCCATAAGTCTTTGCAAACTCCAAGGTGGGATTTGCTATGAGCAACTGAGAAGCTCCTGATTGCTGAAGGTGTCCACCTGGAGTATTTCTGTTGGGAGTGGCACAAAACAATGTTCTGGGAGGTGCCCACTCTCTCAGGTGCTTAGAGTTCTGATGCTATAATTGGCTAGTTTGACCACCCTGCAGGCTCTAAAGGAGACCTCCTGGAGGCAGAACTCTCTCTGACTGCTGGTTGAGGAAGACATGCTGCTGAAAGAGACACGGGCTCCTGAGACATGCGTTGCTGGGAAAGAGACGCAAGAGACACGCATTGCTGAGTGAGACACCGAGGGACCAGCATTGCTGGGAAAGAGACTGTGAGAGACTCTTGGCTGAGGGATGGTGGGCTGGGAGAGAGACTGAGCATTCTTCCTGAACTTGAGTTGTAGCCTGGTGCTTCCCTAATAAATCCTGTAATCTGTGAGTTCTGTGTGGCCACTGCAGCGAATCATCGAACCCAGGAGAGAGGTGGTGAGTGCTTTGGGAGGAACGGTTGGTGAAAGGGCTGGAGGGAGGCAGCATGTTTGGCCTTGCAGCAATAGGCCTTGGGTTACTGCTGTCTTCCTCTTGTGAGATTAGAGGAGGTCAGAACATGTGGCCTCCTTGCCGTTTTTGCAGGCTCCATGGGACCAAACAACAAAATTTTCACAAATGTATTGTCAAGATGAGGAAAATTGCCAAATATGAGCCACTCAGAGAATTCTGAATGATCTGGCTTATATCTCCATGTTATGTATTTGCTTTAGCAGCCATGATAGGGTTAGAGGGTTTTCTAGATCTTGTCCATGGTATGAACTAGATTCAAGAATTTAGGAATTGAGACTCATTGAGCTAGATGATAGTTAAGTGAATGTGTGTCCTCTGTTTATAAAGTCTGGGTCACAGATTGAGCCACATTTTGTAGTCCTCACCTGGGTGAGCTGGCAAACATAATTTTTCCCTTGAGTCTTGTCCCCTATCTATAGTCTCAGTTTGTTGCGATGCCTTGTGAGCAGGAAGGAATAATTTATTTAAGTAATATACCACTTTCAAAGCACTTTTCTCCTAAGGTACAGGCATATCTGACTTACCATGTCCTATTGCTGCCAGTGAATTCCTTCAAAAGGCCAGTACCCATACAGAACTGATTAACAGGAGGGCTTTGGCTAACTCAGAAACTGGGGTATAGAAGATGATGTCACTCTCCCATCTTCTGCCCACATATCTTCTTGTATAAATGAAAATGATCTATCTGCTTTCCATTTTTAAAAACATTGATTTTTGTTGCAATTAGAGAATGAAGAACCAGCCCAGGCAAGATCCTTTTCCTTGCTTTTACAAACAGCATTCAAGGATTCCAGCTGTTTTATTGGCTTTCTCCAATTCTAAGGGTAGGGGGCAAATATCCCTTGAGTCAGCATGCCATCATTGCTGGGCAAAGAAAAGTGTGCCTGTGCAGTCCCGGGGAAGGTTTGCAAATGACTTCATGCTTAAATGGCCTGGGGTCCCTAAATGATTTCCCAGTCCTCAACTTTACGTGTAATAAGAGCCATGGATATTTCTAAGCACAGTTTGACCTGCATTCTATTGATCTAAGCATTTGGCTAATCACTCTCTGCAATTAAATCCTTCTCCTTGCAATAAAGTTAATCTCTTCCCGGCATATAAAATCTGACCCCACAGCTTGAGTGAGGAGAATTGCTGCTGTTTATGCAGCCATCTTGGGACCCAATAGCTTTATTCTGAAGACTAAAGCAACTCCTATAGCCTTCGAAGCTGCACCCTTTTCAAATTAAAGTGTTAGAGTGCTTTTCTTTTTCTCACTTCTGGAAGCAATGTCTTGACCTGGGGTTCCTGATTCCTATTCCTACTCAGCCTCATTTCTTCTCATGAACCCATCAGAGTGAGAACTGCAGAACATTCTTTCCCTGAAGCAACCTGCTTTGTTTGATTTCTAGGCCATTAGTACACACTTTACAATTGTTCTTGGCCAGTTTTTGTTCCATTTTGAAGATGTCAATGTTTGGTACAAAAATAATTAATTTCAAGAAGTCCACAATCTCTGTCCTACCTATAGCTCATACTTTTAGAGGGACTTCTCATTGTTTCTAAACAGAGCCCAATTTTGTCTTTCTGAACAACTTTAGAAGATTCAGTCATTCATTTTGCAAACATTATTGAGGACAAGTTCCAGCTCTCAAAGTGTTCACAGTGTAACTGAGAGGACAGTCAATTTAAAAGGCAATGGAAAAGGAAGAGTGGGTGAAGGGGAGAGGACAGGCAGCAGAACAATGAACTTTGTACACAGGTGGGTGTGGGTTCCAGTCCTAGGTCTGCCAAATATAGTAGTGATATCTCCAGCAATTTGCCTATCTTCTCTAAGCCTCAGTTTCTTCATCCTTAAAACAAAGACAAAAGTACCTTTATCATTGGGTTATTGTGAGGATAAAATAAAATAAGGTATTTTGAACTGCCTCTACCAATGCCTGGCATGAACTAGGTGCTCAATAGATGTAAATGATAATTATCACCTGATTTAATCTTCACAACAATTGTATGTTGTACATACTATTATTTCCCCTACTTTGCAGATAGGGAAACTGAGAACTAGGGAGGCAAAGTAATTTGCAGATGATCATAGTTTATAAGTGATAGGCTTAAACCCCAAAACCAAAACCAAACACACTGCCATCAAGTTGATTCTGACTCATGGTGACCCCCGTTGTGTTTCTGAGATGGTAAATCTTTACAGAAGTAGGTTGTCCTATCTTCCTTCAGCAGAACAGCTGGTGGGTTTGAACCAACAACCTTTTGGTTAGCAGTCAAATGCCTTAGGCACTGTACCACTAGAGCTCCTTAGGCTTAAACACAGAGGTGACTAACTTGGGAGTTCATAGTCCTTACCATTCCACCATGCTGTCTGGGCTAAGATTCTTTGTGTTTTCAGGAGCTAAACATGTCATCGAGTTTTGAGAAACTTAATTTACTAGATTTGCTTAGCTAGAATATAACATTTTTCAAATATTCATTCCATTGTGTATTTTTTTCCCTCCTGATAGCCAGTGAGTATTTATCTTCACATAGAGAATTTTATTAAATGCCTAATTAAAACTGGTTAGAGACTCACACTTATAACAGTTCTCAGTTCTGAATTTAAATTTAATGATGTGCTGAAATATTAATGACCTTTATCTTTAAAAGTGTCTCAGTTGTACTAAAGTTAACAAATGTGGCTGATAATACCCAGCACTGTCTTAGAACACTCTCCCACAGAAGGCATTTGCTTGGGCTTGTGTCTTTCTAATGGTAGGTTTTATAGAGGACAGAAAAATACACAATGTAGGAAAATTTTGCATCACAAATTGCCTGGGGATTTGGCCTTATAATAAATACTTTACAAATGCTCTACTTCAGGCAAAGTAATAATAGCTGTAAAGCATTTAGAGGAACTGATGATATTAGGCATGGAGTAAACAGGTTTCTCAGAGAGAAATAGCATTTGAAGGAACAGTATATAAGCTAAATTGACTCCTGCTCTCCCCTTATACATACCCTTGCTTCTATGGCATAATCTTTCCTTATGGCTCTCGTTTCAGCTCCTTGAGCATCTTAAATTAATGTTTATAGTAAGGACAGGAGTAAAACACATCGGAGACTTAATTCTAAAGCCAGATTGGACTCCCTGAAATTTCCAGAAGTCCTCTGGGTTTGAAGTACTTGCATAAATGGTGGTGGCTTCTGAGCCTTGGGGCATAACAGGAAGGTTGGGTCTCTTGTGTGTGTGTGTCCCACATTCACCAGGATTTTGAATGTCCAAGCAGAGGGAAAAATGGTAACCAGCTTGCTGACAAAACCCTACTTGTAGGAAATCCCATCTCTTATCCGGCTAAATAACTTGGACCATATGTTCAGGCCCCAGAGCTTGGGATTTTTCAGAGCAAGTTCAAATGTGACTATTTACATCACCTGGGGATATTGAAATTCCAAATGCAGGTTCATTTTCACATAACTCATTACTCTCTTGGATTTGGTACTTAATGTGAACTTTGGCAACAGATGGAATGAGATGATGTTTCTGGAGCGTTTATTGATTCTTTTGTGATCACAAATACACACAAATAGTGATAATTTGCACTCAAATGAAACTTCTAGAGCCAGGCAGTGCCCTCAGGTATTCATTTGCCACCCCCTGTTGAGTTCTTGGGTAGACTTTAATTATCCAACAAATTTGGAGATAGCTCTGCCAGATGTTGGATACTGACCCATACATCCCAAATAGAAGGATCTGATGCATTTCAGACAGGAGCTCTGGTGGCATAGTCCCTAAGGCATTTGACTGCTAACTAGAAGGATGGCAGTTCAAACTCATCAGCCTCTCCTTGGAAGGAAGACTGGGCAATCTGCTTCTGTAGAGATACTGCAACAGCAGTGAGGTTTTTTTTTTTTTTTTGGATGCATTTCAGGGAGAGGAAGGGAAGTTTAATTTGGGAGGTAGAGCTCTGGATAGGAGAAAATGGGGCATAAAACTGAGGCCTGAAGCTTGAAATTTTTGGTGCATTCCTCAGAGCCAGATGTTACTTGTTAAGCTCCAAACTACTGAGCGTTTGTGAGGGTCGTTCAGGAGGGTCTGGGACTTCTGTTAGACAAAGAATCTCATAGTTCAGATCCAGCTGAAGTCATCTCAGCTTTTGTCTGTTCACAGTAAAACAAAAATACCCAGTTGATTTGAATGACAGAAACACACGCAGCTGCTCCTTTCTCTCATCCCAGCATGGTTAAGTGAGACCACTGAGTACTAGCTAATCTTCAGATTTGGGCTTAGCTACAGATGAGTTGTGATTGCAATTATAATTCTTTTATTGATACAATGTATTAATGGTATTATGATAATAGCTAACGTTTATTAAATGTGGATTCTGTACCAGGTACTGTGCCAGGCACTTGTACCTCCACTTTATTCTCGTAACAACTTTATGAAGTAGATAATTATGATATTCCCATTTTCTGGATGAGTGAATAAACCTCAGGCTCATAGCATAACTGCCTGAGGTCACATAGCTAATAAAAGGCAGACACAGGGGGCCTGATTCCACAGCTTGTGCCCTTCCCCACCATGCTCAGGGCTGAACTACACTTACTAACAGTGACTTTCTCATCTAAGAGAATCCAGCTGTTATATGAATTGAATTATATCTACCCCCCAGCAGATGGTTTCAGGTCTTAATCTTGTGAATGTGACCTTGTTTGGAAATGGTTGTTGTTGTTATGTGCCCTCAAGTCAGACCCAACTCATAGTGATTCCTTCTTGGGTTTCCAAGGCGGTATCACTATGGAAGTAGATTCCCAACCTTCCTTCTGAGGATGGAGTCTTCTTTAAAGATATTACTTGTTAAATTAACATGAAGTCATATCCGAGTAGAGTGAGACCTGATCCCTTCTGAGTGGTGTCTTATAAAAAAGAATAGACACAGAAGAAGGATGGTCATGTGACTACAGGGCAGATGCATGCCAAGGATTGCCAGGAGTCATCAGAGGCTAAGAGAGAGTCATGAAACAGTTCCTCTTTTAGAGCCCTTAGAAGGAATCAACATGGCCAATACCCTAATTTTGACATCTAGCCTCCAGAGTTGTGAGATAATACATTTCTGTTCTTTAAGCCATCCCAATTGTGGCCGTTTTTTGTACAGCAGTTCTGGGAAACTAAGATAGCACCCTGCTCCAGTTTCTGTTCAAAAGATGCCACACCATTCCTAATCCCTCCAACCACAGCTGATTGGACTGTAGGGAAAGACTTCAAGAAAGGCTGCCAATCAGAAAGTTAGCTTGTGACTTGTGATGTGGCCTTGTGCAAAAAAAAAAAAAAAAAAAAAAAAGTTAGCTGAGCCTATCAGATTCCTTCTGTTGGGAATTTAGATAGAACACACCACTAAGATGGGGCATTTTAGCTATGAGAACTTAAGATGAAACCATGAGGTCACATTGGGCTGTGAAGTAATGAGACAACAGTCAATGTTAGTAAGCCAAGAAATTCATCTGGTAGAGAAAGCATTAGAGAGCACAAACATAGACAAGAAGGATAGCGAGAAAGAAAGAAAGAAAGAAATAGCCAGTAGCTGAGAATACCCTCAACCTTAATGCCTTTCTGATTCCAGTTCACAGGAATTACCATATATAGTTGTGAAAATATAGTGAGATGACTTATATAAGTCACTCAGAAGAATTCTGGTACATAGTAGGTGCTTAATAAAGCATTCAGTACTACCATTTTTTATTATTATATTTAATATGATTTGCCCTTTATTTAGAAGAACTAAATATCCTATCATTCTCAGCTTGCCAGGATGCATAGTATTATGAAAAACTATATTATTTCTTTCATCATTGGATTCCTTAATTGCTATAATAATTCAAATCTTAGCGTATAGCTCTCATAGTTTCTTTCGGATCGATTCCGTATCCACTAATGAACTATCATTCTGAACTATGGGTTGCTATTCCCATAATCTGTTTCCCTCCAATCCCTCTTCAGATGTTAATGAGAAGTACCATGGAGACATCAGCCATTAGTATACATGGGCTGGTATAAATCATGGACTATGGATCATTGAGCATCTTTGTTGTAAAACAAATGGCCTGTGGTCAGTTAATCATACAAAGAAACATCTCCGGGGCCTCCTGGCTTTATTCATAACCCCTAAATCCGGTTGCAGTTTTATAAACAGAACATCTGTTAAAATATGCAGAAATTACAGTCATAGTCATTAGCAGAGCGTGATATAGCTTTGGCAGATTTTTTAAAAAGCCTTTGAGGGTAATCTCTATCTGTGATTCATGCTTCATTCCCACTCTCTCTGCTCTCTTTTGTCTGCTTCTTTCTTTTGGGTCACAGCACTTTTAACCCAAGACTAAAAAGTAGACATGTGTTGTCCCAGGCTAGGTTAGCACCATGCTCTTCAGCAACACAGCAGAGTGGCTGCAGCCCAGCCACACTCTTTGCAAAGCTCTATACTTAGGGTGTGCAGTATGCATAGACTTACATAACTCAGAAGCTGAGAAACTGTGCTTGCCTTCACACTTCTTTTACTGACCTTGATGTGCTGGTATTAACTGAAAGTAAAGAGAGACACCCTCCTCCCCAACTCCTTTTATACCTCTCCTACCCCAAATCTTTCCTCTTTTCTCTCTCACTTACTCAAATTTTGACTGTGTTCATATTTAAATTAACCCAATACAATTAACCTCGAAGCCAAAGACTAGGAGAAATATTATAGTCAAGTAACAAGATTTTGTAGAAAAGCTTGGATTAGCTCCCTGATTGTTCAGTGAAGAAATAATTGGGGGGGTAGATCAACTTTCATGGCCAGGCTTTGTTCTGTCTGCCCTGGAATCAGCTGACATTCCCTACAGAACTTAAAAAGTCATCTTTGAGTTTTTAGTGTGTCTGTTACTATCCTAAAATTGGGCAATCTACTTCTGTAGAGATTTACTGCCTCGGAAACTCAAAGGGGGTTGTTATGAATCAGGATTGACTCAATGGCAGTGAGTTTGGTTTTTTGGGTTATCACCTATCCTTATACAAGGTTTTACAAAGTCTCAAAGTCACTCTGGTTGAGCCTGATCTTTCTAAATGATCCCAAAGGAAAAAAGACACTACAATAAAGTGAGGTGCTCTGGTAGCATAGTGCCTAAGGCACTTGACTGCTAACCAGGAGGCTGGTGGTTCAAACCCACCAGCCACTCCTCGGGAGGAAGGTTGGGCAATCTACTTCCATAGTGATACTGCCTCAGAAACCCAAGGAGGGGTTGCTATGAGTCAGGTCTGACTCAACAGCACATAATAACAACAAAAAAGTGGCCATTTGTTAGCCTTTTACCCTGGAGAAAGCTACTTACCCTCTTGAAGCTACAATTTTCATCTATAAAATGGAATATTAGTGCCTACTTCACAAAGTTATTGAGGAAAGTCAAAGAGATTCACGCAAGCAAAGGATCTAGCCATGTGCCCAGAATATTTTAAGTACTGGATAAATATTAGTTGCTGCTGTTGTTATTTCAAATTGTTTTTGTTCTCAGTACCAGCACATGGTTAGGTAATCTTAGTTGTTGATTCTAACATCAGTAGAACTTTGTTTTTTTAAGTGCTCGAATAATTTAATTATAGCATTCGTTTGTTAAGAATATTTTCTAAGCACCTGCTCTAGGCTCAGTATTCTGCTGTGTGTTGTATGGTGGGTGATGTTTATTCTCTGGCACATCCCAACCAATAAGGAGCTCATGGGTGTGAAACATTGTAGAATGTGTCATAGAGAAGATCCAAACCAAGGCTGGGGAAATTAGTCTGTAAGAAAGATAAATTACCACTGGGGAAGGCTTTATCAGGGGAAGATAGGGTAAGCCAGGGTTATAGGAGTCTTGACAAATCCCTCCAGTGACATGTTAGGGGGAACAGTAGGGCAAATCACATTGAAAGATGAATAACAGAAGCAAAATGAGTCACGAGAGTGGAAAAAGTTGGGATAAAGTAGACAAGGATAAGGCCAATTCACCTTCTGGAAAAATCAAAAAGGATTGGAGAGTAAAAGCCAATTACAGGATCAAAACCAGACTCACATAGCCCCTGAAGAAAGTAGGGGATAAAAATGGAAAGCTCCTGAGAAGACTAAAAATAAGGCAAATGCCTGCCTAAGATGGAGTAGTTACAGGAAGGATAATGCTAAAAGATTAATGGCTTGTTTGTCCATTTCCCAGCCTGCACCTAAGCCAAGTTCCAGTTTCTGTCCATATTCACGGCACTTGTGGTTGCACAGCCCCCTGTCAGCCTCTGAACTCCAGAAACTAAGCTGGGCTTCTTTAGGCAGCAGCCTTCTAAGCTTTCAAAAGGAAAATTGGAGTTGTGCGTTGGAGTCCTCAGTCCCAATTAAAGTGTCACATTCTGAAACAAACAAATCTTGATAAAGAGAGGGATAGTGTTTAAAATTAGGTTCTCAGGAGTCTCCCATTAATTTAGAGCTCAAAAGATAGTTATTGCATATTCAAAAAACATGCTTTGATGACAGTAATGTGCTTCACTGCTGGTAGTTGGATATGCCCAGTGGATAGGTGTTGTCTTTAAGCATGAGGTTACAAACATATCTTGTTATATCGTACTCAGCATGAATGCAGTGCCTTTCAGCCTTACAGCTCTTATGAACATTAATCCCTCCAGAGGTTGGAAAGATGGGTATTGTGGTCCTCCTGCTAAAGATAAAGAAAGGAAACAAAGCAAGAGAGCTGGTTTTAGAAATCAAGATGATTGGCTCAGCACGTACAAACCTGCTGCATAATTAAATAAACTGTGTGAATACCCCGAATTTGTTAGTGGGATAGCTTGTAGAAATGGAAAACAGCAATAGAGGCATGAATTTTAAAAACAAACAAACAATTATTTGCTTTATGAGATGCAAGAATCTACAGATAGTGCATCCTCAAGTTCTCGAGTGTATTGAAAGCTAAAACATGATTGTATTTATACTACAAAGAGTGGCTGATAGGAAGTCTTGGGAACCCTTTATTATATTGATTGCAATGGAGCAATGCCTGTCAATGTGTAGAACATGGTGGGGACCACCTGCATGCTGTGAGGGCAAAGCAGAGTTGTTAAGAGTTTACAAAGTGCTAACTTTTAAGAAGAATTTACCTGATTTCCTAATTCCACATTACAAGGTGTACAATTCCTGTGAAATCGCGTCATGGGCTAGTGAGTCAACCTGATTTTTCCCATTGCTACTGGTGCTATATCACATCACTATCTTTATGACCAAAAGGCCAGGATAGACTTTAATTAATAACAGTAATCACCAGGAATCAATGTGCTAAGTAAAAGCTTGTGCTTCTAGGCCAGATTTAGAAACTACAAAACAAAGAATGCTTTTGGCAATGATAGTTAGGAACAGAGTTCCTAACAAGACTTTGGCTTGTCTAGTTTCATTTTCTACCCTGGGCTTGTAGATAAGCATTTATCCATTCATTCAGCAAATCTTTATTAAATATTTATTTATTGATCAAGTCTTCTGCAGGTATTTGTAAGAGAATTAGTGTATTCTGTGGCTTATTATTGTCACCTTGAGTTCAGGGATGTTGCCTATTTGCCTGTATTTTCCTCTAAAGCATTTGGTATAATACATAGTACATGGTGAGTTCTCCATAAATATACATTAAAAGAGAGAGAGGAAAAAAAAAAAAAAAAAAGTCTGCTACTTGCAGCTACCAGAGCATCAGATGCTAGGGGAGTGGCATCCTTTCTTATAATCACCTAAAGCCATCCCATCATAACAGTTGTTTGGGCATAGTGAGGCAAAGTAGATAATTTCCAGTTCAGCTCCCTCTTGTCCTTTATGGTTACTTGTCTATGGGGCAGGTATGTGTAGATTTGGAATCAGGGGAGCAGATCACCTCACCAGCAAATGTGGACCTGTCATGAAGATGCCCTATGTATATTTGTTTTCCATTCCCTAATTTAATAATAGTAAGGCAATGTCACTGCATTTCTGAAATCCTCCTCCCTACCCCACTACCATTAAGTCAATTTCAACTCATAGCAACCCTGTAGGACAGAGTAGAACTGCCTCATAGAGTTTCCAAGGCTGTAGTCTTTACAGAAGCAGACTGCCTCATCTTTCTCACACAAGTGGCTTGTTGTTAGGTGCTGTCAAGTCAGTTCCGACTCATAGTGACCCTCTGTACAACAGAACAAAACACTGCCTTGCCCTATGCCAGACTCACAATCCTTGCTATACCTGAGCCCATTGCTGCAGCCAGTGTGTAGATCCAACTCACTGAGGGCCTTCTCCTTTTTCACTGACCCTTCACTGTACCAAGCATGATATCCTCCAGGGAATGATTCCTTCTGACGTGACCAAAGTAGATCTGACCATTCTCACTTCCAAGGAGCATTCCGGCTGCATGTCTACCAGGACAGATTTGTTAATTCTTCTGGCAGTCCATGGTACCTTCAGTATTTTTCACCAACACCACAACTCAAAAGCATCAACTCTTCTTCAGTCTTCTTTATTCATTGTCCAGCTTTCACATGCATATGAAGTGATTGAAAAGCCATGGTTTGGGTTAGGTACACCTTAGTCTTCAAAAAGACATCAGTACTCTTCAGTACTTTAAATAGGTCTTTTACAGCAGATTTGCCAAGTGCAATACATCGTCTGATGTCTTGACTGATGCTTCCATTGGTGTTGATTGTGGAACAAAGTAATATGAAATCTTTGACAACTTCAGTCTTTTTTCATGATGCTGCTTATTGGTCCAGCTGTGAGGATTTTCATTTTCTTTATGTTGACATGTAATCCATTCTGAAAACTGTAGTCTTACATCTTCATCAGTAAATGCTTCAAGTCATCTTCACATTCAGCAAGCAAAGTTGTTGTTAATGAGTCTTCCTCCAATCCTGATGCAATCTCTTCTTCATATAGTCCATTTTCTCACCTGCAGATTGAATAAGTATGGTGAAAGGATACAACCTTGATGCACTCCCTTCCTGATTTTAAATCACACGGTATCCCCTTGTTCTGTTTGAATGACAGCCTCCTTGGTCTATGTATAGGTTCTTCATGAGCATAATTAAGTGTTCTGGAATTATTCTTCTCAATGTTATCCATAATTTGTTATTGAATGTTTTTGCATAGTCAATAAAACACAAGTAAACATCTTTCTTGTATTCTTTGCTTTCACCCAAGATCCATCTGATATCAGCAATGATATCCCTCATTCCAAATCCTCTTCTAAAACCACCTTGTATTTCTTCTGGAAGCTCTCTGTCAATATACCACTGCAACCATTTTTGAATTATCTTCCACAAGATTTTATTTGTGTGTGATATTAATGATATTGTTAGATAATTTCCACATTCAGTGTGATCACCTTTCTTTGGAATGAGTACAAACATGGATCTCTTCCAGTCAGTTGGCCAGGTAGCTGTCTTCCAAATTTATTATTTTGGCTGCTAGTCAACAAGTTGGTGGTTCAAACCCACTTGCTGCTCCTCAAAAGGAAGATAAGACAATCTCCTTCCATAAAGATGTACAGCCTTGGAAATCCAATGGGGATCACTATGAATCGGAATTGACTCGATAGCAGCGTGTTTTTGGTTTACTAAGAGTCATTAGTTGACTCTTACAGATTTTTTGGCATAGACAAGTAAGTGCCTCTAGTGCAGCATCCATTTGTTGAAACTTCTTAATGGGTATTCCGTCAATTCCTGGGGCCTTGTTTTTTGCCACTTCATTCAGTGCAGCTTTGACTTTTTCCTTCAATACCATTGGTTCTTGATCATATGCCACTTCCTGAAGTGGAAAAAGCTACCAATTCTTTTTGGTACAGTGACTCTGTGTATTCCTTCCATCTTCTTTTGATGTTTCCTGCATCACTGAATATTTTGCCATACCAAAAAAAAAACAAAAAACAAAAAAACAACCTCACTGCCATCGAGTCGGATCTGACTCATAGTGACCCCTCCTTGGGCTTCTGAGGCAGAGTCACTACAGAAGTAGATTGCTCATTCTTCCTTCCAAGGAGTGGCTGACGGGTTTGAACTGCCAGCCTTCTGGTTAGCAGTCAAATGCCTTAGGCACTATGCCACCTGAATCCTTCAATATTGCAACTCGAGGCCTGAATTTTTTCTTTAGTACTTTCAGCTTGAGAAATGCCAAGAGTGTTCTTCCCTTTTGGTTTTCAGATTCCAGGTCTTTACACATTTCATTATAGTAATTGGCTTTGTCTACTCGAGCTGCTCTTTGAAATCTTCTGTTCAGCTTTTTTTACCTTGTCATTTCTTCCATTTGCTTTAGCTACTCTCCGTTCAAGAGCAAGTTTCAGAGTGTCTTCTGATTTCTATTTCAGTCTTTTCTTCCTTTACTGTCTTTTTAATGACCTCTTGCTTTCTTCAAGGATGATGTTCTTGATGTCATCCCACAATTCTTCTGGTTTTCAATCACTGGTGTTCAGTGCATCAAATCTATTCGTTAGATGATCTCTAAATTCAGGAGGGATATAATCAAGGTCATATTTTGGCCCTCATGGACTTGTTTTAATTGCCTTCAGCTTCAGCTTGAACTTGCATGTGACCAATTGATGGTCTGATGCACAGTCAGCTCCTGGCCTTGTTTTGGCTGAAGATATTGACCGTCTCCATCACCACTTTCCACAAATGTAGTCGAACTGATTCCTATGTACTTCATCTGGCGAAGTTCACGTGCATAGCCACTGTTTATGTTGTTGCAAAAAGTTATTTGCAATGAATAAGTCATTGGTCTTGCAAAATTCTGTCATGTGATCTCCGGTGTCATTTCTATCACCAAGGCCATATTTTCCAACTACTGGTGATTCTTCTTTGTTTCCAAGTTTTACATTCCGATCACCAGTAATAATCAAAACATCTTGATTGCATGTTTGATCAATTTCAGACTGCAGACGTTGGTAAAAATCTTCAATTTCCTCATCTTTGGCTTTGGTGGTTGGTGCATAAATTTGAATAATAGTAGTATTAACTGGTCTTCTTTGTAGGCATATGGATATTATTATTATTATCCTATTACTGACATCATTGTACTTCAGTATAGATCTTGAAACTTTCTTTGTGACAATGAATGCCACGCCTTTTTTCTTTAATTTATCATTCCCAGCATAGTATATCATATGGTTGTCTGACTCAAAATGGCCAAAACCAGACCATTTCAGCTCACTAATGCCTAGGATATCAATCATTATGTGCTCCATTTCTTTTTTGACAACTTCCTGTTTTCCTAGGTTCATACTTCATACATTCCATATTCCAATTATTAATGGATATTTACAGTTGTTTCTTCCCATTTTGAGTCATGCCACATTAGCAAATGGAGGTCCTGAAAGCTTTACTCTATCCACATCATTAAGATTGACTCTACCTTGAGGAGGCAGCTCTTCCCCAGTTGTATTTTGTGTGCCTTCTGATCTGAGGGGCTCATCTCCTAACACTGTATCGGACAGTGATTCTGTGCTATTCATAAAATTTTCCAGTAATATATCAGAAAGTGTTTCACTGCTATTTATAAGGTTCTTGCTGGCCAATTCTTTGAGAAGTGAATGGCTCCTTCCTACTTCTGAGTCTGTCTTAAACTGGAAGCTCCACTAAAACCTGTCCACCATGGCCGACCCACTGAAATACCAGTGGCATAGCCTCCATCCTTACATCAACACGCAAGCCACCACTGTACGACAAACTGACAGGTGGTGGAGTTGGTCATGTGTGTAAGTGAAAATGACAATCTCTAACAATGGTAGAGCATTTACTATGTGCTAGACACTGCTAAAAGGAGTTCTGGTGGCATAATGCCTAAGGCATTTGACTGCTAACCAGCAGGCTGGTGGTTCAAACCCACCAGCTGCTCCTTGGAAGGATGATGGGGCAATCTACTTCTGTAAAGATGACTTCCTCAGAATCCCAAAGTGGGTCACTATGAGTCAGAATCAACTCGATGGCAGTGAGTTTGACTTTTTTTTTTTTTTTTAAAGACACCGTGCTAGTAATTTTATATGCAATAACCCATGTAATCTTAACAGTCCTTATGAAATAGATTCTTTCATCAACTCCATTTTATAGATGAAGAAACTGATAACTTTCTCATGACTACTCAACCAAGAGCCCATGATCTTAACTCCTACACTGTATTGCTATAGTGACTCTATCTATGTACAACAGAAAGAAACACTTCCCAGTCATGCACCATCCTCACAATCCTTGCTATACCTGTTCCCATAGTAGCAGCCACAGTGTCAGTCCATCTCATTGAGGGTCTTTCCCTTTTCACTGACCCTCCACTTTACCAAGCATTGTATCCTTCTCCAGGGAATGGTCCCTTCTGACAACATGACCAAAGTAGGTGAGACAAAGTCTGGCCATTCTTGCTTCCAAGGAGTGTTCCAGCTGCACTTCTTCCAGGCATCTTTGTTTGTTCTCCTGGCAGTCCATGGTGCTTTCAGTATTCTTCACCAACACAACTCAAAAGTGTGGACTCTTCTGTCTTCCTCATTCATTGTCCAGCTTTCACATGCATATGAGGTGATTGTAAATACCATGGCTTGGATTAGGCTCACTTTAGTCTTCTTTGCTCTTCAGCACTTTAAAGATATTTTTTTGCAGCAGAATTGCCCAGTGTAGCACAACTTCTGATGTCCTGACTGGTGCTTCTATTGGTGTTGATTGTGGATCCAAGTAATATGAAATCTTTGACAACTTCAATCTTTTCTCCATTTATTGTGATACTTGGATGGAAATTATTCCTTCTTTCTCCCCATATTTTCATTTATGAAAAGTAAGGATGGAAAGGACAGAGATTACTCTTGGTTGTTTTGCTTTTTCTGCTTTAGAAGCTAATCTGATCTCATTTGACTGTTCCCTATGAAACCAAGAAATTGGATAAGTTAGAAGTTTTGGAAAATTTTTAAATTACAGTGAAACTACACCATATTATGGTGATCAGTCACATCACTGACAAAGAGGCAGTTTGTAAGGACTGTTTTCAGAATTCTAAGTTGAAACAGAAATCAATAGGATGTGAAAACACTTGGTAATGACATTTGGTATTGGAGAAAATCATTTTTGCAATTACTTTAAAATTCTAACCAAATTAGGAACAAATATTAGCTTTTTCCTCTTGTTTGTCTGAGCTTATTCAACTGTTGAATTATTGGAGTTATAATTTGTGCATTTCTGACAAGCACTGTACATGTCTATTTAATCAGCACTAAAAAGGAAGTAACACTCACAGGAGCCAGCTTTATTTATAGCTCTACTTTGGCAGTTTCTATTGTAAAAGATAGTGACTTGTTAAATTAAATGAAATGCTATTACACTTTTATTGCAACTGTCATTAAATGGAGATACTCAGCTAAGTTTGGGTTTCTACTGACAAATTCAAGATATAAAATTCTTGTACTTTACCGAAATTATGAAGAATGCTTTTGTACAAAGTTCAAACACAACTTCGTTTACTAATATGAGTAAATAAAAGAATAAGACTAATTTTAGTTCAAGTAGGCAATTGATCACTATAGACAAAAGATGATTAAAGATCCTTATAAATAATATCAAACTATTATTTCAAGTTAAACTTTAGTCTTTAGTCATGACCAGATACCTTCCTTTTACCCCTATCACATCTGTGAAGCTAAGATAAATTAAAATTTGATTTTACTGGTGTTTAGGGGGTAGAGAGCTATTGGAGACAAGCTGAAGTATTTCTTATGATAGTATTTCTTAAAAAGGTGTTCAGACTCTCCGGAGACATGTCAAAATGAAATTCCTAAGCTCTACTCAATATTTACTGAATCAGAATCTCTAGGAATGATTGCCTGGGAATCTGCATCCTTGAACAAGATTTCCCCAAGTGAATTTGACTAAGTGAGAGTACCACTAAGCCAACTGGTCTTCTTATGTTTGGATACCATAACTTCAGCAATTACCTTTGTCTGGGCATTATATTAAAGAGCTCTGGTGGTATAGTGGTTAAAGCATTTGGCTGCCAACCAAAAGGCTGATGGATTAAACCCACCAGCCACTCCACAGGAGAAAGATGAAGCAGTCTGCTTGAAGACTTATATTGTTGTTCTTTTTATGTGCTGTAGAGTCATCTCTGACTCATAGTGACCTTATGTACAACAGAACAAAACACCGCCTGATTCTGTGCCAGCCTCATGATCCCTGGGGCCATCGCAGCAGCCAGTGTATCTTTCCATCTTGTTGAGGATCTTCCCCTCTTTTGTTTACTGAGCTTACCCTCCACTTTACTGAGCATGACATCTTTCTCCAGATAATGGATCCTTCTGATAACATGACCAAAGGAGGTGAGATGAAATCTGGCCGTTCTCGCTTCCAAGGAGCTTTCCAGTTGCACTTCTTCCAGGACAGATTTGTTAGTTCTTTTAACAGTCCTTTGTACTTTCAGCATTCTTCACCAACACCACAACTCAAAAGCATCAACTCTACTTTGTCTTCCTATTCATTGTCCAGCTCTCACATGCATATGGAAACCAAAAAAAAAAAAAAAAAAACCCTCACTGACATCCAGTCAGTCCCAACTCATAGTGACCCCATCTTGGGTTTCCGAGGCAGTATCTCTAAGGAAGTAGATTGCCCAGTCTTCCTTCCAAGGAATGACTGGTGGGTTTGAACCACCAGACTTCTGGTTAGCAGTCAAATGCTTTAGCCACTATGCCACCAGAGTCAGGTGATTGAAAATACCATGGCTTGGGTTAGGCACACCTTAGTCTTCAAGGAGATATCTTTGTTCTTCAGCATTTGAAAGAGGTCATTTGCAACAGATTTGCCCAATGTGATACATCTTTTAATGTCTTGATTACTGCTTCCATTGGCATTGATTGTAGAACTGAGTAATAGGAAGTCTTTGACAACTTCACTCTTTTTCTCCATCTATCATGATGCTGTTTATTGGTCCAGTTGTGAGGGTTTTTGTTTTCTTTATATTGAGGTATAATCCAGACTGCAGACTGTAGTCTTTAATTTTCATCAGTAAGTGCTACGAGTCATCCTCACTGTCAGCAAGCAAAGTTGTGTTGTCTGCATATCTCAGGTTGTTAATGAGCCTTATTTCTGATGCCATGTTATTCTTCGTATAGTCCAGCTTCTTGGATTATTTGCTCAGCATACAGATTGAATAAGTATGGTGGAAGGATACAATCCTGATGCACTCCCTTCCTGATTTTAAACCACACAGTATCCCCTTGTTCTGTTCGAACGACAGCCTCCTGATCTATGTAGAGGTTCCTCATGAGTACAATCAAATGTTCTGGAATTCCCATTCTTCTCAATGTTATCCACAATTTGTTATGATCCACACAATTGAATGTCTTTGCATAGTCAATAAAATGCAAGTAAACATCTTTCTGGAATTCTTTGCTTTGAGCCAAGATCCATCTAACATCAACTATGATATCCCTCCCTCCATGTCCCCTTCTGAATCCAGCTTGCATTTCTACAAGTTCTCGGTCAATATACTGTGCCAACCATTTTCGAATTATCTTCCTTAAGATTTTACTTGTGTGTGATATTAATGATATTGTTCAATAATGTCCACGTTCTGTGGGATCACCTTTCATTGGGATGGGTACAAAAATGGATCTCTTCTAGTCAGTTGCCCAGGAATCTGTCTTCCAAATCTCTTGGCATAGCCAAATGATTGCCTCCAGCGCAGCATCCATTTGTTGAAACATCTCAATGGGTATTTGGTCAATTCCAGGAGCCTTGTTTTTTGCCACTTCCTTCAGTGCAGTTTCAACTTCTTCCTTAAATACCATTGCTTCTTGATCATATGCCACCTCCTGAAATGGATGATCATCTATCAGTCCTTTTTGGTATAGTGACTCTGTGTCACTCTTCTTTTGATGTTTCCTACATTATTCATCATATTCCCCATGTAATTTTTCAGTATTGCAATTTGAGGCTTAATATTTTCCCTCAGTTCTTTCAGCTTGAGAAATGCCAAGTGTGTTCTTCTCTTTTGGTTTTCTAACTCCAGGTCTTTGGACTTTTCATTATAATAATTGACTTTGTCTTCTCGAGCTGATCTTTGAAATCTGTTCAACTCTCTTATCCTGTTGATTCTTCCATTTGCTTTAGCTACTCTCCATTCAAGGGCAAGTTTCAGAATAAGTCTCTTCTGATAACCATTTTTGTCTTTTCTTCCTTTCCTGTCTTTCTAATGACCTCTTACTTTCTTCGTGGATGATGTTCTTGATGTCATCCCACAGTTATTCTAGTTTTTCAGTCATTGATGTTCAGTGCATCAAATCTATTCTTTAGATGGTCTCTAAAGTCAGGAGGGATATAATCAAGGTCATATTTTGGCTCTCGTGGACTCGTTTTAATTGTGTTCAGCTTCAACTTGAACTTGCATATGAGCAGTTGATGGTCTGTTCCACAGTCAGCTCCTGGCCTTGTTTTGACTGAAGATATTGAGCTTCTCCATCACCTCCTGCTGCAGATGTAGTCAATCTGATTCCTGTGTACTGCGCATGGTGAATAGCCACTGTTTGTGTTGTTGAAAGAAGGTGTTTGCAATGAATAAGTCATTGGTCTTGCAAAATTCTGTCATGCGATCTCCAGCGTCATTTCTATCACCATGGCCATATTTTCCAACTACTGGTGATTCTTCTTTGTTTCCAACTTTTGCATTCCAACTACCGTGATAATTAACACACCTTGATTGCATGTTTGCTCAATTTTAGACTGCAGAAGTTGGTAAAAATCTTCAATTTCCTTATATTTGGCTTTGGTGGTTGGTGTGTAAATTTGAATAATAGTAATATTACCTGGTCTTCCTTGTAGATATATGTATATTATCCTATCACTGACATCATTGTACTTCAGGATAGATCTTGAAACATCCTTTGTGATAATGAATGCCATGCCATTCATCTTCAATTGTCATTCCCCACATAGTAGATCATATGATTGTCTGACTCAAAATGGCCAAAACCAGTCCATTTCAGCTCACTACTGCCTAGGATATCAATTGTTATGCATTCCATTTCATTTTTAACAACTTCCAAGTGTCCTAGATCCATACTTCATACATTCCGTGTTCTGATTATTAATGGATGTTTGTAACTGTTTCTGCTTGTTTTGAGTCATGCCACATCAGCAAATGGAGGTCCCGAAAGCTTTACTCTATCCACATCATTAAATTTGGCTCTATTCTGAGGATGCAGCTCTTTACTAGTCATATTTTGAGTGCCTTCTGATCTGAGAGGTTCATCTTCTGGCACTATTATCAGATAATATGTCAGGACTACTCACAATGTTTTTCAGTAACATGAAGATTGCCAGCCTTGGAAACCCTATGTGGCAGTTATACTCTGTCCTAAAAGGTCACTGTGAGTTGAAATTGACTTGATGGCAGTGGGTGAATTTTGGGGCATTGTGTTGGTGGCCCAGTCTAGTCCAGAAAAGTAGCCCTGGTAATAGAACAGTTAAGTGCTTAACTAATAAGTGAAAGGTTGGTTTGAACCCACCTAGCACCTCCATAGAGGAAAAATCTGATCTGCTCCTGTAAATATTTCAGCCTAGAAAATCCTATGGAGCAGTTCTACTCAGTCAATGGGGTTGCTAGGAATCAAAACTGACTCAGTGACACTTAACAACAACTAGTCCGGGAAGCAGAGAACTGAATTCTTTTAGCTCAGTTGGCCACTTCCACAATGGGAGAAAGATGTGGCAGTCTACTGCTGTAAAGATTTACAGCCTTGGATACTCTATGGGGCAGTTCTCCTCTGTCCTCCTGGGTCACTATGAGTCAGAATTGACTCAACAACAGTGAGTTTGATCTTGGGTTGATCCCTCTCATGTCTTACATATTTCCCTTAACTCTAACCCTAAGTATCCATCAGCTAATTAAACCTTCCCACTTGTGAACAGACAGTAATATTGAGCAATAGTTAAGAGTAGAGACTCTGGAGCCAGACTACTGAGAGTTCAGCCCTTTCTATGCCACTTACATATCTATACATAGTTGAGTGTGTGTGCTCTTAACTTCTCTAAGCTTTGATTTCTTCAATTGTATAATTAGTAACAACTGATTTCATAAGGTTATTGTTGGAATTAAATTACTTAAATTAATTAATTAGTCCTTGGATCTTCTCTTGTCATCTATAATAACTCTTGTCATTATTTAATCTAGACTTGTAGCTTTAAATACCATATATGACAACTGCCAGATTCATATCTTTAGTCCAGTGCTCTCTCTTGAGCTCCAGACTTACATATCCAACTGCTTATTCAACATCTTCACTTGGATCTCTAATAAAACATCTGACTTAACATTTCCAAACTCAATTCCTGACTGTCCCTTAAGCC
The DNA here is from genome assembly GCF_000298275.1 of Orycteropus afer afer. Taxonomy (NCBI): domain Eukaryota; kingdom Metazoa; phylum Chordata; class Mammalia; order Tubulidentata; family Orycteropodidae; genus Orycteropus; species Orycteropus afer. Next base: position 3,705,724 of record NW_006921825.1, on the reverse strand, counting down.
AACTTTTTCCACCTGCAGCTGTTCCCTTCTTAGTTGATAGCAACTTCATTCTTTTAATTTCTCCAGCCAAAAACCTTGAAGTCATTTTTGACTAGCATACCATATGACATACCTCAGGAAATCTTATTGGCTTTGTTTAAAGAATATATCCAGAATCTAATCTCCTTTCACCACTTCCACTACCATGTTGATCCAAGTCACTATCTAACATGGATTGTTGCAATAGTTCTCTGCTTCCTCCTTGCCCTTGACCCCAAAATCTATTCTTCATACAGTAGCCCAACTGATTCCTTTTAAAATTTAGATTGGATGATGTCACTAGTCTGTTCAAATCTTCTAGTAACCCCCCATCTCTTGTAGTGTGAAAGGGCACTTACAATGGCCCAACATGATTGGGCTTCCCATTTCCTCTTTGATCTCATCTCCTACTACTCTTTCCTAGGCTCAACATCCTTTTTGTTGGTGCTTGAAATCAGCAGTTCTCAGGGCCTTAGCACTTGCTTTGTCTTCTGCTAGAGTGCTATTCTCCCAGTTTCTGACCAATTTCTTTACTTTTTTCAAGTCTTCAAGTGTTAGCTTCTCAGTGAAGCCATATTGAAATTGTGATCCCCATCTACCCTTGGCCTTTCTGATTTACCTTAACGTGTTCTATTCTTTCCACAGAGTTACCTTCAGCATGCTACACACTTTACTAATTGTATATTGTGTATCTTCCTCCAATAGAAACTGTGCTCCACATAGATTTTTTTGTTCACCGCTATGTCTCAAACATCCCAGAACACTAATTGGCACATAGTAAGTGCTCAGCCATTTGTTACATGGATGAATGAATGAATGAACAATTTGGAGTTGACTAAGAATGTATTTTGGAGTTCCTGGGTGGTGCAAACACTTAACATGCTTAGCTGCTAACCAAAAGGTTGGAGATTTGAGTTCACCCAAAGGCTCCTCAGAAGAAAGGCCTGGTGATCAATTTTTGTTTTTTTAATTGACCATTGAAAACTCTATAAAGTATGATTCTACTGTGACACACATGGGGTTGTGCGGTGTAGTAAATTACTTAGTGTGGCTTTTCTACCCATAAGTTTTTGTAAACCCCAAGGTGGGATTTTCTATGAGCAACTGAGGAGCTCCTTTTGCTGAAGCTATCCACCTGGGTTATTTCTGTTGGGCGTGGCACAATACAATGTTCTGGGAGGTTCCCACTCTCTCTCACATGCTTAGAGTTCTGATGCTGTGATTGGCTAGTTTGACCACCCTTCCGGGCTCAAAAGGAGGCCTCCTGGAGGCAGAACTCTCTCTGACTGCTGGTTGAAGAAGATGTGCTGCTGAAAGAGACACGGGCTCCTGAGACACGCCTTGCTGGGAAAGAGACGCAAGAGACATGCATTGCTGAGTGAGACACCAAGGGACCAGCACTGCTGGAAAAGAGATTGTGAGAGACTCTTGGCTGAGGGACGGTGGGCTGGGAGAGAGACTGAGCATTCTTCCTGAACTTGAGTTGTAGCCTGGTGCTTCCCTAATAAACCCCATAATCTGTGAGTTCTGTGTGGCCACTGCAGTGAATTATCGAACCCAGGAGAGAGGTGGTGGGTGCCTTGGGAGGAACGGTTGGTGAAAGGGCTGGAGAGAGGCAGCATGTCTGGCCTTGCAGTAATAGGCCTTGGGTTACTGCTGGTAATCCTGTCTTCCCCTTGTAGGGTTAGAGGAGGTCGGAAGATGTGGCCTCCTTGCCGTTTTAGCAGGTTGGAATCAACTCAACAGCAACTGGTTTAAGAACATATGTTATTATTTCCCATAGGTTTTATCTTGGCTGTTGGATTGTTTAACATTTATGTTAATGTATTGGTTAGGATTCTTTGGGTTGAAAGGGCTGAAAAATCCCACTAAAAACTTGCTTAATTAAAAATTTGGCACACACAACTTAAAAGTTCAAAAGAGCACAAGCTTCAGGTAAGGCTTGATTCTGAGCACAGGTATATCACCAATAAGATTGCCTGATGTATTTCATATGGTATGCTAGTCAAGAATGACTTCAAGGTTTTTGGCTGGAGAAATTAAAAGAATGAAGTTGCTATCAACTAAGAAGGGAACAGCTGCAGGTGGAAAAAGTTGGCTTAAGGGACAGTCAGGAATTGAGTTTGAAAATGTTAAGTCAGATGTTTTATTAGATATCCAAGTGAAGATGTTGAATAAGCTCTTGGAGATATGTAAGAGTCTAGAACTCAAGACAGTGCACTGGACTAAAGATATGAATCTGGAAGTTGTCATTACATGGTATAGCACCTTATATTCTCTCTGTTTTGTTTTCTGTGGAAACTTAGCAGCTATTCCAGTCTCTCTCTTAATGGTGGAAAATATTAGCTGCCATAGTGCAAAGCTTCACATCTCCTTCTTAAATCCCTAGGAAACATCTCCTAACATCTAATTGACTCAGTTTAGATTCTGTTCCCATCCCTAAATCTATTCTCTGTTCCCAGCAAGATGAAATATGACAAACTAAAGCATATTAGGGCCTCGTTCTGATATTGAGGGAGGAATCATTATAACCCAGATTTTACTTGATAATGAAAAAAGAGAAAGGAGAGTGTTGGCAGGAGAAGGAAAGAATGGCTGGGGAGACAGCCAATGAATGTCCAATAGAATCCATGATCTGGTATAACAGTAGTGAATGCATGCTTATTGAGATAAATATGGTAGCATACGGTTTGGGGAGTTAATCCAAAATAACATATGGAGGAACCGATGGATTTCTTTATTCATTCAAGAAGTAGAATAGCATCTGCAAAAGCACAGAGGTATGAAAATAGTTGACATGTTTGGAGAGCTGCAAAGAGTTGGTGTGAAGGGCGTGAAAGTAATATGTTGGAATCTTCTCCATAGCACTGACAAAAGTCTTGGACTTAACTCTCATTGGTCCAAATTGGATTTTTAATCACTGAACAAATCTCTGTTCCTGGGGTGGAAGTAGGGGAGGTGGGAATAGATGGAGTATGCTCAGGCCTTTCAGACAGACACACACACACATATACATACAAACACAATGTAAATTGGACTGAGAGTTGTGAAAATTTTTGTTTTCTTTATGTTGAGGTGTAAGGTATAGTGTAGTCAAGAAATCATTACAGAGCAGTTCTACTCTGCCACATGGGGTCACTATGAGTTGAAATCAACTCAATAGCACCCAACCACAACAACAACAAATTTGGTGGTATCAGTTACATTAAGAATATTGTACAACCATCACTAAAAGACACTTTTTTGGGTAGAAGAAAAGAAAGCCTGAAAGTAAACCAATTTGGAGCATTGATTTTAAGACTTTTGACCTGCTTTTGGATCTAGTCAAGTATTTCAGAATTTGAATTTGAAAGCCAAAGTCATCTAGAGTTCACCACCCTGCCTCCTCCTTCCTTTCTTCAATGCTAAGTGTAATGTGGACAATCATAACATAATGCCTTATTCTTTTTGGAATCACCAGTTTTTTGGAGAAGATGACATGACCATCTGATCCATGGAGTTGATGGGGAAAGAAGTGGGGAGAATAAGGGTTAATGCTGAGGATTTTTGCCTTAGGAAGAATATTCTTCCAGTGCTGCTTACAGCTCTCAGTGCAGGTGTGCTTGTAGGTAAAAGTAGACACCGGTGCATCTTCCTGTGTTTGTGCCAAGACTCTGTTATATACTTATTTCCCTTTGCATTGCTGATCTCTGTTGCTTTGCTAGCATAATTGAGCCCTCCCAAAGCTCCTGCCCCAGTTTCCAGTCTGTGGATAAGGGAGCTGCCCTCACTTGTGCCAGCCCCCCAGCATGTTCCCTCGTTAAATTATGCATATGCTAATGAAGTGTGAAAATCAGCCAAATAACAACTCTTTCTAATCACTTAAAGTCCCAAGAGAAAGAGGCTTTTTTTTTTTTTTTTCCCCCTGTGCTCTTCATTTTGGGGTGGTTGTTATGATGGATGAGCCAATAAGAAGCACAATTCTTTGGGTGTTTCTTCTTTCTGTCCCTCCTCCCCCCAGTTCCCTTCCACAGAAATTAGGGTAATTGACATTTTCACTTTTACCTCAAGTGAGAAGAGCCTTGGGGAAAACCAGTGACCCACTGTGCCCTTTTCATTTGCATCTGGGGCTGGATAATCCCTAGTTTTACATTCATACACAGAGCAGTCCTGAAGGGCAATTAACTAGACTGCATTATTCCCCACCCCTTGGAGGGCTAATGTTTGAGAACATTCCCTCAAGAGATGGTGCATGCTAAGGCTCTTGTGTTGTGATTACATTTTACCTTTGCGTGTAGTCATCATCATTCCTGAGTCTTTGCAAATCCACCCATTATTTTTGCTGACCTAGAAATGTTCTGTGTCTTCTCGATCTGGCCCAACTGACTCTCTGACACCTGCTATACCCTCATCCCCATCACTTGCCTTGTGCCACTTTGGGCATACTCTTTCCTTTTCTTGGAAAGTTTTATATGGAGATCTTTATATGGTTTGCCTCTTCCCATCATTCAGGTCTTAGCTCAAAAGTCACTCATCAGAGTGAATCCAATTCATCATCATCATCACGTCTCTCCTTCTTTACTTCATTTGGAGTCCCTGGGTGGTACAAACATTTAACATGCCATGGTGTTAATCAAAAGACTGGAGCTTTGAGTCCACTCAGAGGTGCTTCAGAAGAAAAGCCTGGTAATTCTCATTTAAAAATCAACCATTACAAACCCCTTGGAGCACATTTCTACTTTCACACACATGGAGTTGCCGTGACATGGAATCAAATCAATGGCAACTGGTACCAGTTTTATTTTCTACAAAGCCTCTGTTGCTGATACAATGCCATTCCTTAGATTCATCACCTCTTCTTCTTGACTGGAGGGAACCTTGACTCTCTTGCTTGCCACAATATCACCAGAGCCCCACACATGCCTAGGGTGTAATAAATGCTCAATAAATGTCTTTGCATAAATAAATGGTACTTTGTGGGTACCTTGGAGCAATTTCTCATGTTATAATGTAAGATTTTATTTCCCTGGTGGCTTCACACTAGACTGTTAGCTCCTCCAAGAAAGGGACTTTGTTGTATTCATTTTTGTTTTTCCAGTCTGAGAGCACATGATAGTTACAGTGCCAAAGCTGATTGTGCAACTTGACTTCCAAATCACCGATGATAGTGAATGCTTTACTGAAGTTTTAAGCAGATCCTGGGGAGAGGGTTACATTGTGTACCTTGCCATCTCATTTCTCTCTCCCATGTCTTGTCCATTTGCCCCCTAAGTTTTAAGTACATACTCCCCACTCTTCATCCACACACCCACTCACAGTCTTCTTCTCCCCTCATTTGTCCAGAGAAAATCAGCTGTTGCCCTCAGATTTCATCCTACACAGCAAAACAAAAGCCTCATAGAGAGCTGAACAGCAGCCACCTTTTGTTCCTCAAGCACACTCCGTAGGGAACTGAGTTCACTCCAACATATTTAAATGAATAAATCACTGCATAGATAGTATCTTGGTCCGACTGATCTGAGCCCTTCTTTCATTTTATTCATTTATTCAACAAATATTTATTAATGTTTGTGCCAGGTGCTGGGAATACCACAGTGAGGAAAATTGATTTGCTGACACTAAGATCTCTCTGAGAAACTTGGTGGTGGGGGTGAATGAATAGGAAGGTTTGTGTACATCAAAACTCCAAAGCAGAGAGGGCTGCTTCTATAGTTGTAGGGTTCTACCTGCAAAGCAACAGACTGTATTTAAATAATACCCCTCACCATAGATTCCAAAGTGTGTTTCCAGATTACCTAATGCTAAGATGCTAGGTTTCTTCTGCCATTGGAGAATAATTACTCTTACTTTTTCACCAGGGTGTGCTAAGGAGAAAAATGTGGTTGGTGAGTAGTGTGACATTTACCATTCTCTCTAAAAGTTAGACAAAGAAGGTTAAAGCTGACCTATAATTTTCAGAGTCTAGGAGCTCTGGTGGCATAGTGCCTAAGGCATTTGACTGCTAACCATAAAGCTGGTGGTTCAAACCCACCAACTACTCCTTGGAAGGAAGACTGGGCAAATTACTTCCGTAGAGATACTGCCTCGGAAACCCAAGGAAGGGTTGCTGTGAGTTTTTTTCTTTCTCCTCCAAGATAAAAATACAGCTCCACTCAATGGAAGCCAGTCTGTAGAAGAACAACAGGAGAGAGCTGGAGGCACTCCAGTGTTGGGAACACAGCCTGGGGGAGAGGGAGAAACCATTCTTACCACCAGCTGGGAAAGCAGGCTTCTAACAGCATGCTCAGCTTTGATAGTGCCTCCTAGAGCACAGGTGGGAAAGACAGTTCAGTGCCCAGCTCTGTACCACTGTGGAGAGAGAAAGAGACTTAATAGTTGAGTCAAAGCTGTTTTGTGTTATTGACTCAGGGGTGTTATCATCACACCTGCCAAGGTTTGAGCCTACAGATGGCTTTGGTTTAGCCAGTATTGAGTTGGCCTTCAGTGTTTCAATATTTTTTAAATGACTTGCCAACATTTAAAAATGAGACGATTTTTAAATTTTCAAAATATCCAGTTTCATCTTCCCTTAAAAACTCTGAAAATCTGGTCACAGTCAGTATATACGCTCTTCATGGCCACAGTTGGCTGGAGTGCAGTAGCAGTTACCCTTCATCCCATAGATCTTGTGTGAGCGCTCCAGGCTGCCAAAGGCCCCTCGCAGCCTGCTGCACACATTGAAATTACCTGTCTGGCATCTGAGTTTGCAACATAGACTGTGGGAAGAAAAAGAGGCAGAGGTAGTTATACATTCAGGTTGTCCCTGATTTACAGTGGGGTTCTGTTCCCACAATTCTGTGTAAGTCAGTTCTTACATTAAGTCATCTCTCTCTCTCTCTTTCTTTTTTTTTTTTTTTTTTACTTTTTGTTATTACTGCTTTTTATTATCAGTATCTTTATAAATCCTAACATTGAACATCTGAGAGGGAACATCTGAGAATGATAACATCAGCAGATTACGTGTTGCAATGATAAGATGTACCAAAAAAATGGCCTTAAGTGTGGATCATTGTAAATCATATATATCATGAGTCCAGGACTACCTGTACTGTTTTTGTTTGATTGATTGATTGGTTTTTGACAGACCTAGCATTCAAACCCAGATCTGCTGCTAAAGAGTCAAGTGTCCTTGGGTAAAGCTCTACACTTCAATTGCTTCATCTATAAAGTAGGGATCTATTCATAGTAACTACTTCACAGAATTGTGATACATTAACAAGATAACCCCTAGAAAGTCCTATACATTAGGCTTGGCTTACAATAAGCATAAATAACAAGTGTTGTTAACAAAAAAAAAAGCAATTGCCATGGAGTCAATTCTGACTCACAGCAGCCCCATGTGTATCAGAGTAGACCTGTGCTGTATAGAGTTTTCAATGTCTGCTTTTTCAGAAGTAGATCACCAAGCCTTTCTTTCAAGGCACCTCTGGGTGATTCAGACCACCAGCCTTTTAGGTAGCTGCAAGCATAGTAATTGTTTACACTACCCAAGGACTCCATTACTGTTTTAGCCTGATTATAAAGAAAGTTTCCTGACATGTTTGAATTAAAGAAAATTTTAGAGACAGTATTAATGTATTGCTTTCAGGAGTCTTTTTCTCTGGAGATTGGTCTGTAATAGGAAGAAACTTGGTAAATTCCATGACAATCAAATGTGTCTCTTTTTTGTTTTTCTCCTGACAGTTTGGAGAATTATGGGGAGAGGCAGAGAAACACAAACCAAATCATCCCTTTCTAAATCATACTCTGAGATATATTAACATGAATGAAAGAATAAAATAGTTCACAGAAGATTAGGCAAGAGTTATAAACTAAAAACTCTGGGAAAGCAGAGGGCATTATTAATGTCTCCAATTGTCTGTAAGTAACCTGGGCCCGGAGAACAGCACTTTGGCCTTGATTATCAGTGACTCCCAAGGACATAGTGCTGTGGCAGTGAGGAGCTTTAGGAAATGGCACTATTTTCCTTATCAGAGTGTGGGATAAACAGGAAGGTGCCAACTCCATAATTGACACCTGGGTGAACAATAGTAATGTATTCAAAGTAGTGTTTACACAAGTGTAAGGAATCCCTGGGTGGTGCAAATGGTTAATGCACTTGGCTACTAACCAAAAGGTTAGAGGTTTGAGTCTACTATGAGGTGCTTTAGAAGAAAGACCTGGCATTCTATTCTGAAGGAAAAAAAAAAAGTCACTTGAGAACCCTATGGAACACAGTTCTACTCTAATACATTTGGTGTTACCATGAGTTGGAATTCACTTGAGAGCAACTGAAAACTAGTTATTGAAGTGTATACCACAAAAGAGTTGGGAGGGGAAGGCAGAGAAGCTTCTTGAATCATTCTAAAGCTGAAAAATGATGCTTGAGAGGTGCTCTTCTTGATAATTGAAACATTCTTAGTAATTTTTTTTTGTTTTCTTCTCTCTACAATCATAGATTTTCCCATCCCATTTTATTTCTTCCTAAATCTGTGCCCAGTCCTAAAATTTCATGATTCTGACCTCCCAGTATGTCTGAAACCAAACTGTCCAGAGGACAGATATTCTGTAAAGTTAAGGTAATTGAACTTTGTTTTGTGAAGTGGAGATAATTGTCCTAATAGAAAAATGATTTAGTATCTATATGGCACCCATTCTTCTGAAGAGCTGAGATTTAGGGGAAAGAAAAACAATTATATTGATATATTTGTCGATTTTGAACTGCCACTTTCAATGATAAACTTAAAGCCAATTGTCCATGTAGTAAGGAGCAGTGGTAGCACAGTAGTTAAAACACTCAACTGCTAACCAAAAGGCTAGCAATTCAAACCTTCCAGCTGCTTTGTGGGAGATAGATGTGGCCATCTTCTTCAATAAAGATTAAAACAAAACCAAACTCTGCTTCCATTGATTTGAGTCAGTTCAGATTCAAGTAGATTGCTCCATTTTCCTTCTGCAGAGCAGCTGGTGGGTTTGAAGAGCTAACCCTCTGGTTTGGAGTAAATACCTTAGGCACCATGCCACCAGAGCTCCTTTGATTATGTTGTTGTTGTTGTTGTTATGTGCCGTCAGGTCGGACCCGACTCATAGTGATCCCTCCTTGGGTTTCCGAGGCAGTATCACTACAGAAGTAGGATTGCCCAACCTTCCTTCCGAGGAGTGGCTAGTGGGTTTGAACCGCCAGCCGTC
>NW_006921825.1:3684144-3696420 GCF_000298275.1 Orycteropus afer afer | reverse complement strand
GTGGGTTTGAACCGCCAGCCGTCTGGTTAGCAGGCAAGTGTCTTAGCCACTATGCTACCAGAGGGAAAATCTATGGGGCAGTCCTATTCTGTCCTATAAGGTCGCTTTGAGTCTGAATCATCTTGATGGCAGTAGGGTTGGTTGGGTCCATGTAGTTAGATAGCATATATTTTGAATTCTAATTCTGAATTCATGTTAATTCTGACTACACCAAATAAGATTCACCATTACCAAACCTTGTGGTATTTACTAATGGTAAAGAATAAGAGAAATAAAATTGTGGTAGGAAAATGCCCAATATTGTCTTGAATTGATTTTTCAACCAGTTGTCACTGGTGCTCATATAAGTATTTCTCACTCACTTAAAACAGATCTGGAAGAATTTTCATTCACAGTACCTTTTTCAAGATGATATGGAAACATGTTTTACTTAAAAATAATGACTACCTTCTTAAAATCAAACAATAGTTGAGCTTAACTAGTGAAAAAAAATCTCTGCCTTGAGCCTTATGTCATTTTAAGAACTATCTGTATGGGATCAAAGTGACAACAAAACAACAAAGTCACTGCCATCGAGTCGATTTGACCTATAGCGACCCCTCCTTGGGTTTCTGAGGCAGTATCTCTACGACAGAAGATTACCCATCTTTCCTTCCGAGGAGTGCCTGGGGGTTTGAACTACCAAACTTCTGGTTAGCAGTCAGATGCCTTATGTACTGTGCCACCAGAGCTCCTAAAGTGACAACAGCAACTCAAAAGATTAAACAGGAACTTTGGCAAACTGTGAGTTTATGTTAATAGAGGAAGAAAAATTGAGAAAAGGAAGAACAATTGAGAAAAGGAAGATGAAAATTGTCACAGTTCAAAGAATGTGATCGGTGTCACTGAATGGCATATGTACACACTCTTGAAATGGTGTATGTTTTGCTGTGTCCATTCTCAGCAACAACAAAAAATAAAATAAAATTTTTAAAAATAAAAGCAATGTCTGCATTCCTTTTACAAAAACATCAAAATTCAGACTTTCACGGGACTTAGATGTTCCTCTTCCCACATTTTTAGTTTTAGTTAATGAGATTCCATTTTGCTTTTATAGAAATTTATTCAGAAAATCTTTTTTGTACATAGTTACATAGTATAGACAAAACTGGAAATTGGTTGCAGTTTATTGTTGTAGTTGTTAGGTGCCGTCAAGTCAGCCCTAGTTCATAATGACCCTGTGTACAACAGAATCAAATAATGACTAGTCCTGTGCCATCCTCACAATCTTTGCTATGCTTGAGCCCTTTGTTGCAGCCACAGTGTTAGTCCATCTTGTTGAAGGTCTTCTCCTTCTTTACTGACTCTCTACTTCAACAAGAGGAGCTCTGGTAGCATAGTGGCTAAAGCACTTGACTGCTAACCAGAAGGTTGGCGGTTCAAACCCACCAGCCACTCCTCAGAAGGAAGGTTGGGCAATCCTACTTCCGTAGTGATACTGCCTCGGAAACCCAAGGAGGGATCGCTATGAGTCGGGGACGACTCGACGGCACATAACAACAACAACACTTCAACAAGTATGATATCCTTCTTCAGGGACTGTTCCCTTCTGACAACATGACCAAAATAGGTAAGAAGTCTAGCCATTCACACTTTTAAGGATCATTCTGGCTGTACTTCTTCCAGTACAGGTTGTTCATTCTTCTGGTAGTCCACGGTATCTTCAGCATTCTTTGCCAATATCACAATTCAGAAGTATCAATTCTTCTTTGATCTTCCTTATTCATTGGCCAGCTTTCACATGCATATGAGAATACTGAAAATGGCTTGGGTCAGGCGTACCTTAGTCTTCAAAGTGACATCTTTTGCTCTTTGGATACAGTTTGGTGGGAGTGGAGCAAGGAATACACTAAACATTCTATTTTATTTCCTGTTAAGAAAGGGTACACATCTAACCAGCCTGTTCTCCATACATAAGGTCTTAAGATATTCTGATTCCTCACCATTGAGGTGCCTCTTCTTTTCTTTCTTTGTGGGCCAGGTTCTGTAGATCCAGGAAACATCTTCTAAAATGTACAAACAGATGCACACACTCTTATTTCTCCCTAATATTCTCATAATAAAATAAGTTACTAGTATGGCTCACTAGGCAGAGACACAGCCTGCTTGCTTTTCCTATCCCCTAACCAGATAGTGGGAGCTCTGGTAGCATAGTGGCTAAGGCACTTGACTGCTAACCAGAAGGCTGGAGGTTCAAACCCACCAGCCACTCCTCAGAAGGATGATGGGGCAATCTATTTCCATCGTGATACTGCCTCAGATACCCAAGGAGGGGTCGCTATGAGTCAAGTCCAACTTGACGGCATATAACAACAACAATCAGATAGTGACAAAATTTATGCAATGCCTTGGCATGAAATTAATGCTGAGTGATATAAAGTCCTGGATCCTAAAGGGGCTGCCACACACACCTGCTGTTGGACTCTTGTAGGTGTGTGGTCTGCAAAGCTGTGTCTGTTGACAGTTGCAAAGAAAGAGACTCAACTCCAAGAAGTTCCTCTTTGTTGCCTGTGCTGCAGAAATGTTTTTTTAAAAATTTACAGCCTCTGACATAAATTAATTTTAACTGATTATAGAAGTTAATGTGGACTACGAAAAAATGGGGAAATGCCAAAAACCATAATTTAAAAAAAATTAAAATTATTCATGCTTTTCAGTCAACAGGCTAGAGAGGAGGAATGTTTAAAACACTCAAGAATATGTTTGGTGAACATTTTGGTGGATATCTTTTTCTGTTCACATATATTTTTAATAAAAACAGGACATACTCACTTTGACTCTACCTTATGCAGAGCCTGTAATGTTTCCAGCAATAGCATCTGAAAATCTTCATTTCCGTGTAGCTGATTATGCAGTGCAACCTGAGCCATAAATTAAACCTGGGGATGAGAGTTTGACCATGCATGCATCTGTGATAGAAATAGATCATAAATATATCATTAAGATATTCTTCTATCACATGACTTGTGTCTGTGTAATGATCTACTCTATAAATGCATCTTAATGTATTTAACCTGATCTCTATTTTTAGGCACTTAAGTTGTTTACAATCTTTTGTTATTCTTAATAATCCTTACTATCCTTATATATTTTTCCATATTTTGGGGAGGTTTCCTAAAAAAGCAGAATTTGAGTCAAGACATGTGAAAGCAATTTTAAGGATTTTTTCTATATTAATACATTATTCTTTGACAACAGGATAGCTACATTTCTATCTCCACTCACCTCTTCTCAGCCATGTCTCTGTGTCTGTCTCTGTAGGCGTCTGTCTCACACATTCATGCCCATGTACTTACGCACATGGACACCCTCTCTCCACAGTTAATTTCAGGCATTTGATGCAGTAAAATTATCAAAGGGAATTCAGAAATCAAGGCATCACCATACATGAAGCATAGGTTGAAAATCAATTAAATAACTCTATTGAAAAATGAGCAAGAAAGAGAACAATGATTGAGGTGTTAGGTTTGGAGGATCCTATGCCCTTTGTTATGTGATTTGTGCAATAAGTAAAAATCAAGAGAAATCAAACAGACAAATCTACAAATTGGAAAAGTAAGGTAGTAATTGATAAGTCAGGAGACTATTACTGTGAGGCATCACTTTAGACTTTACAGCTTTATAAGTTAGTGAGAAACCATGTGGTATGCTATGGGAATAGCCGTTTTGGGAAAAAGTTAAATCCTGAGGTTCCTGAATTAATACTGAGCCTTCTCTACATTTGGAATATTTATTTTGGTTTGAAGCAACAGAGTTAAGACCCTCAATATCTATAGTAGAATTCTGGTTCTGTAATAGCAGTTCATGGTAAAGAATCTGGATTGATCCAAAGTTCATTTCCATCACAGCATCGTCCTTTCTTTTCATTTGAGCCTCAATTGGATTTGCTCTGTTTATAATTTCTTCCAGTTATCTGTGTTTATAAATTATCCCATTGGGGCAACTCTGATTCTATGAAACATTGTGGTAGGTTGGAAGGAAAATTTGTTTTTCACTAGTAATGGACAAGCAATATATACTTTTCATCTAAAGCTTGTGTCTTATTTTTCAGTTCAGATCTCTGATGTCCTGTGTTCAGTAATAAGCAGTCTTGCCCTGCACATCTTATGGATACAGACATTCATATAAGATCCAAAATTTTTGCACAAGCATCAGTTTCTTAAATCTCCAAATGTTTGTGTTCATATCAAATTAAAGCATAAATTTCAGTAGTTGACATTAGATAAGCAGATCTTGACGCCTACATCATCTTCTTCAAGCGTTTGGTTCACTAGACACACTTTCACATGTATTTATGATGAGTTGAAAGTTACCAGAGAGCGAGAAAAACATAGTGGCTAAAAGCAAAGATTTAGGCAAAGGCCTGGGTTAACATGCAGGCATTATCATTCCTAACTGTGTGACATGGGGGCAAGTTTACTTAATATAAGGAGCCCTAGTTGTATGGTGGTTAAAGTGTTAGTTAGGTTACTAACCAAAAAGTCAGCAGTTTAAGCCCACCACTGCTCCAAGGAAGAAAGATGTGGCAGTCTGCTTCCATAAAAATGTACAGCTTTGGGAATCCTATGGGGCAGTTCTACTTTGTCCTACAGGTTGCTGTGAGTCAGAATCAATTCAACAGCAGTGGGTGGTGGGTTACTTAATGTGTCTAAGTTTTTGTTTCCTCATTTGTAACAAAGGGATAATAATACACATATCATGATGGTGTTGTGTGTGTAAGTGTGTATTATTATATATGAAGAGGTTAACATATTCCAAAGCAAATAGTAAGTGCTCCATAAATGGGGTAACTTCTCTCTTCATCATAATCTGGAATGTGGACAAAAATTGGAAGATGACTTGCTTTGGCACTGAAGACTAAGTCCCCATAAAGCCATAGATGTTCCTATTCTTCCATGCAATTCAACTGTTTGTTGATGCCTTAACCCTTTTAGAATGAGATAAGGTGTACATGAATGAGTGATTGAATGAATGGAATGGACACCAACAATGTACTACTATATTCTAGATAATAGTTGAGATAAAATCTGAAGAAAAAATACGGTATTAATGGGCCAGCAATTGGGCATGAGTATCTAACCAGAGGAAATGCCCACAGCAGAAAGCATACTGGTTAGTTATTTTTTAAATTTCATCCATTCAACCAGCATCTGAGTCTTCATCCTGTTGCAGGCACTAGAATGAAGCTTGGGGTGTTTGGAGGAAATAAGGAATACAGAGCTCTGGTAGCGTAGTGCCTTAGGCACTTGACTGCTAACCAGAAGGCTGGTGGTTCAAACCCACCAGCCACTCCTTGGAAAGAAGGTTGGGCAATCTACTTCTGTAGTGATACTGCCTTGGAAACCCAAGGAGGGGTTGCTATGAGTCAAGTCCGACTTGACTGCACATAACAACAACAACAACTAGTTTGGCTGTAGTGTAGGTTAAAGGGAGGAATTTGCCAAAGATAAGAAAAAACAGTTACAATAACTACCATACTTAGAATTTGGGTTTTATTTTAGCAAGTTGAGGAAGTCATTTTTACTATGGGACAATTAGGCTTTAGAATCTGAACCAGTGCTTGCTGCACCATCTCCTGTATCCCTAGTGCTAAGGCCTAGCAGTAGGCATTCAGCAAACATTGATTTTGAGTTTTAGGAAAGTAATTTTTATCCTATTTTATTGTTATTATTCTCACTTATATAAATACTATCCATGTTTTTAAGAATTTAGAATATCTGTTGAATCAATGAATTGTGTGATATTTTATATTTTAAAATATTCATTGAATAGTCATTCAATTCATTGCTTCAACAGATATTTATTAAACATGTACTATTTTTCAGATTTTGCGCTAAGCACTGATCCCAGAAATAGTTAAGATTTTTTGTTTGTTTCTCCCACAGGTCTAAAAAATTTTGGGCACAAACTAAGTCAAAAATAATTTGTAGTTTAGTGTTAAAAGGACAAGTGTTTTCCTGTAAAGGGGACAATCTGCCCCTCTATTACCTCAGTCCTTGCAATTTTGTCCTTCTAAAAACAGTTAAATTGAACAACTCTGTGGGATACAAAAAAAACCCACCACTAGTGTCCAGAATCTCCAATCCTAATAGAAACCAAAATTTACCCCTATATCACAGACACTGACTTCATTGCCATCTTTGTCTACAATATGTATTAAATTCAAGAAGTTAGACTATCTGTTCTGGTATAGGACTGAACAAAAGGGAGGGAGGCACACACTTACCTCATGCAGAGCCTGTAATGTTTCTAGCAGTAGCATCTGAAAATCTTCATTTCAGTCAAACTAATTATGCAGCGCAACCTGAGCCATAAATTAAACCTGGAGATGAGACTATGACCACACGTGCATCTATAATGTTTATGAGCTATAAGGTCATTGCAGAAAACAGCAAGGAACATAGTTGTAATAGACTGTTGGCCTCTGAGGAAATTATTAATTAAATTTTATCTTCTCTCCGGCATGCTTCAGTGCCACCACTATGAGTCTTTAGACCTGAGGAAACTACACCTCAGTAATAACTGGGCTTATCACTGGGCTGGCAGTCATTTAATACACTCCTTTGTCTGACACCAACGCTGAACTGCAGTGTGGGATGTCAAGGTTTCTGCAAATGCCAATCGCATGCCTCACTGTACATCAGGCCCAGGGTTCAGATCTCATGATAGGAGATCCAAGAGTCAACAGTTAGCAGAGTAATCCATTTCTGGAAATGAGATGTGGGCATTGTCCTGATTTCCAGCACCAGCCTCTTCAGTCTCCTGTGTTATCGCTAGGGACAAAAAAAACTAAAGTCATTCTCAAAGGACCAAAGGAGAAGAGACTCAAGTGTCACTGTGTTGACACCATCTAGATGGAGTGTCATTGTCGAGTCTCTGGCTTAAGATGCAGCCTTGGCCAGGAAAATCAGAGCTGAAATGTCACCTCCAGCTACTTTCGTGGAGAGATTTCCCAGATGGAATGGCTTATTCCAGAAATCAGATGGTATTTTTGTTGTTGTTGTTTCTAACGGCTTGCTATGTCAGCCAGCTGTGTTCATTCTGGCCCACACTGGACCCCCTGCATTAAATGTTTTCTGATTAGCTGGCAGCCATTCTGAAGACTCCTCAAAGTAGATTAGAGTCCAGCTCTGATTTTCCAGAGATGGTGGTCCTGCTTCACTAATGGGGATTTAAGCATCCTCATTTCAGGCAAGACAGCAGGTAGAGAATATTAGACACAGATGTGTTTGATTAGATTCTGAGTTTTCCCAGTCATTACTTAAACGTGCCTTCTGTGGCCGAGTGATGTATTTTGATCACTGTACTGTTTGCCCTGAATTGTAAGTTTCAGCCAGTAAGCCATTTTCTTTTCATCACATTCCACTTTGTTACTTTTCTGTTGTTGTTGTTGTGTGCCACTGAGTAGTCAATTCCAAATCACAGTGACCCTATAGGATGAAGTAGAACTGCTCTATAGAGTTCCTTCTGCTATAGTCATTATAGGAGCAGAGCACTAGGTTTTCTGAGGAGCTACTGAGTGAGTTCTAACCACTGACCTTTTGGCTCAAAGTCAAGTGCTTAACTATTACATCATGAGGGCTGCTTCTTTGTTATAGAAGTCTCATAATATACAAAGTCTGTTGTTAGTTGCTCTCGATTAGTATTAGAGTCATAGAGTCTAGGAGGAGTGAAAATTCAACCTAAGAAACCTTTAGTGAATGACTGCAAGGGATGGTGCTGGGTGCCATCAATAAGACCAAGAATAAATAAGACAGCCCCTAGGAGAGAGAAAATCAAGAAGTGACAACACTGACAATAGCTCTGACAATTTTTATTCAAGTTGCATATTTGAGGCTGGCAGCATGTGTGGAAATTATATTCACATCTTTATTATGGCCTTCCTAATCATGTTATATCCTCAGATGTTACACTCAGTGTTCTGGTTATCTAGTGCCACTCTGACAAGAATATACCACAAATGGGATGGCCTTAAACAGGAGTTTATTTTCCCACAGTTTGGAGGCTTTAAGTCCAAGTTCAAAGTGCCAGGCTCTAGGGTCTGGATGAAAGCCGCTCAACCTTGGGCTTCATTCAGCTCTGCCTCCTGCTTCTGGCCCACTGGAGCTAGAGAATTTTCTTCACTCAGACAGCTGCTGGCTGCTGAGACTGATAAATCCAAGGTTGACAAGTAAAAAGGCACAGTCCCAGTGTTACCAAACCACACAGCAGGCCATTAATTCAAGTCCATTGAAAGTCCAAAGGTCAGCAGAGCATGGCAGGCTGCTGAACAACAACATGGCTACATGTAGGGTTCAAGCATGCCATAAGCTAGAGACCATTTCCAAAGCTGTTTGTTATATATGGGAAGCAGATCACATACCCAAAGCAGCTACTCAGCTGCTCCAATAGATTTCACCATGGAGAATAACTAAATTCAGCTGCCCAGCCACTTAACCAGACCCAGCCAAGCTGCCACACAAACTTAACCACCACACTCAGAAACACTCTAGTGCAGAAAATTAGGGTTAGCAGAACTTTATTTCCATAGAGGAATCTATTCTACTCTGGAATCTTAAAAATTAATTTAAGGTGAACTTTATGAGACCTGATATTCTCCATGGACATTTAAACAAATACACACACACATATATTATGTATGAGCTCTGGTGGCATAATGTCTAATGCATTTGACTGATAGCCAGAAGGCTGGTGGTTCAAACCCGCTAGCCACTCCTCGGAAGGAAGACTGGACAATCTACTTTCATAGTGACACTGCCTTGGAAACCCAAAGAGGGTTCACTATGAGTTGGATCCAACTCGATGCCAGTGAATTTTTTTTCTTTTTAATATATATAAACAACAACAACAACGTCAAAGAATATTTTAAGTAGAGATGTCACCAGGCCCAGAAGGATAGTAAATTGTTCTTAGGAATGCTAGAGTCCAAATGATTTTGCTTACTGAGTAAGGAAGAAGAGAAATACTTTAACCATCGAAATGTTTTTGGTTGCATACAATTCTCACAAAAGCTTAAGCACTTAAACTGGAAGGCATTTTGGGCTCTAATCGTAAGCAGTATCCTGCCATTTTGTATGAATTCCCTTTAGGATTTCCCAGGTAGGTGGTCATCCAATTTTTGCATGAATTACTCTAATTCACAAAAGTGCATTCATTTTTAATATCTGCCATTTTTAGGGAACTCTTTCTTGATTTTTCTTAAAAATTGTCTCTAAGTAACTTTCCAGCATTAGTCCTGGTTCACAGACTATTTTATTCAGTTGAACATAAGACTTATGGCTGGTAGTGATAATAATAACTTCAGTAAAAACTTATTTAGTGAATGCTTTACAAGTTCTAAGATCCCTGTGTGGCACCCATGTTTTGCACTTGGCTGATAGCTGAAAGGTTGGCAGCTTGAACCCACCCAATAGCACAGCAGAAGAAACTCCGGGTGATCTGAGTCCATGAAGACTACAGCCAAAAGAACTCACTAGAGCTCATTTCTACTTTATAACACATGGGGTTGCCATGAGTCAGAATTGACTCAATGGCAATGGGTTTTGTTTTTTTTTTTTTTTTTTTGGTTTTACAAAAAACAGTTGACATGTATCTTCTCACTTAGCTCTTATAACAATACCATGGGATAGGAGCTCCAGAAGCGTAGTGCCTAAGGCACTTGACTGCTAACCAGAAGGCTGGTGGTTCAAACCCACCAGCCACTCCTCGGAAGGAAGGTTGAGCAATCTACTTCCGTAGTGATACCACCTCAGAAACCCAAGGAGGGGTCACTATGAGTTGGGGCCGACTTGACAGCACATAACAACAACAACAATGGGATAGGTAGTATCATCCTATCCTATCAACCAGTTTTCAGAAAACAGAAATACAAAGCAATTAAGTCACTCATCAAGTTAGAGTACTCAAAGTTCCCAGAAGATATATAAAAGAAAGAAGTTGTAAAACATACTTTGCTTGTTAAAATTACTTAGGTGAGTCCAAGATATGTAAGTCCACTGAATTCACCAAACCTACAAAATATGCATTTTCTCTCTCATTTGGCCTATGAGTGCTAAGACATTTCATTTCTTTTAGGCCTTAGCCATTACTACAGGTGACCATAGGATAGTTTTGTGGGTGGGGGTACTGGAGATGCTGAGGTATTTTGGAGAAGAGATGGCCTATATAGGCAGGCTATCACTAAGTGTTAAAAAAAAAAAAAAGACTTCATAGATAATTCATATTAAAAAAAAAAAAATGAAGAAGAAGAAGAAAAACCCATAGCAATTAAGATAGGCCTCTATGCTTAAAATGTTTCAGGAAAAGCTGGATCGATGGGGAGACAGTTGAGCCTAAAAGAACTGTTCAGTTATTTTGCTTTATATGTACAGAAAAAATTTAGGAGTAACCACTCAACCCTTGGAGCCATGCTTGGAGTCCAAGCTGCAAGAAAGGAAAAAGGAAGGAGAGAGGGAAGGAATTATATGCCTTTTGGTTTCTATATGCCATTCAATCTACTTACCCTGTGTTTTGAATATTATTTTATGTTTTAGAAAAACAACAACAACAATAACAGTTTCTGTTGAATTGATTCCAATTTATGGTGACCCCATGTGTTACAAAGTAGAACTGGTCCATGGAGTTTTCTTGGCTTTAATCTTTATGGAAACAGATGACCAGGTCTCTTTTATGTGGTGCTGCTAGGTGGTTTCAAACCACCAACCTTTTGATTAGCAGCTAAGTACCAACTATTTGCAGGGATTTATTTTTATAGTTAGACCATAATTCATGATTTTGGTGGATATGTTAATACAAGGAAGAATATACTCTGTTCTCCAGTCAACCAAACAGTGACAAAGAAATTTAGAAGTGTGAGATCATTTCCATTGCTTTAATTCAAATCTGGATCGTGATAAATGACAGGCTGAAGGAAGAGCTCTGCTTTGTGTGCACCTTTTGAAAAGATGAAATGAGAAGTTAAGGAGAAAAGACACCACCTCCTCTGAATTATATCAGACACAGTAATCATGGAAGATCCAAATGGAGTTCCTGGAACACAAACAGTAGTGCACATAATGGTCTTTTCCCATAACCCATGGTGCCGTCCAAGTCACTCTCCATCAGCTGGGTAATACTGTTTAATCCCTTACGCTGATTTAAAATTCCATCAGAGGGAAGTAATGTGTTTCTGTTCTGGAGGTTTATTATAAGAAATGCATTACTGGATTAACTTTATCTTCACTTTTACAGTGTCTTTTAGGTGCTAACACAATTTTTAAATAAAATAAAAATTCTTCTATGTGAAAATATGTTGTCTATATCACAACTCATTTGTGATGTTTATTGAATGCTAGTTGACATCTGAAAAGCTGAAATCTTGTTCTTTACAGGCAGAGCAGCTTTAGTAATGAAAGATCTGGACAATCAAAACCTTTAAATGATCTGGGATTATTCTGTTGTTATGCCCAACTGAGGTTTTCCTCCTCATCACTTAGTCCACTGTGTATATATTTTAATTTTCTGGTTATGAGCAAGGATGGTTGTTTTTAAACTTCTGTTGTCACAGACATCTTTGATCAAAAGATATCTCACTTATGGGTATAAATAAATAAAGCAGGTGTAGGTGCTAGTTGAGGACAGAGGAGGGATGCTTACCCTTCTTCTCTTGGTACACTGGAGGGGTTCCAAGGCTACACCATTACAGAGCAGTTATTTGGCTCCATTATTCAGGCCTTTCTAAGTACTCCAGTAGTGAACAAATGCATTCTTATAGAAATATTCAAAGAAAACAGGAGTATATAAACCAAAAATTTAATGGTCCCTCTTTACTCCACTCCAAATCATAATCATGATTTGGAGTGTGTATCATTCTACTTCTTTTCTCTGTATTTAGAAAGAAAGAGAGAAGAACAGAGAAAAAGAAAGGAGAATAATGAATGAATGAATGAGTGTGTGTGTATGTGAGTGTGTGTTTATGTGTGTGTGCGCACACATGCATGTGCAGCTGCCAACAAAAGGACTGGAGGTTTGAAGCTGCCCACAGCTCTGTGGCAGAAAGACCTGGCTATTTCTTCTTGTAAAGATTACAGTCTAGACATATGAATTAAACATTTACCTCAAGTAGATACACTCCTTGGAGAGAACAATCATGGGAGAAAGAAGGACTGCTTATGCACAGGGAGACAGCTCACGGGGCAGGAGTGTATGGAGGGATGGACACTGGGAAGAGGTAACTATGGGGAGGAAGTGGGAGGGGAG
>NW_006921825.1:3678383-3683774 GCF_000298275.1 Orycteropus afer afer | reverse complement strand
TCGATGGCACATAACAACAACAACAACAATATAGGAGCTCTGGTGACATAATGCCTAAGGCATTTGACTGCTAACCAGAAGACTGGAGGTTCAAACCCACCAGCCACTCCTCGGAAGATTTGGTGATCTCTTCCATAGTGATACCACCTCAGAAACACAGGGAGGAGTCGCTATGAGTTGCATCCAACTCCACAGCAGTGATTTTGGTGTTTTTTTTTTTTTTAATGTTCTATGTTCTTGATCCATAAGATCAAGAGTTTTGTGTTCATTGATTTATCCTCAATGTCTAGCCTAGTACATGACATTTAAACAGCCAATAAATGTTTGCTGTATGAATGAATTAATTTCCTGCAACTTGCTTTTGGTGTACAGCTGTGGGTTTTGGAGATCTTTCCATGCAACACTCAAAGAACCATCTTCTTCTTCTTCTTCTTTTTTTTTTTTCAAGTCATCTTATTCTTTTTAAAAACTGCATTGTATTTTATTGTATGGATGTACCAGAATTTATTTAACCCCTTGCCTATGGATGTAATTTAGGTTGTTTCCAATTTTCTGCTACATTAAGCAATGCTATACAAATGACTCTGTGTACGTGTGCAAGTGTTTCTATAGGATGATTTCCTTGAAGTAGGACCTCTAGCTCAGAGGGTTAACACATTCCAACCTCTTATAGACCCTTGGATTCCTGTCTCTTCTCTTGGCAGGTGGGAACAGAGAAAGAATTATGCCTCAGAATTTTTTTATGGGCCATGCTAGGATATGGGGTATATCACCTCCACCCAGTCATATGGTCTGTCTTAACTGCATGGGTGACAGGGAAATACAGATTAGCTATGTGCCCAAGGAAAAATAGTTGGATGAGATTCTAGCCTGCCTGCCATAGCAACGGAAGCCTGAAAGTGTTTCTGCCTTATCATGTGCCAACTAAAACTTGATTCCTGTTGAAGAAAGGAAGAACTGATTTTGATAGACAGCACATCATCTGCCACTACCCTATTAATGTATGAGTTTATAACCCCTGATATAAATCATCTTCAGGGAAATCCCTTCTATTTAAACCACATGGACCCTTCCCAAAATTTATATTCAATGGAATTTTAGCTAAATTTGAATATGCCTCGGGTCCACAGGCTCACATGTACTTGACCTGAAAATGATTGACAGCACAAGATAGAGCTTAAACAAAATTAGTAGCACCTGTTCACGGGGATTTATTATGTTTAGTGATCAGAAGCTGAGACCTTATCATCTGTGTCCAGGTTGTCAAGGCACTTATCATGGCCTTTGAAATTTCTGTGTTGGTGATGAGCGATAAATGAGCATCAAAGGGATATTTTACTGCTCATTCAGCCTTCTTGGCCACTGACGAAGGTCAGACCATGGATTAGGCCTGATTCTAGAATTCTGGCACTGGGTACTTTAGGTCTAAGATGCACGGATATCTTTGAATCCTGATGTCATCTCACGTTAATCTACCCAGAGTAAAACCTCAGTATGGTTTCTATTTATTGTTTTATCCTTTACGTTATAGGAAATCTACTTGTATTTTTTCAAATTGCTGACAAGAGAGCCCTGTGGAGCATGGTTGCCCCACTACGAATGAGTAGATCCTGATTTTGGTTAATAGAGAATGCCACTGTTCATATGGGGCTTAGTTTTCTCTGAGGAAGGTAAATACAGTGAAATCTGTGAGAGCTGGAACTCAGTAGGACTGCCTTGTTTTTTCAGGTCTCATACCCAGTGCAGTCACCACTTTTCTATTACTATTAGTGGAAAATATATGAATTTCCTTCTCTAACAAGTTTCTGCCTTACACAGGTTCCAGATGTCACAGGTTTTACTATAGATTGCTCTCTATAGGCTCACTTCAGTGGAGAGCTACAAATCCCACCACAATTCCTTCAGTCTCACTGAGCTACTCCTTATCCCTTAAATACATCCTGCACTTTCCTGACTCCCTACTTTTGCATATACTTCTCCCTAATAGCCAACTACCATGAGTTTTCAAGACCCAGCTCATTGAACCATCCTCTTTGTTGATATCCTGCACTCACATCATAGATTTACTTGCTCCTTCCCAGGTGTGTTGTTGTTGTTGTTATGTGCCATCGAGTTGAACCTGACACATAGCGACCCCTCCTTGAGTTTCCAAGGCAGTATCACTACGGAAGTAGATTGCCCCATCTCCTTCTGAGCCTCCCAGGTGTAGCCCTTACATTTTTCTCTACCCATCAAACATAGTGCATTGTAGAAAATCTAGAAGTACAGAGAAGCATAAAGGGAGAAAAGTCAAATTAACATACTACCTAGACAACTTCTCTTAATATCTTGGTATATACCTTTCCAATATATTTAGATATGTTTCCTTTTTTTATAGAATGAAACACTGTACAGGTTTTACAGTTTTAAATTAAAAAAAATTATTACACAGAGTTTTACTTAAGAATATATGGTGATAGCGACTGGTACACCATCCAATCTGCAGCCTATACAACTATGAGACCAGAAGAACTAGACGGTGCCTGACTACTACTGTCAATCACTTGGAAGAGGATCTATGTAGGAGATATTGTATAGAGAGGGAGAACAATGTGGAACAAAACTCAAAATCATTTGGAGAAAAAAAGAGGGGGGGAGACCAGGTTTGCTGGTCCGACAGAGCCTGGTGGAACCACTGAGACTATGGCCCCTAGCTGCCCTTCAGGTCTGGAATTGAACCCATGCCTGTGGTTTCCAGCCAAACAGTAGATAGGCATATGAGTTGAACATTTACCTGAGGTAGATACACTCCTTGGAGAGAACAATCATGGGAGAAAGAAGGCTGCTTATGCACAGGGAGATAGCTCAGGGGGCAGGAGTGCATGGAGGGATAGACACAGGGAAGAGATAACTATCTGGAGGAAGTAGGAGGGGAGCTGTTGCATTGTGGTAAATTGTGGTCAGTTTCATGAGGCAAAGTGTATGTGAACTGCTGTATGGAAAGTGAATTTGCTCTGTAAATTTTCACCCCAATCACAATTAAAAAAACATATATATATATATATATGGTGAATAATTTCACATCATTTAAAATTCTTTTAATTTTACTATTTTTAAGGATATTATTAATTTTTTTATTCTTTTATATTTAGGTTCTTATTTTTGCTAGTACAAATAATGCTGTGATAAACATTCTTTTGATAAATCTGGGTGTATACTCCTGGTTGTCTTTTTAGAACTGAAATAGCTAGGTGAAAAAAGTAAATAAACGTTTTATGATTGTGATAGATTTTTGCTAAGCTTTATTATAACACAACAGAATGAACAAATCATATATTTGTTTTTTCCATCCTACTTGTATTTTGTCAATTCTTTCAGAACAAAGACTTGCCCACTTTGGTGCTTACATTGCCCATTTTGGAACAGTGTCTGGCATATAACAGAAAAATTGGTAACGTGGCTCAGGACACTTGAAATTTAGGCACAGGCTAATATAAGTCATATTAGCCATTAATATAAACAGATGCCCCACTGGAGGCACTCACTCAGTTATGCCAAGATATTTGGAAGACAGCTACCTGGCCAGCTGACTGGAAGAGATCCATATTTGTACCCATTTCAAAGAAAGGTGATCCCACAGAATGTAGAAATTATCAAACAATATCATTAATATTGCAGGCAAGTAAAATCTTACTGAAAATAATTCAAAAATGGTTGCAGCAGTATACTGACAGAAAACTTTCAGAGGTGCAACTGGATTCAGAAGAGGATGTAGAACAAGGGATATCATTGCTGATGTCAGATGGATCTTGGCTCAAAGCAAAGAATTCCAGAAAGAAGTTTACTTGTGTTTTATTGACTATGAAAAAGTATTTGATTGTGTGGATCATAACAAATTGTGGATAACATTGAGAATAATGGGAATTCCAGAACATGTAATTACATTCATGAGGAACCTGTACATAGACCAGAAGGCTGTTGTTTGAACAGAACAAGGGAACACTGCATGGTTTACAGTCAAGAAGGGAGTGTGTCAGGGTTGTGTACTTTCACCACACTAATTCAATCTGTATGCTGAGTAAATAATCCAAGAAGCTGGACTATATGAAGAAGAACATGGCATCAAGATTGGAGGAAGAATCATTAACAACCTGCGATATGCTGACAACACAACTTTACTTGCTGATGAGGTTGGCTTGAGCCAACAGGGGTGACAGTGGATATGTGGAGGAAATGAAGCTACCTCTAAATGTTTGGGAAACATTGGCTACAACAAAATTAGAACAGCCTTTGAACTGTTAGACTTTTCAGAGCCTTAAAAATGTAAAAGTTCTCTAATAAGGTACTTTTCTCCAAGGCACCTCAGATAATTGACATTTCAAAACTCTTTGTGGGTTAATAGTTCAATCATTCTGGTTATTGGCCTTAACAGAAGGGTACTCCAGTAGGAAGCTTTACTTTG
Source organism: Orycteropus afer afer (assembly GCF_000298275.1). NCBI lineage: Eukaryota > Metazoa > Chordata > Mammalia > Tubulidentata > Orycteropodidae > Orycteropus > Orycteropus afer. Next base: position 3,679,333 of record NW_006921825.1, on the reverse strand, counting down.
TCACATGTATGAAAGAATTTCATAACAGGGCAGTCATCATTTCCAAAGCTAGAGTTGACAATGGTGTTAGAAGCATAATGCTGGGGATTCTCTTACTCTGCACTGGTAAAATCTCCACAGGTAAAATCTGAATTGAATGACATTTGCTTATAGAGTAAATGACTAATGTTTCTGTGAGTTCTTTGGATTCTTTGGACATAGAAGAGTAAGAATGGCCATAACCAGTTGCAGCTGAGTCAATTCCAACTCATGGCAATCTCACATGGGTCAGAGTAGAACTGTGCTCCATAGGGTTTCCAATGGACTTGAACCACCAACCTTTAAGTCAGCAGCCAAATGTGTTAACCAGTTGCACCACCTAGCATGCAAATTTGAACCCCTGCAGGGTTCAAATTTTGAAGAACATGAGGCATTTACATACACTCTCAAATAAACTTGTGTTGTAGTTTCCTCCCGGACCACAGCTAAGAAAATCTTAACATATACAAAGTTAAAACTTGAGAGCTCTGTGTAAGATATTTCATGCTGTTACTGTCTCTGCTAAGCTTTTTGGTGGGTATCATTGGGCAGAGGTGTGATGCGATAGCTATTACTGTTGGAAGAAACTCCACAACCTAGTGTCCGTGACTTTGAGGTACATAGTTCCTCTGGGCCTTAGTTTTCTCATTTGAAAATGGAGCTAACAGAACTCACGTCATGAAGTGGTTATGAGGATTAGTGAAATCATTCAGGTTAAGCACTTATCACCATATGAGCTATAATAATGTGCCATTGTTATTAGAAGGTGTGATAGTTGAAGATGTGTCAACTTGGCTGGACTCCAGTTGTGAGTGGTGGTTCCCATGATGTATCACATGACTGCGTTCTAAGCGGCCGGTCGGTCTAGGGGGAGTTTCCCCAGGGGTGTGGCCTACCTGCAATACTATCCCAGGGACAAACTGGAAGAACGG
>NW_006921825.1:3637436-3675793 GCF_000298275.1 Orycteropus afer afer | reverse complement strand
TCCTACTTTCGTAGTGATACTGCCTCGGAAACCCAAGGAGGGGTCGCTATGAGTCGGGGCCGACTCGACGGCACATAACAACAACAACAACAGACATTTTTATATACATTTTGTTCTCATTCTTTAAGGCATGAAAGTGATCTAAAAAGACAGATATCTTGTTAGCTGATATGGTTGGTCACCCCTTGAAATTAGAGGGACTTTAGTTATCTTAACTGTAGCAGAAAATACAAGGGCTGGAACCTGTGACCTCCCTATTGAGGTTGCATACAACTTAGTGAAGATGCATGATGGAGAGCAATGAATGCAATCTTTTAGGCATAGCAGAAGTGGACAAGTATGTGATCAAGGAATAGGGATTCTAGGGGAATAGGGAGCATGAGAGCTGAGAGATGCCTGCTTGTAACAGTTTTTCCATTACGAGATGGTTTATGTGTCTTGAAGTCATACTTGGTTGTGTAATTGCCAATTTGTGTCATTCAGAAGAGGTTGTGCTTTTGTTGTTAGCAGCTGCTATCAAGTTGGCTCCTACCCATGGAGAACCCATGCACAACAAGATTAGACTGTTGTGATCCATAGAGTTTTCACTGGCTGATTTTTGGAAGTAGATTCCAGACCTTTCTTTCTAGTATCTTAGTCTGGAAGCTCCATTGACACCTGTTCAGCATCATAACACATAAGCCTCCAGTAACAGACAAACCAAAAAAAACTAAACCTACTGCCATCAAGTCAATGCCCCAATAGGGTTTCCAAGGTGGTAAATCTTTACGGAAGTGGATTGCCCCAATTCCCTTCCATGGAGTGGCTGGTGGCTTTGAACCTCCAACCTTCTGGTTAACAGTCAAATGTCTTAGGCAATGAGCCATCAGAGCTCCTTCACTAATAGACAGGTGGTGGCTATATGTGAGGTGCATTGACTAGAAATCAAACCCAAGTCCTCCCACATGGAAGGTGAGAATTCTACTACTGAACCACCACTGCCCCTAGGAAAGGTTATATTGTTATTGCTAGGTGCTGACTCTAGTGACCCTATGTGACAGGGTAGAACTGCTGCATAGCATATTCCAGGCTATAATCGTGATGGCACACAATCAACAACAATCTTTATAGGAGCAAATATCCAGGTCTTTCTCCCTTGGAGCTGTTGGTGAGTTCAAACTAACAACCTTTCAGTTAGCAGTTGAGTGCTTACCCATTTCATTTTGTATATTTTCATTCCTTGTGGAAAATAAATGAAGAAATAGCCTGCAAAGTCTTATGGCATGGTAACTTTTCCCACGCTACCCTGAAGCCTGAGTGATGTGTCAAAATGCAAATCTGTTTCCACTTAAAAGCTTTCTGTGACTCCCATCCTCTCAGGGCAGAATTTCTCCCAGGTAGGCACACAGGACTTCCATCTTCTGCCACCTGTCCTCCACACCAGCCTCTCAGGACTCTCTACCCCACACACTCCATGCTGTTTCAGACACATCTTTCTTCAGTGATCCTATCCTGTTAACCTTGCATGCTTGCCCCACCTCTCTTTATAAGGCCAATTCTGTGTTTATCCTTCAACTCAAATTAGCTTCCATCTACTCGATACTGAGCCAAATATCCCTTCTCTGTGCATCCTGTCACCTTGTACATTCTTCTTTTCTATGAAGTTTCTCTTAAGAATTATATTAAAATTATTTGTGTTCTCAAAGGGCAAAATTCTTTGGATCCCTAGCCATGAACACAGTATTTGTAAGCATCCTTTGAACAGAATTGTGGGAAACCTAAGTTCTAATTCTTATTTGTGTGGTTAGTAAGTTCTCTTCACTGCCTTTGGCCTTGCTTCGCTAACATGCGAGAGAAAAGCTATTCTAATAAGCTGCCACATATTGAGCATCCACCAAGAATCAAGCCCCGTGCTCTCCACGCATTATTGCTCAGGGAATTGCCAAAGCATCTTACCAGTTTCAGTGATTATACTTTCCAAATAAGAAATCTGTGGCTCAGAGAGATGGAGAAACACACCCAAGGAGCCCCAGCTGGCCTTTGAACCGGGTGAGGCTGCGTTCTCTCAGCTCTGTCTCACTGGGAAGATATCCCTGTGTTTGTCCCCATTTATCATATAGCACATTTCCCTGCCTGTACCCTAAAGCTGTTTCCATTTCCTCCTTCATGTTTGCTTACTAGACTCTGAATAGGCTAGATCATGGAGCAAAAGCATTTTGAATGTCGGTGACAAGAGGGTGATTCCAGAGTTGAAGGCTGATGTTTTAAGTGTGTGTTCAGTTCAGGTTGTATCGATTTCTCCCCTCTCTACTTTGTTACAGTCAAGTGCTCCAGGCAGAAATCTAGCAAAACAGGCTCACAGAGCTGCTCCTGGGGCCAGGAAGGTCACAGGTCAGTCTGCTGATGTGTGCAGAACATTAGCCAAATGACAGAGGCACAACTGGAGAACTCTAAGTGACTATAGTCAGATGTTGGGTAACATTCTACACATGTTACTTATTACCTGCCAGCTTGAGGCAGGGCAGACCTGGACTTGGTCTGGTTTGCCTCCAGGACAATGATGCTAGTCGCTCAGACTTCTGCAAACCCTCAAACTCTTTACTGCAGCAATTCAACTGCACTGTGTCTGTGTGTCTCTTTCTTCCCTCCGATGAATTCCTTAAACACAAGAGTTGGGTTTCATGTCTTCATTTATTCAAGTCACAACTAGTAAGCATGTCCTGTGTACCAAGTTGTGTGTGTGGCTCTGAAATATGGAAAATAATAGAATAGATCAGACTAGAGCTCTGTCCTCAGTTTGCAGACATGTAAGAAACTATGACTAAAAACTCTTGTGTAAGAGCTTAGGTGTTTTATTAGATAATTTATTAATGGCTGGAATAATAAGAGTATTGGATATTTACTACTATGTGCCTGCCACTGTGCTAAAATGTTTTATATTCATTATCTCATGAAATTCCCACAGTCTCTGTGTGGACCCATCAGTACTATTATTATCCCCATTTGATAGAAAGAGAATCTGAGGTCTCCAGAAATGTTTGGCCATGTGAATTCAGTGAGTTTTACCATTGAGCCACTATTGCTCAGAACTTATTTTCCCTTCTTAAAAAAATTTCTCAAAGAAGAGATTATCCAGTATCTCACAGTAAACTGTTCTTGTGTTTTTGCCAAAATCATTAACTTTTTTAAAGCATTTTATCCATTTACAGAATTCTACCAGTCCCAAGAGTATGCTGTAAGAAATCATATCATTCCATTATGTTTAAGTGGCCATTTGGAATCAAACCTCTTCAAGAAGAATCATCAGCCTAAGATGTCTTTAGATTGGAAAATTTAGGTCCCAAGATAACTTGAAAATGTAGCGCCTGGACCACAAACTCCCGCTCTGCTTCCTCCCTTCTGCACATCCAACACAGGCTCTTGATGAAAAATTCAGAACAATTTGCTGTCCAACACACATCTTAGATCAGTGATTCCTGCCTTTTTTCTGCCTCACCAAGACAGCAAAATATTACTACCAACAGAAACTACTATGCATTGAACATCCCCTACATGCCAGGCACCATGCTAGGAGTTTTATACACATTTTCTTATTTTTGTAATAATTATTTCCCTTTTATACATGGGAAAATGGAGGTTCATAGAGAGATTAGAAATAGCCAAAATTTGAATTCAGACAATCTGACCTCAGCATTCATTTTTACAGTTAACCAAAATATTTTCATCCACACTCTTGGTTACCTAGTGCTACTGTGACAGAAATACCATGAGTGGCTGTAAAGAGCGTACATTTATTTTCTCACACTTCTGGAGATAGAAGTCCAAATAAGGATCTCAGTTTTATTGATTCCCTTCTTGTCAGTGACACTGTTGGTACAATGGTTAAGCTCTAGGCTGCTAAGTAAAAGGTTGGAGGTTCAAACTCACCAACTGCTCCATGGAAAAAAAATGTGGCACTCTACTTCAGTAAAAAGTACAGAAGCCTTGGAAACCCCATGGGGCAATTCTACTCTGTCCTATAGGGTCACTATCAAAATTGACTCAATGGCAACAGGTTGGGTTTTTTCCTTGTCAGTAGCCCAAGGCAGTCCTTGGATCTTTGCCTTATAGATGACTCACCATGTGTATCTGTCTAATCTGCTCTTTTTATTACTCAGAACTGATTTGATTTAGAACCCACTCTCCTCAGGTATGATCTAATTAACACAGAAAAAACTATTTCTAAGTAGGTTCCAATCCACAGGCACAGGGGTTAAGATTCTGACATAGTGCCTAAGGCATTTGACTGCTAACCAGAAGACTGGCAGTTCAAACCCACCAGTCACTCATCAGAAGGAAGATTGGGCAATTTACTTCCATAGAGACACTGCCTCAAAAACCCAAGGAGGAGTTGCTATAAGTCAAATTGACTCCATGGCAGTGACTTTGGTTTTTGGTTTTATTCATTTCGTAACAAACACTATGGCAGACTTTAGCAATAATTCTCAAAATATGTGTGTTAGGAATGGGGAGGAATGAAAGTAGTCAAAGACCCCTCAGGTATTTTCAGTGCACCACCCACCTCCACAGTCTCAGCAGTGTGTGCCAATGGTACAGGTAGTCTCAGGTGCAGCTCAAATTCTGAAGTCTCTGATCACTCCAACCTCTTGCTCTCTTTTTCAAAGCTAGCACATGTTTGGTCTAAATTACTTAGCTGACAATTCATTGTGTACTATCTTATCACCTCTCATCTTCTACTTAGGTATCTTACCTGTCCTTTCCAGCTATACTGAAAATTCCTAGAGGGCAGAAAATTCATTTCGTCTTACCTAACACATTATAGAGCACACAGACACTTGATAAATGCTGCTTGCAAGCCTAAAACAAACTGTAAAACCTATTTGGTTCTAGAGGCAAACCAACTCAGTTTTCCACTCACTAACACTGCAATGCAGTGAAAATTACTTAAAATTCATGAACTTCGGTTCCTTCATCCTTAAAACAAGGATGAGAACAATACCTTATAGGGTTGTCGAGAATATTAAGAGGGTGCATATAAAGCAGTTGGCATAGTGCCTGGCACCTAATAAGCACTCAATAAATAGTAATTATTAATGTTATTATTATACAATAGCTGAATTTATTGGATGTTTTGTGTGTTACATGCTGTGTGAAGTGCTTTATATGCAATTATCTCATTTAATTTTTAAATAATACTAAAAGGATTTGTCAGCTTCTAAAAAAACATGTCTTACCAAAAAGTTATTTAAGAGCACTGGCCTGCTCTCACCATCTATAGAGTCATGTTGTAGGCTAGCCCAGCACAAATATGATATCATAACATGCTCTTGGTAATTGTTGGACTTGACACCATAATTTACTACTAAAAATACCTAAGGAGCTCTGGTGGAGCAAATGGTGAATCCTTTGGCTGCTTACCAAAGAGTTGGCAGTTCAAGCCCACATGGGCTCCTCAGGAGAAAGACCTGGCTTTTTGCTTTCATGGAGATTACAGCCAAGAAAACCCTCAGCTCAAACAGTCTATGGGGCAGTTCTATTCTGTCATATGGGGTTGCTGTGAGAAGAAATGGACTTGACCCCAGCTAACAGCAGTAGAGTTGACAAATATTTTGCTTTATAGATAAAATCCAGTGAATTCAAGATAACCATGTTGCTATTGCTCCCTCTCAATTCTGTCCCTGTGACTCTCCCTCAGTGAAAGAGAAAGGAAAGCCAAGACATCCCACATGCATCAGAGCATCCCAGTGGAAACTTCATTAATATCTATTGCTGTACCAAAGAGATGAGAGCCATTCATCCAGGCATCATGTGTAGCATTAAATCTTTTAGAATCCTGAAGCACTTACAAGGCAAAGACAGTAGAAGCTGTTTTATTCAGTGTTAAACCAGTATTAGCCATGATCTCTTTGGTGTGCCAGATACTATGCTTTACAGAAAAAATTTAAAGCAGGTTGAGTTAAGAAAGTTTGGCCAACAGAATCTGGCCATACTATAGGCAGTGTGCTTTGATGACTGATAAGAGAGTCTTGTCCAGTTAAACACATATATACTGAAAATCTTGGTACATGACTGTTTTATATCTGGGAGACCACAGAATAATAAAGACCAGTGCATATCCTCAGTGAGATGACATCTAGGAGGAGAGGTAAGTAAGAATACAAACAGTGTAAAAGGGAATGAATATAGGGGTTAGATAAAGATATCTACCACTCATCTGTCAGTATGTTGTACTGTTGTGGATTGCCTGTTACTATATGCTATGAAAGCTATGCCACTAGTATTTCAAATACCAGCAGGGTAACCTATGGTGGAAAGGTTTCAGTGGAACTTTCAGACTAAGATAGATGATGAAGAAGAAAGGTTTGGTGATCTACTTCTGAAAATTGGCTGAGAAAAACATTATGGATCACAACAGAACATTGTCAGACTCATTTGCCTCAGACATGTCATCAGGAGAGACTAGCTGCTGGAGAGAGACATCATGTTTGGTGAAGTAGAGGGCCAACAGAGGTGAGGGAGATTCTTGGTGAGATGAGTTAGCACAATAGTGCAACAGTGGGCCCAAACATGTGACAGTTATGGAGAAGACACAGGACCCCACAATGTTTCATTCTGCTGTATGTAAGGTTGCCATGCATACGGGATGACTCGATGGTCGCTCTCCATCTATATGAAGATATGAGCAGAGGATGGAAGTGGAAAGGAGGGCATGTACCTAATTTGACCCAGAAAATAGGGGGGAAGCTTCCTACCTAGAGGAGGTGATCCCTGAATGGGTTTTCCAAACCCACAGGGGGACATTTCTATAATAGAATTGTGGTTGCTGCTAGATGCCACGTAGTCAGTTTAAACTCATAGCTACCTTATCTGTAGCAGAAAGAAACACTGCTCAGTCCTGTACCATCCTCAGAATGGTTTCCATGCTTGAGCCTGTCATCACAGCCACTGTGTCATTCCATCTCTTTGAGGGTCTTCCTCTTTTCAGCTGATCCTCCACTTTACGTAGCATGATATCCTTTTCCAGGATCTAGTCCCTACTGATGACATGACCAAAGTAGGTGAGATGAAGCCTGGCTATTCTTGTTTCTAAGGAGCAGCATTCTGGCTATACTTCCTCCTTCAGGACAGATTTGTTTGTTCTTCTAACAGTCCATGGTACATTCGACATTCTTTACCAGCACCACAATTCAAATATATAAATTCTTCTGCATTCTTTCTTATTAATTGTTCAGCTCTCACATGTATATGAGGTTACAGAAAGTACCATGGCTTCTGTTGCTGATTGGCTGGTTGTAAGTATGTCACTAAAGCGCCTTTTAACTCAGTTTTAGTTTTCTGCGGTAGATACTATCTTTTTTCTAGAGTGTGATGAGGTTGGCTTAATTAATGTTTGTAAAGCTCTCAGTAATATTTGGATAAAAGGTGAGGTAGAAAGGAAGTATATTACTTATTACAGCTTTACCAGCATCTGATCACATCAGGAAAATTCCCCGAAAGGTCATTTCTTAGAAGCAGTATTAGTCTGGCAGCTCTTAAGCCTTATGTAACTTCCTGGAACAATGCAATAGCAAGGGAAAAGAGAATGACATCAACATAGAGAAAATAATGAATTTAAATCATAAGCCTTATTGCCTTACTGCAGCTGCTGAGTATGAGACAAGCTTGAAGCTTCTAAACTTAACTCAGCCACTGCCTGGAAGAGTCTAATTAAAAGTTTTTTAAAAAAAAATCAATAAGTTTTGACATATAAAGAAGCAGACGGCTTAAGGAAGAGACATGAAAGACTACATTAAGGAAAACACTGGGATTTAATTCCATTTGAAAAAGCAGTCCATAGAGAGAAAGTAGGGATTAGAAGTGGACAAACTGGCAAACTGGAGAAGTGGGGAGTCAGCAGGATTAGACCCTCTTCTATCAAAATTTTAGCTGTGAAATTTTAGTTTGTCACACAACTAACCCTTTTTGATGTTCAGAAGCCATATGTGTAAAATGGGAGTAATATTCTCTGTCTTTGAAAAGAGTTATTCGCTGATTTACTGCAGGGTTTTTTATTCATTCTTCCTTCTTTCTGTTATTCCAAATGTATGTGTTGAGCACTATTTACCAGACTTTGCCAGGTGCTGCAATTTCGGGGTGAGCAAAAACCAAATAAGGCTTTTTGCCCTCCTGGGACCTACAGTTCAGTGGGTAACCCATCAACTAGTTAATTGGCTAATTAAATACTGCAAGTGAAAATATTTCGAACATTTTTAAATGCTCTGTAAACATTCGGGTCCCTGGGTGGCAAACAGTTTGTACTGAGCTACTAATTGCAAGGTTGGAGGTTTGAACCTACCTAGCAGTGCCATGAAAGAAGCCTGGCTGTATGCTGCCCTAAAGATTACGACTAAAAAACTCTATGAAGCAGTTCTGCTCCATAATACTCGGGGTCACCAAGAGTCAGCATCAACTTGATAGCAATGTGGTTTTGTTTGTTTTGTTTTTTAATTGTGGTGAAAACATACACACCAACACACTCACCAGTGCAACTTCCACATTTACAATTCAGGGACATTGATTATGTTTTTCATGTTATGCCACCTTTATTGCTATCTTTTTCCAAAATATCCATCACCATTAATATAAACTCAATGCCTCCTAAACAAAATGTCTTTCTTTCTCCTTCCCTGCCACTCCTGGTAACCATTAATAGTCTTGGTTTCTATAAATTTGCTTATTTCATGTAAGTGAGATCATACAGTATTTGTCCTTTTGTGGCTGACTTATTTTGCTCAGCACAATGTATTCCAGGTTCATCCATGTTGTGGCATGCATCAGAATTTCAATCCTCTTTATGGTTGCATAATATTCCATTATATGTTATGTTATATCACATTTTGTTTATCCATTCATCCATTGATGGACATTTTCTTTTTCTTTTTTTTTTTTAATGCATACATTTAATATTTTCGATGATGGTGATAGTGCCATATTTGTATTTCCCTAATTTGATCAAATATGTTGACATATGTCATAGTTAATCAAACCTTTGAGGTGGATGTGATAATTTTTAACCAAGAGGAAACTGAAATTAAGAGGATAATCGTTCTTTTCCAAAATCACACAAGTTAGTGGCAGAACTAGGACTTGAACACAGTTCCTTCATGCTGTTTCCCATGCTCCTTTTGTACCTTTTGAGCAGTCATTCTGAATTTCAGTCATCTGACAATTGCAAACCTAACCAGAAGGCTGGCGGTTCAAACCCACCAGCCACTCCTCAGAAGGAAGGTTGGGCAATCCTACTTCTGTAGTGATACTGCCTCGGAAACCCAAGGAGGGGTCGCTATGAGTCGGGGCCGACTCGATGGCACACAACAACAACAACAAATCCAAAGAGAATACTTGTATAAGAAATTCCAGAGAATGATGATATCACTGATGTTAATATCAAGGAGTAGGGTGGCCTACCAGGCAGAAATATTTCATAAACAGAACCATGGTATGGGTGAAACAAACCAAAGAACAGTGCTGCAATTCCAACATTTGTTCCTCTATCACTGAGAGCCTGGGTCCTCCCCTTGTTGTATGCACTTGGACATTAATTTGTTGTGTCTATTCAGCTCCAGTTCAGTGTAGCATGCCTTTGGGGTGCATGGAAAGTTCTGAACTGCCTTGATGATTGTTTCTTTGGCCTTCAAAAGTGAAGATGAGGTCAGAGTAAAGGGTTCCACTTCAGGAGTACAGATCAAGTCATGGTTATATCAGGAACTTCCTTCAAGTTTGGCTCCATACAGTGGTTCTATGTACCAATATCACACAAGAGATAACTCCAGCACCTCTTGTCCCATATCACACATAAATGTGGATTTCAGTGACCCATACATTAAATTCAAAATGCTTGACAGGAAGCATTCATATGACATCTACATACAATGCACAGCAATTAGTGAAGCTATCTGTTTTCCAGACTCCCTAGCATGTCCCTTTTAAGGTCACCTCCATAGTGCTCCCTTCCCCACCTTTCTCTTATAACTCCAGTAGCATTTGTAGTTATCTACTGGTAGGTGTCTCTTTCTGCTACCATTGTGTTCTTGCTCTAATCACTCCATTCCATAATCCTCACACCACACAGCTGCCAGTGCTATTGCTTTTTTTGTAAATAAATGTTTCTGTAATAGATACATATATATGATATTTATTAATTTTTACTAAATTTTGTCAATTTATATGATTATATAAAACTATGTTACTCCTCAGATTTAAAACTTTCTTTGGCTTCTGTTTACACACAGGACAAAACCATAATGCCTCACGATGCCCTTTACCTGCCTAGCTCTTGGCTCTGCAACTTGGGCTCTAGCCCCATTGTCCATCAGTTCTCTAACTTGCCTAGCTCTTGTCCCACCTCATGGCCCTTATTCATGCAACTCCTTGTCTGGAACTGGCCATTCTTCTCCTAAAATAAGAGAATACCCTGCTCCCACTCAACCCTATATTCTCTAGGTCAGCTCCCCGTTTCTTTCCTTCCTAAAATTTAATTGGTATTTATTTAATCCTATTTTTGTCTGCCTTCTCTCCCAGAATGTAAGCATTGTAGGGGCAAGGGCAGGCGACACCTTCAGCAGCCTCAGACTGGGGACTGCACTCAGCAGAGCTGCTCAATCCTTGCTGAATGAATGAATGATGAATGTGCCCTGTCACCCATATGGCCAAAATGTCCTTGAGAGCAGTAGTTGAATTCACCTTTATATTGTCACACAAAGGAACTCTGGTGGCACAATGCCTAAGGCATCTGACTACTGATCAGAAGGTTGGTGGTTCAAACCCACCAGCCACTCCATGGAAGCAAGACTGGGCAATCTACTTCCATAAAAATTTACCACCTCAAAAACCTAATGGGGGTCACTATGAGTCAGAATCAACTTGATGGAAGAGGGTTTTGTTTTGGTTTATTGTCACACAGTATTTAGCTTACAGTGCACAATAATAAAGGGGGCATTGATGGTTCAGTGATAGAATTATTATCTTCCATGCAGGAGGCCCAAGGCGTTCTGGTGGCATAGAACCTAAGGTAATTGACTGCTAACCAGCAGGCTGGCAGTTCAAACCCACCAGCCACTCCTCGGAAGGAAGATTGGGCAATCTACTTCCATAGTGATACCACCTTGGAAACCCAAGGAGGGGTCACTATGAGTTGGATCCTACTCAATGACAGTGAGTTTGTTTGTTTGTTTTTAAATGCAGAGGCCCGGGTTCAATTCCTGGCCAATACACCATCTGTCAGTGGTGGTTTACTTGCTGCTGTGATGCTGAATAGGTTTCAGAAGAGCTTCCAGACTAAGATCAAAAACAAAACAAAACAAAAAACCCTAAACCAAACCCACTGCTATAGAGTTGATTCTGACTCTGATGGAAGTAGACTGCCGCATCTTTCTCCCACAGAGCAGCTGGTGGGTTCAAACCTTTTGGTTAACAGGCCAATACCCACAGCACCATCTGAGCTCCTTCCAGACTAAGATAGACTAGGACAAAAGATCTGACAACCTAGTTCCAGAAATCAGTTCATGAAAATCCTATGGATCACAATAGTCTAATTCATAACCAATTATGGGGATGACACAGGAACAGACAGTGTTTTGTTCCATTGTATATGAGGTCACCATGAATTAGCAGCTGACTGGACAACAAAAACAACAACATGATAATAATAATAATAGTGAAGCCACTGCCATTGAGTCAATTCCGACTCATAGTGACCCCCATTGGGTTTCCAAGGCTGTAAATCTTTATGGGAGTAGATGGCTTCATCTTCCTCCCACAGAGCACCTGGTGAATTTGAACCACTGACCTTCTGGTTATCAGCCAAATGCCTTACCCACTATGCCACCAGAGGTACTTAATAATAACTGTTCTTGTTGTTGTTATGTGCCATCAAGTGACCCCTCCTTGGGTTTCCAAGGTAGTATCACTAGGGAAGTAGATTACCCAATCTTCCTTCCAAGGAGTGGCTGGTGGGTTTGAACCACCAGCCTTCTGGTTAGCAGCCAAGTGCCTTAGGCACTACACTACCAGAGCTCCTAATAATAACAGTAGTAGCAGCAGCTAATTGTTACCAAGTGCTAACTATATTCCAGGCATTCTTCTAATTTTTCTTCAAGTATTCACTCATTAAATTCTCTTGAAAACCCTGTGATGTTTGTACTGTGACTATCAGCTCCATTCTTCAGATGAGAAAACATAAATAATTTTGAAGATTTAACAGATAGACACTTTGCATCTGGAAAGTGTCAGAGAAAGGATTCAAACACAGGTATCTGAGCTCTAGAGCCTCTATGGATACCTTTCACGCTATCCTGCCTTCCCACGAGTCACATGTATGTTTGAGTGAATCAAAAGATACATGAAACACACTGCTGTTGTTGTTTTGTGCCATCGAATTGGACCCAACTCATAGTGCCCCCTCCTTGGGTTTCCAAGGCAGTATCACTACAGAAGTAGATTGCCCATCTTCCTTCCGAGGAGTGGCTGGTGGGTTTGAACCACCAGCCTTCTGGTTAGCTGTCAAATGTGTTAGGCACTACACTACCAGAGCTCCCATGAAACACACTAGAGCATAGAAAAATGGATCCATGTCACACTTGCCACAGTGTACTCTTTCACTAGGAAAGCTGGGGTGTGGCATCATTATTTCTTTAGTGTGTCCATATAAAAGGAAACCAGGGTAATCTCTGCAGATGTTGTAGTTGCAACAGTCATTGTCTCCTCATCAGAAAGCCTAATTAAGAGCCTCTCTGCCCATTAAATGAGGTGATGAATGCTAATGCACTTTGAGATATAAAATGCTCTATAAATGTTAGTTATTCTTATTCCTGAGCTCCATGGGACAGTGGCTTATGTTATCAAAGCTTCTGGTTCAGAATCTGTCAGACTCCCCAGTAGTATAAGAAAGGAAATGGCTCCCATTATTTCCTTCCCTTCATCTTGAAAACTAAACAAAAATCCATTCTTCTGCATTTCCAAAATCCAGGGTCAGAGAGATGCACATTTAAATATGCAGCCTGCTTTTTAATGATACATGAAAGGGATTTTTTTTTTTAAATGAATGTGCTGTGATTGAATTTCTGGTCAGTCACCCAGAAGTCATTTTGCAGCTAAGCTCTGGACCCAATTCCACTGAAAATGCATGAAGCTTTGGTGCCTGAAGCCAGTCTAGCCACGACTGGGGATCAGGGTCCTTACCACAGAAATTGCCATTAAATTTCGCAAACCCCTAGGCTCAAAGTTGAAAAACAAATTAGCACAAGCCTAAAAGAAATCCAACACAAAGTTACTTTTAAAATATCTTTTCCATAACCTTCTCCTGATAACAAAATCTCTTTGATTCTAGAATACTTGATAAGACTATTATGCATTAATACATGCTTGAGTTTTCTAATAGCAGTACCTTTGTCAGTTGAAAAGAATTCAGCTACACTTTGAGAGTAATTTTGTAATATTGCTGGTAGGTGTTACCCAAATTAAGGTCTCTTTGACCTGCTGTAACAATAGATAAGAGACATGGGTTTAAAAAATATATTTATTGTATATGACTGATGCGAAGGTGATTTTTAAGAGTAACTGTTGGGAGTTGGTTTTCTTAAATAGGTGGGAGAGCTCCACTGATAACTTTGTTTATTATTAAACAAATCTGCTAGCAACTACTTTTCCTAGAGATGATCAAAGGTAAACCTCAGCCTTATCTGACTTACCATGAAATTCCAAAGTAGTGAAATTTTAAATTACATTTCTCCCTTTCAGTGAGTTTTTTAAAAAATTACACCATGAATTTTTAAAAGTCATACATTTATAAAGTCATGTATGACAAACATTAAAGCAGTACCAAACAAATAACCAAAGCAGCTGCTGTCACAGCAATTCTGATCCATGGCAACCCATGTGTGTCACAGTACAACTGTGCTCCACTGGGGTTTTCAGTGGCTGAGTTTTCAGAAACAGATGATGAGGTCTTTCTTCTGAGGTGCCTGTGGCTGGACTCAAGCCTCCAATTTTCAGTTAACAGCTGAGTGTTTAATCGTTTGTACCACCCAGAGACTCCAAAGGCAGTACAGTTGAAGCTACTTTCATTCCCATTATCCCAATCCCACTTCTTCATACTCCTCAGAGGTAACCTCCACTCTAATGGTTGTTGCTGTTATTGATGGGTGTTATTGAGTTGGTTCTGACCCATATGACCTCATTTACAACAGAACAAAATGTTGTCTGGTCCTGTGAAATCCTCAGTCATTATTACATCTGAGCTCATTGTTGCAGCCACTGTCAATTCATCTTGTTGAGAGACTTTCTCTTTTCCTCTGACCCTCTACATTACCAAGCATGATGTCCTTCTCCAGGGACTGGTCCCCTCTGATAGCGTGTCAAAGTATGGGACGTGAAGTCTCACCATCCTCTCTCCTAAGGAGTATTTTTGCTGTACTTCTTCCAAGACAGACATGTTCATTCTTCTGGTGACATGGTATATTCAATATTATTTACCAACACTGTAATTCAAGTGCCTCAATTCTTCTTCAGTCTTCCTTATTCCTTGTTCAGCTTTTGCAGACATATGAGGCAATTGAAAATACCATGGCTTGGGTCAGGTGCAAAGTGACATCTTTGCTTTTTAACACTTTAAAGAAGTCATTTGTAGCACATTTGTCCAAAGAAATATGTTGTTTGATTTCTTGACTGCTACTTCCATGGGTATTGATTGTGAATTCAAGTAAAATGAAATCCTAACTGTAATCTTTTCTCTGTTTTACATGATGCTACTTATTGGTTCAGTTGTTTTCTTTATCTTGAAGTATAATCCTCACTATAACTGACAGTTGTAGTCTTTGGTCTTCATCAGTAAGTGCTTCAAGTCCTCTTAACTTTCAGCAAGCAAGATATGTCATCTAAATATTGCAGATTATTAATGAGGCTTCCTCCATTCCTGATGCTGCATTCTTCTTTGTATAGTCCAGCTTCTTGGATTTTTTTTTTTCAGCATACAGATTGAATAAGTACAGTGAAATGATATAACCCTGATGCACACCATCCTGATTTCAAACCATGCAGTATCCCTTTGCTCTGTTTGAATGACTGCCTCTTAGTCTATGTACAGGTTCTGTATGAGCACCATTAAGTGCTCTGCAATTTCCTTTCTTTGCAACGTTATCCATAATTTGTTATGATCCCCACACAATTGAATATATTTGCATCATCAAAAAAACATAGGTAAACATTTTTCTTTTATTCTCTGCTTTCAGCCATTATCTGGCATCAGCAGTGATGTCCCTCATTCCATGTACTCTTGAACCCAGCTTGAATTTTTGGCAGTTCCTTGGCGATGCACTGCTGCAGTCTTTTTCAGTTATCTTCAGCAGAGTTTACTTGCATGATATTAATGATATTGTTTAATAATTTCCATATTCTATTGCATTGCCATCCTTTGGAATAAGCATTTTGGTTGGCCTGGTAACTGTCTTCCAAATATCTTGGCACAGATCAGCAAACACTTCCAGTGTTGCTTTCTTTTGTTGAAACATCTTAATTTGTTTTTTGCCAATGCCTTCATAGCTTGGATTTCTTCCTTAATTACCACTGGTTTTTGATCATATAATAGCTCCTGAAATGGTTGAACATCTACACATCTACTGTGTTCATGACAGTGACTGTCTATTCCTTCCATTTTTTTATTCCTCCTGGGTCTCTCAATATTTTGAATTTTGCTTCAGTATTGCAACCTGAGGCTTGAATTTTTTCTTCAGTTCTTTCAGTTTGAGAAATAACAAGTATGTCTTCCCTTTTGGTTGTCTAATTCCTGATTTTTGCACATTTCATTATATTACTTTACTTTGTCTTTTTGAGCCAGCTTTTGAAATCTTTTGTTCAGCTCTTTTACTTCATCATTTCTTCTGCTCATATTAGCTACATAGGTTCAAGAGCAAGTTTTAGAGTCTCCTCTGACATTCATTTTGGTCTTTTCTTCCATTCTTGACTTTTTTAATGACCTTTTGCTTTCATCATGTATGAGGTTCTTTATGTCATCCTACAACTCAAATGGTCTTTGATCATTAGTGTCCACTGTGCCAAATCTATTCCTCAGCTGGTCTGTAAATTCAGGCGGGATATACTGAAGGCTCTTGTAAATTTGCTTTAATTTTCTTAAGTTTCAACTTGAACTTGCATATAAAAAGTTCATGCTCTGTTCCACAGACAGCCCCTGGCCTTGTTCTGACTGGTAACATTTAGCTTCTCCATCTCTTTCCACAGAAATAGTAGATTTTTTTCCTATGAATTCTACATAGCATAGTCCATGTGTATGGTTATACTTTATGTTGTTGGAAAAAGATATTTCCAAAGAATAAGTTACTGGTTTTGCAAAATTCCAGTGTCTCTTCTGTCACCCTGGCATATTTTCATATTTCCCAACTAATGATCCTTCTTTGTTTCCAACTTTCACTTTGCAACCAGTAATTATCAATGTGTCTCAATTGCATTCACTCCAGGTAACTTGATACATCCCCTTCCAGACCTTTCTCTATATATTTGTACATGTGAATATATTAAATTTACAAAATGTATAATGTTTAGATAAAAGATATATTAGTTATCTAATGAAGCTACATAGCCTGGTGTTTTAAAATAATAGGTATTTATTATATCACACATTTTTCTAAGAATCAGGAAACCAGGAGCAGGTGGTTCTGACTCACAATGTTGTGGTCAGGATGTGAGCCAGGGCTGCAGTCATTTGAAAGTTTTGAGCCGTGCTGAAGGGCCCGCTTCCACCATAGCTCACATGGCTATGCAGGGGTTGGAGTCTTCAGTCCTTCACTGGTGTTTGGGGTGAGACTTAAGTTTCTTGTCACAAGGGCAACTCTATAGCATTTCTTCAGTGTTCTTTCAACATGGCATCTGGCTTCTTCCAGAGCAAGTTATAGCAGAGAAAGAGATCAAGGGGAACACCACGGTTAGTTTTTATGATCTAGTCTTGAAAGTAGAATGGTATAATGATTAAGACATTTGATTGCTTATCAAAAGGTTGGTGGTTTGAACCCACCAGCTATTCTGTGGAAGAAAAATGGAATAGTCTGCTTCTGTAAAGATTTATAGCCTTGAAAACACAATGGGGGTTGATATGAGTTGGAATTGACACAGTGGCAGTGAGTTTGGTTTGGTTTTGAGTCTTCAAAGTGAAATGTTGTTATTTCTGCCACATTCTATTCATTAGAAGTGAATCACTAAGTCTGACCCACATGAAAGGGAAGACTAGTTAATCTCCACCTCCTGAGGAAAGGAGTATGAAAAAATTTCTTGTTGTTGTTGTTATGTGCTGTCGAGTTGGCCCCGACTCATAGCGACCCCTCCTTGGGTTTCTGAGGCAGTATCACTACGGAAGTAGGATTGCCCAACCTTCCTTCCGAGGAGTGGCTGGTGGGTTTGAACCGCCAGCTGTCTGGTTAGCAGGCAAGTGTCTTAGCCACTATGCTACCAGAGCTCCTAATTTCTAGACATATTTAAACATTAAAAAGTCAAGAATGCTGTAAATGGCATACTGTACATATACTTCTGAAACTTGATTTTTTCACTTATCTGTCTTAGAGAGCTTTCCATGCCAGTACATTCAGGTCAACCTCATTCTTTTTGTCTGCTTCATAATATTCCAATATCTAATTAGTCATTCACTTCTTGATAGGTATACCTTAAGATTGAGCCAAGATACTTGCTTTTTTTCCCTCTCAAGAAATGTGATTATACAGATAACACCACAATGGGGGTATTTGCTTATGCGTTTTAGTACAAATCCAGGATTTCTCTAGTAAAATGGCCTTGAAGTGCAATTGCTGAATTGAAGGGTCTGCTTATCATAATAGTTACTGCCAAACTGCCCTCCAAAATTGCTGTTCCAATTCCCCACCATCCTTTCATCCCTGACCAGACACTTGGGGGGCCTGTGGCATAACCATTTTAGGCAAAATACATTAGGGGGTTTGTAGATTATTTTGGCCCTTTTCAATCCTGGATTTGTGAGATGCCTGAGAAAGACCCTTTTTGGCACCCTCTTTGTTCATGATTTCAGCCTCTCCCTTCAATTCTGCTTGATTTAAATGAAATTCAGAATCTCCTCCCTTCAGAAGCAGGGGGGCTTAACTGCTGTTTGCAAAGGACTTGCAGGTTCTCAGGTACAAGGTGCCCCTGGAGAGTCAGGTTGATTACTGTTAATTCAAAACCACTTCCTCTATTAGAGCAGCAGCTGAGAAATAACATGCACAAATCTGGCATGTGAAATTCAATGCAAAGGAAAATGCCATTTTAGTAGTAGCTATTCCTGGACATTGGCTGTGCCTTCCTATTATAAGTAATTTTGTTGCATAAAATCCCTGAATCTGCTGAGACATTCTAAAATATAACTTTTCCTTAGTTTAAAACCAAGGATCAGACTGACTGACTTCCATTCAAGCTTCCAAGTGCCCTTGACTGGCAAGAATCCTCCTCCCCATTTTGTTAATTATTAACAGCAACTACCAACCTGAGGCAGCCAAACCAAGATGTGGCCTGAATTATTTCTATTTATTTACTGTGACTATCTCAGTTGAGAATAGTTAGCCAGATCCAAATTGTGTGTCATCAAGTCAACCACCATTCATTCATTCATTCAACAAATATTTACTTAGCCCCAACTATGTATAAGGTCAAGAGGCCCTGGGTGGCACAAAGGATTAAGTGCTCTACTGCTAGCCAAAAGTTTGGCAGTTCAGATTCACCTAGAAGAGGCTTGGAAGAAAGACCCAGCATTCTGCTTTCAAAAAGTAACAGCCATGAAACCCTATGGAGGAGTTCTTCTCTGCATACTTCAGGTTGCTATGAGTTGGAATCAACTTGATAGCAGCTAACAACAACAGTGTGTAAGGTAGAGTCCCTGGGTGGTGCAAACAGTTAATGCATTCAGCTGCTAACCACAAGTTTGCAGGTTTTAGTTCATCCAGAGACACTTCTGAAAAAGGTCTAGTGATCTACCTCCAGAAAACCTGCCATTGAAAACTTTATGAAACACAATTGTACTCTGACACACATGAGGTGGCCATGAGTTGAAATTGACTTAAAAAAAAAAAAAAAAAATCAAGATACTGTGGTGGTTGGTATACGTGTGTGTGAAGAAAGTGTCAATATGATGAATATCCTTCAGGAATTTAAAATCTGATCTTTGTTACCAGGTATATAGTGCTTCTTACATATCAGGCACTGTGATAAGCACTTTACAGATGTTATTACCTTTCCTTCTTACACAGCCATGTTAAATAAGTAGTATCATTCTATAGATGTGCCATGATAGGCACAAAACACTAGCTCTGTCCTGAACTAGCTCTTCATCTTCATCCAGGTTCTTAGCTCACCTGAGCCCCCACTACATGAGAAGGTGGGACTAGTTCAGCTTTTGCCAAAACATGATTTTTCTCACAAGAAGCGCCAGAAAATTGGGACCTATAGTCATAGACTATACCTTTTTCTGAGATCCCCAAGGCCCATCATTACTCCTTCTATGGATCTCAGCTTAGAGAAGCTTTCCCTGTGTTCTTCCCATTAAGGTTGGTTTCCCAGATCACGTGCTTTCATAGCTCTCTGTGACTTTCCTTCGTAATTCTTAGTGACTGGAAATTCAAGGTTGGTGAGATTGTTTTCCGTGCTTCCACTAGGTCCTATAAGCTCCACGAGGGTCTGGATTATTGTTTTTTTCTGCTTACCCTATTTCCCCAGAGCCTAGCAAAGTGCCTGCCACAGTGTAGACAATCAATATTATTTAGTTCATTAATGAGTTGCTTTATTAAAGGATTTGAAAAAGAACCACACTAAAGAAACCCAGAGACTTGTTTAACTTGTCAAGCACTTTCTATGCCTCATTCAGTAAATATTTATCAATCATATCCTATGATCCAGTCACTGAATTGGGTATTATCTCAACAGACACAGTCCTTAATTTTTTTTAAATTTTGTATTACAGTGGGGCATACAGATGTTAATTGAGTTAAATAAAATAAGAAAATTTCAGATTTTTTACACTCTGAGAAATAAAATAAAACACAGTTGTCAACGAGGTGAGAGATAATCAGAGAAGACCTTTCCAGACAGGGGACATTGGAGTGAAGCATCAATCATGATAAGGAGCCAGCCTTTGAAAGTTACAGGAACACAGTTTACTCAATCTCGGTAAATATACCCACTTGCTCAGGACAAAACCTTGGAATCAACATTGACTCCTTTGTCTCACACTCCATGTCCAACTCAAAGGCAAACCCTGTCAGCTCTACCATGAGAATGTCTCAAGCTGGACAGCTTCTCCCTCACCTTCACTGCTGCCACACTAGTCCAAGCCACCACCACCATCTCACACTTGGACTAGTCTAACAACCTCTTAACAGGTTTCTCTGCTTCCCCTGTCTCTGCCTACTATCTGTTCTCTGTAACCTAGATCATGTCACCCCTTGGTCAAGATCTTCCAGTGGCTTCTCCTTACACTGAGGAAAATATCCACAGTGTTTACCAAGGTCTGCAAAGTCTCACATTATCTGACCTCCTCTCTGATCCCATTTTCTACCACCATCCCTGCTCTATGCATACTGCCCTTCTTTTTTCTCCACAAATGAGTCAAGCATATCTGCTACTTGAGGCTGTTTGCACTGCAATTTATCTGGAAAGTTCTTTCCCTTGTGCTTTTGTAGTTTACTCCATTCTTCACTCAGGTTCTACTCAAATGTTCACCTGAAGCCTTCCCCAGCCCCTGTCTAAACTTGCATTCTCCATTATCTGTGCCTTAACCCTGCATGATATTTCTCCATAGACTTTATCACACCAGCCATAATTCATTTATGTCTTCCCCATTAAAAGGTAAGCTCCATGAGAGTAGGAGCTGGGTCAGCTTTATTCACTTCTGTAAACCCAATACCTGGAATAGTGGTCTACCATTAATATTTCTTAAATGGATGAATGACAAAATGCAAAAACCTTGAAACTTGCTATATTGAAAGAACAGAAAGAAGGCAAGAGTGGGTAGCAAGAAGAGGAAGTTGACTAGGCAGGCAGGGGTCAGACCACACATCACCTCACATGCAATGATAAGGAGCTCAGATTTTATTCTGTGAGGATCAGGAAGCTGTTCACCTTTGGAAACCTTTTTGCTTTATAATTCTTACTAACAAGTAACACAACACTTGGAGAAACACTGACCCATATGACCCTTTCCTCACTACATACTGTGATGCCCAGAAGTAGAGCTCTGCCTTACTGCTTTGATCCTATCAATGTGTGCTTGAAATGTGTGGATTAAATAGCACATAGTGGATCAGCAACTGAACTAACCTTTCCATGAGTACCTCATGCCACTATTTGAATTCCCTGGAAAGTGTCTCTTACTCTTTGCTAGTATGAATACAGGTCGGCTTAAAAAGTCTCTACTTTGAGTTGCTATGTAAATATACCTTCCCACAGAGCCATGACTGAGCTCCCAAAGCAAAGTTAGAGGCCCCCCCATGCGGTGTTGCCAGACCATGCAGCACACAGCTTTGTGGTGTCTGTTTGTCTGTTGCTCCTGCTGAAGTATCTGTTCCTTGAGGCTGGGGGCCTTCTCTTGCTCATTCCTCTCATTCAGAGACCACTGAAAGGCTGCTGGTCATCTGGATCTAGCCCACTGAGGTGAAAATTTGACTCTTTTATGTTAATGTAAGAAAACCCAAACTCATTGCCATCGAGTCATATCTGATTCATAGCAACTCCCCCCCCCCCTTGGGTTTCCAAGGCAGTATCTCTATGGAAGTAGACTGCCCAACCTTCCTTCCGAGGAGTGGCTGGTGGATTGAACCTCCAGCCTTCTGGTTAGCAGTCAAGTGCCTTAGGCACTGTGACACCGAACTCCCATGTTAATGTAAAGTAGCTGCCAATACTTCAGATTTTAAAAAAATGTTTTTCTGGCTCCTGATGAAAATGTGTTGTTGTTGTTGTCATGTGCCATTGAGTTGGACCTGACTCGTAGCGACCCCTCCTTGGGTTTCCAAGGCAGTACCACTACGGAAGTAGATTGCCCCATCTTCCTTCTGAGGAGTGGCTGGTGGGTTTGAACTGCCAGCCTTGTGGTTAGCAATCAAGTGCCTTAGGCACTATGCTACCAGAGCTATGAAAATGTGTAGGGCACAGCAATGCTATGTCTATGTGGCAAGAAGAGGAATTGAGTAGCCACTGCCCAATGATCAGGGGCATGCTTTCTCCTGCAATACACAATCATTACCACTACCTATTTCTTCTAATTTTGAGATTAAATGTTCCTTGTCTTTTAACATCTGCTTGAGCTATTGTTTTCTTATAGTAGAGAAATATAATTTGGTATCCAATTTGCTACCAAAAGAAGGCTAAATGTTCTTGAACCTGGTGTAGTATACGTCTCTCCTGTTGGAATGTAAGCTCCATGAGAGTAGAAACTAGGTTGGCTTTGTTCACTGCTATAAATCCAGTACAATTAATATTTCTTGACTGAATGAATGACAAAATACAAAATCCTTGAGACTTGCTCTGTTGAAAGAGCAGCAATTGCTTTTTGAGTAACTGAATTTGTGACCCATGTCCTAAAATAAGTGAATCTTATCAATTGGTGATTAAAACCATAAGCCTTGATAACTCAACACAGTAAAGATGTCAACTCTCCTCAAATTGATATAAAGATTTAATGCAATTCCTATCAAAATCCTAGGAGCTCTGGTAGTGTAGCACCTAAGGCATTTGACTGCTAACCAGAAGGCTGGCTGTTCAAACCTACCAGACACTCCTCGGAAGGAAGGTTGGGCAATCTACTTTCGTAGTGATACCACCTTGGAAACCCAAGGAGGGGTCGCTATGAGTCAGGTCTGGCTCAATGGCACATAACAGCAGTGATATCAAAATCTCAGAAAGAATTTTTGTAGAGCTGTAATAGTGAGGCACTCTGGTGGCATAGTGGGTAAGACATCTGGCTGCTAACCATAAGGTCAGTGGTTCAAACCCACCAGCTACTCCATAGGAGGAAGATGAAGCAATATACTTCCATAAAGCTGTATAGCCTTGGAAAACCAATGGAGGGTCTCTATGAGTCAGAATTGACTCAGTGGCAGTGAGGTTTTTTTTTTAATAGACAACATTATTCTAAAAATCATATAGAAAGTCAAAGGAACTAGAATAGCTAAGATGATTTTCAAAAAGAGAAAATAGGAGGAATTTTGTCTACCTGATTTCAAGGTTTTTAACTATTGTAATAAAGACTTGTGTTATTATTGGAAGGATTGACACGTAGCTCAATGGAACAGAAGAAAGAACTGAGAAATAGCCCCACAAACTAACTTTTGACAAAGGTACAAAAGCAATTCAATGAAAGAAAGCCTTTTCAACAAATAGTTACAGAGCAAATGGATATCTATATGCCAAACAAAAGTTGAACCTCAGCCTAAGCTTCATACCATATACAAAATTAACTCAAAATGGATCACAGATTTAAATATAAAACTATAAAATTTTTAGAAGAGCTAGGCAAAGACTTCATAGACTAGACACTAAAAGCGTGATCCAGAGAAAGGAAAATTGATTGATTGGACTTCATCATAATTAAAGCTATTCATTCTGAAAAAAAAAAACTCCTAAGAGGATGAAACAGTAAGTT
This sequence comes from Orycteropus afer afer, assembly GCF_000298275.1. Lineage (NCBI taxonomy): Eukaryota > Metazoa > Chordata > Mammalia > Tubulidentata > Orycteropodidae > Orycteropus > Orycteropus afer. The sequence continues at coordinate 3,652,137 of NW_006921825.1, read as the reverse complement.
ACTGACTAGGAGAAAATAATTGTAAACCACATGTGTGACAAAGGACTAGTCTCTACAATATATAAAGACCTCTCAAAACTCAACAGTCAAAAGACAAATAGTCCAGTTAAAAATATGAGCAAAAGACTCAGAGGCATTTCACCAAAGAGTGTATTAAAAAAAAAAAAAAAAAACAACTCACTGCCATCCAAGAGATTCGAGTCATGGCGACCCCTCCTTGGGTTTCCAAGGTGGTGTCTCTACGAAAGTATATTGCCCCATCTTCACTAATGGCAAATAAGCACCTGAAAAGATGTTGCACATCATTGGCCACTAAGGAAATGTGAATTAAAACCACAAGAAGATATCACTACATACTTACCACAATGGCTAAAATGAAAAATAGTTACAACACCTGAAGCTAGCAGGGATACAGAGAAACTGGATCCCTTATACATTGTTGGTGGGACTGCATAACAGTACAGCTACTTTGAAAAAATAGTTTGGCAGTTTCTTAAAAAATTAAACTTGCAACCACCATATGACCCAGAAACTGCACTTCTAGCCATTTATCTTAGAAAAGTAAAACTTATGTACACAGAAGCCTGTACAAATGTTCATGACAGCATTATTCATTGTTGCCCAAAACTGGAAACAAGTCATCTATCTTCAACAGGTGAATGGTTAAACAATGTTGGTACATCCAAATCATGAAATACTACTTAGCAATAAAAAGGGGGAAAAAAAATGCCTGTTTTATACACACAACAGGAGCTCTGGTGGTGCAGTGGTTAAAGCACTCAGCTGCTGATAAATTTGTTGGCAGTGTGAACATATTAGCCACTCTGAGGGAGGAAGATGAGCATTCTCCTTCTGAAATTTACAGTCCAAGATTTACAGTCTTGGAAAGCCTGTGGGGCAGTTCTACTCTGTCCTATAGGGTTACTATACATTGCAATCGACTCGTTGGCAGGGGTTTAATTTTATACACACGACAACCTGCATGAATCTCCAGAAGAATTACACTGAATTTAATAAGTAAAAGCCAGTCCCAAAAGGTTATGTACCCTATGATTCCATTCTTATAACATTTTTGAAATGACAAGTTTATGGAAATGGTGAACAGATTAGTGATTGTCACGGGGTTAAGGAGGGAAGGTGAAGATGGGAGGAAAATAAGTCTGGCTGGAAAAGGGCAACATGAGGGCCCTTGCAGGAGTAGAAATGCCCCCTATCTTGACTATCAATATATGCAGCTGATACTGTAGTATAGTTATGCAAGATGTTACCTTTGGGGCCACTGGGTAAAGGGTGCATAGGAGCTCTCTACATTATTTTTCCATAACTATGTATGAAAATGCAATTATATCAAAATAAAAGTCTAATAATAATAATAATAAAAGTACAGGCCCTGGAAATTAGACAGCTTCAGGTTTAAATCCCTACTCTCCCCTTACTGATTAAGTGCCCCTGGGCACTTTATTAGCCTCTCTGGCTTAGATTTCCTTGTGGAGATCATAACCTCCCCATATTCATATTGTTTTGAAGATTAAATAAGGTCATGCAGACTTAGCCCAATGTCTGGCCTGTGGTTAACAGCTCAGTAAATGAGATTTGCTTTTGCTGTTGCCATTTCTGCAGGTGGGGACTCCAGGGACAGGGGTAGCCCTGGGATGTCTCAGGTAAACCAGGATTGGTTCATGGCAACTTAGAGTCACAGTAAATGTTTTCACAATTCTCCTGGCCAAAATTATTAAAGCTAATAATAACAGTTTTGCTTATTAAGTAATTAGGTCTAAAGTGCTTAACAAGTATTTATGTCCTCACAATTTAGTAGCTGTTGGAAAAAGTAGTCCACATAGATTGAAAGAGCTGATGTTTTTATTTCATTCTTAACCACAATTACTTACAATGGAATATGTGTACCTACTGGACTCTGTACAGCTTCTTAAACCTTGGAATTAGATTGGACACTACCAACCTCATTTCCTGTTCCACCTTGATTCAGATGCAATATGCCAAGAATATAGCTTTACAAAATATATTATTGGAGGAAATTTAAGTAGCCCCTACTCAACATATTTGAATTATAACAAACAATCCTTTGTTTTCTTTTTTTTTTTTTTCGTGCACCTTATCACTAGTGATATGAACTACATACAAAATTGCAATGTGTAATTTTCTGATACTATCATTCTCAAATGTTCACTTGCAGATAGATGTTCAAAGATCAGATTTATAAATATACTGATGATAAAAGGCAATAATAAAACTGAAAAAAGGGGGGTATTAGACTTACATCATAACTACTTAAGATGGTCTGATCACACTGGAACCCCATCATAAGTCAGGGACTATCTATATAAACCCATGGCCATCAAGTCTATTCTGACTCATAGTGATGCTATAGGATAGAGTAAAACTGCCCATAGGGTAGATATGGTTGTGTGTCACCTTGCCTGAGCTGTGGTTTTGAATACTTGGCAGCTGGATGCAGTTATTCCCCATGATGAGATTGGAATCAACTCTGTGGTGGAATCTGCTGAGCAGCTAATTAGTTGCCTTCAGGGAGTAGCTTGCTTCCAGTGTAAATGGGGAAGCTTTGAGGAAGGTCTAATATTTGGGCACATTTAGATCCTGCATTTGGCCCATCTTCATCTCCAGTTCCTAAACTTGAATCAGTGGCCTGCCGTATTGCCTGCTGATCTTGGGATTGTTCCTGGACTTGAACTAGTGGCCTGCCATGTTGCCTGCTGATCTTGGGATTGTGCCATTTTACCAGCCAACTTTTGGTTTGCCAGCCCCAGCAGCCAGCAGCTGCCTTAATTAGCAGATGCCTGTAGCTCCAGTGGGTCTGGGACAGGAGGCACAGCCCAAGGTCAAGGGGCCTTTACTCAGCTCCTAGAGCCAGCACTCTGAATTTGGACTTCTAGCTCCTGAAGGGAGTTCTAGTGGCATAGTGCCTAAGGCACTTGACTGCTAACCAGGAGGCTGGTAGTTCAAACCCACCAGCCACTTGTCGGAAGGAAGGTTGGGCAATCTACTTCTGTAGTGATACTGCCTCAGAAACCCAAGGAGGGGTTGCTATGAGTCAGGGCGACTTGACGGCACACAACAACAACAAGCCTCCTGAACTGTGAGAGAATAAATTCCTGTTTGTTAAAGCCATCCACGTACAGTATGTCTCTTATAGTAGCACTAGAGAACCAAGACAGTTTCTAAGACTGTACATCTTTACAGAAGCAGACTGCTACATCTTTCTCCCATGCAGCAGTTGGTGGGTTTGATCCACCAGTGTTTTCATTAGCAGCCAAATGCCTTAACCACTATACCACCATAGCTCCTTGCTACCTATATTCTGCACTCCAATGTAGCACGCTCTGGCAGCACAATTAAGTATTTGATGGCTAACCAAAAGGTTGGATGTTCACACATACCCAGCTGCTCCATGGGAAAAAGATCTGGTGATTGTCTGCTGTAAAGATTACAGTCTTGAAAACCCTACAGGGCAGCTCAAGTCTATCATGTAGGAACTCTGTGAGTCAAAGATCAACTGGATGGCACACAACAACAACATAAAATGCTTAAAGACCGAGTTTCCTTGTGCTCGTGGTTCTCACATTATCTGACAAATGTCCCATATCACTGTGTTTCCTTTAAACTTAGAATGTCCTGCAGCATGCAGTAAGCCTGCTGCAAGCCATGGGGTGTTTAGGTGCACAAAAAGGCCTGGTGATCTACTTGTAAAAAATCAGCCACTGAAAACCCTATGGAGCACAGTTCTGCTGTGACACACATGGATCTGCCATGGATGAATGGCAACTGTTTGCTCATTTATATTGGTTCTTCACTTGTAACAAATGTACTACACTAATTTAAGATGTCACTAATAGGGGTGGCAAGGGGAGGAAGGGAATTATGTTCCAGAACTCTCTATATTTTCTGGTTAATTTTTCTGAAGACCTAAAACTGCTGTAAAAACTAAAGTCTGCTATTTAAAACTAACTACATAAAATATCGCCACAACACCTTTCTCTCACAAGATTTAATGAGATAAATATGTGCAAACTAAGACGGTTATGATCAGCACATGACCAGCATTCATATTTGACACCTCTTTAATCTCTGTTAATCCAAGATGATTTGCTCAAGGGTAAAAAGAAACCCAAATGAACATTGTCTCATACTTCCTAGCATGGAGAACAAGGAATATCATTGCTGATGTCAGATGGGTCTTGGCTGAAAACAAAAATACCAGAAAAATGTCTACCTGTGTTTTGTTGACTATGCAAAGACATTTGACTGTGTGCATCATAACAAATTATGGATAACATTATGAAAGATAGGAATTCTGAAACACTTAATTGTTCTTATAATGAATCTATATATAGACCAAGAGGCTGTCATTCAAACAGAGCAAGGGCACACTGCATGGTTTAAAATCAGGAAGGGTGTATGTCAGGGTTGTATCTTTTACCATACATACTCAGTCTGTATGCTGAGAAAATAATCCAAAAAGATGGACTATATGAAGAAGAGAGAGGCATCAGGATTGAAGAATCATAACAACCTGAGATATGCACATGACACAACCTTATTGCTGAAAGCGAAGATTACTTGAAGCACTTACTGATGGAGTCAAATACTACAGTCTTCAGTATGGATTACATCTCAAAGAAAATGAAAATCCTCACAACTGGACCAATAAACATTATGATAAATGGAGAAAAGATTGAAGTTGTTGGGGATTTCATTTTACTTGGATCCACAGTCAACACCCATGGAAGTAGCAGTCAAGAAATCAGACACCCTATTGCACTGGGCAAATCTGCTGCAAAAGACCTCTTTAAAGTGTTGAGAAGCAAAGAGGTCACTTTAAAGACTAAGGTGTGCCTGACCCAGGCCATGGCATTTTCAATTACCTTTTATGAATGTGAAAGCTGGACAATGAATAAGGAAGTCTGAAGAAGAGTGAATGTCTTTAAATTGTGATGTTATCAAAACCAAACTCACTGCTGTTGAGTTGGCCCCAACCTATAGCGACCCCTCCTTAGGTTTCCAAGGCAGTATCTCTACAGAAGTAGATTGTCCAGTCTTCTGAGGAGTGGCTGGTGGGTTTGAACTGCCAGCCTTCTGGTTAACAGTCAAATATCTTAGGCACTAATACCATGACTGCCAGAGGAATGAATAAATCTGTCCGGGAAGAAGTGCAGCCAGAATGCCCTTTGGAAATGAGGATGGCCAGACTTCATCTCACCTGCTTTGGTCATGTTGTCAGAAGGGACCATTCCTTGGAGAGAAATATCATGCTTGGTAAAGTAGAGGGTCAGCAAAGAAGGGGAACACCCTCAATGAGACGGATTGGCACAGTGGCTGCAAAGATGGACTCAACTATAGCATAGATTGTGAAGATGGTAGATGACCGGGCAGTGTTTCATTCTGTTGTACATAGGGTTGCTGTGAGTCAGAGCTGACTCGACGATGTGGGCATGACAGCAGGTAGAAGAATGAAAAAAATTCCAATGGATTTTGTAATGGTGAGAAGCTTATAAGGAGTGGGTAGAGTTAGACTGCCCCAGGAACCTCATTCTCCTTTTCTTTTTGTGGGCTAGAGAATAAACACTTTGAGAGCTAATTTCATCTGCTTGTCCCTCTGTTCCTTTTTCTCTAGAATATATCACTTAAAAGGGATGAACTTTCTCTTCTGTGTTTCTGACTGTCACCCAGGGGCTGCTTTATTCAGCAAGTGCCACATGTGACTTATTATTTATTTATTTTTAACTCCCAGCCCAAAAGCTGGTTTCAAAGTCAAAGTTAATATTTCTCCCCAGATGTTGTGTCATTCCAGGCACCAATGATAGATGTTGCTTAGTCAAGGTGGATCTGATAGTGATCCCTTTCCAAGAAAGTGAGATAATATGAGCGACCATAAAACAGCTGCTAATTTCCCTATCAAAGTGAGGAGGATTGTGCACAGTGGTAGAACACTGTTCTCTGGGTCCCCAGCCTAATTGTCTTGATTAACATGCTGCATGGCCATCACAGGTGTAACGCATAATAGCTCTATAAGGTTTTCATAGCCAGGCCAATTAAAACCTGTCACAGAGCCAAGAACTAACAGTGTGTGCATCATAACGCCAAGAATCAAAATACCTCTAAATAATAATTGCTTGCATTTCTAGGATAATTTAAGATTTTAAAGGAAAGTACATTTTCACCTCTGTTACCTCATTTCCTTTATACAAAAGGCAAACTATTTAGGTGGAGAAACAAATTCAGAGAGATTCAATGTCTTACTAAAGTATAAGACAATTATTAAATTGTCCCTGATGGAGCAAACAGTTAATACGCTCAGCTGCTAACTAAAAGTTTGGAGGTTTGAGTCCACACAGTGAAGGACTCTGCGGAAAAAAGGCCTGGCAATCTATTTCTGAAAAATCAGCCATTGAAAACCCCATTTCTATTCCAACACACATAGGGTCACCATGAGTTGGAACCACCTTGAGGGCAACTCTAAATAATCATTCCAGAACTGCTCATGATAGAGTTATGATAGGTCTTAAAGAACTTTGTCCTGTCTGACTGAGCCTCATGGAACCCCTGAGACTATGGCCCCTAGCTTGCCCTTCAGGTCTGGAATTGAATCCACTCCTGTGGCTTCCAGCCAAGCAAAAAACAAGCATATGAGGTGAATGTTTACACTAGGTAGATACACTCCCTGGAGAGAACAATCATGGGAGAATAGAAGGGCTGTGTATGCACAGGGAGACAGCTCAGGGGGCAGGAATGCATGGAGGGATGAACACAGGGACGAGGTAATTATGGGGAGGAAGTGGGAGGGGTGCTGTTGCATTGTGGTAAATTGTAGTCAATGTCATGAGACAAAGTATATGTGAACTGCTGTATGGAAAGTGAATTTGCTCTGTAAACTTTCACCCAAATCACAATTTAAAAACTTCAAAAAAAAAGAGCAAACTTTGTCCTGTCCATATGTCAATAACTAACTTTTCTATAACACCATACAGCTTACAAAATGCTATTGTATTTATTTTTCCTTTAGATTTCCTTAATAGCCCTGTGAATCAGCTTTTTAGTATCCTATTTTTATGGACTAAAAAGCTGGAAACCATATCATTTGAAATTCTGCCTTTCAGTTTTTAGTTGAGGAAGCTCTGGTTTTGGTTTTGCCACTTGTTCAAGGGCATAGTGTTTCCAAATGGCAGAACCAGGAAAGAACTCAGGCCTGCTCACTCCTCACTCAGAGGTCTTACCTCTCATCCAAGCTCCTCTATGTCTAAGGCCCATTTTAGAGTTGAGGTTGTGGGCTAATGAGACAGTGCAGCTAATGCTCCACTACAAAACAGTATGCCTCCTATTGCCACAGTGCTCAGCTTTGAATAGCTGAAAAGTTTGGGTCAATTATTTATTTCCCACTGAATTGTGAATGGGCAGTTTGTATTCCAAATTAGAATATAAATTTGAACCTTGCCTTCTTAACCACCTGATCTCTAAGGTGCTGACCATGTGTTTGGTAAAAAATACTTTTGTTGGGTTTCTTTGCCATCTACCAGAGGACAAGCAATGCATTCCAATATCTGGCAGTGCGTTTCAGAGGCCTGAATGGCTGTGAATTGTCATGAAGGCACAGGATAAATGTCTAAGCAGGCAAGCCTTGCTCAGAAGCAGGCAGACAATTACCCAAAGGAAAAACAAGTTCTAAGCTATTCTCAAGCAGAGCCACAAACCATTTCTTGCAGTGAAATGTGTTGTTCTTTGTTTCTTGGAGATGAGGAATGAGAAAGAACCCCTCTTTGGCTCTTCTGATGGTTTTTAGGCTAAGGCTGAGTCCCCGAGTACAAATGATCGCCTGGCTCATGTCCCGGTACTGATGGAGCACACAGGATGGTTCCCTGGTGACATGTGTAAGGGTAGGAGTGGAATTTCACATTTCTTTCTGCTGGAAGGGCAGAGTTTTCCATCCATTGTTCATTCTGAACACTCTCTTTAGTCCCAGCCTGTGTGCTGTCACTGGAGGAGGGAGGACAATGAATTCTGTGCTCCCCATGGTACATGAAAACCTAAGGGCCAGGTCTTGGAATCTAAAAAGCCAAAAATAATGATTTCCTCAAGAGCAAATGGCCTCTTTCAATACAGAATCTGTGTCTGGTCTACCATCCCATCCTGAAATCTGGGGTGGAACTAAAGTAGCCAAGTTGATGACAGCTCAATGCAAACAACCTCTTTCATTTTGGGGAAAAAAAAAAAATTACCACAATTAGGGGTGGAGGGAAATGTAGGAATGGCCTCATGGTCTGTGCTGTGCTATTCTATTTCATATTTTTAAATATTATAAAATAAGGGAGAAGGAGCAGGAATCTGTTTATATAAATACCTTCGTATTTATTTATAAAAGAGTACATATATCTCTTAGATAAATATTTTTCCACCATTTTACAAAGTCTTTCCAGCCCTGGTATGAATAAATCTACACTTGGCTTAGCTTAATGCAGTTGAATTGATTTTTGTCTGCTAACCTATGATTCTTTCACAGTGGGGAAGAATCAATAAGGTCAGCTGGGCCCACTTTTGCACGTCATCCAGTCCTGGTTTAATCTTGGTAATCCTGGCTGCACACCACTCGATATGGAGGCAAATTGATTGGCAGCGATATTTGCTCCATGATTTTGCAAGCATATGTGGGGCACGTTTTAGCTTATGACTTGCTATATAGTTTCTTCTCCTGTTGGCTTAATAGTTTGGTGCCTGTTTTCTTCCTTGTACAACAAAGGACTTATTGGAGGGAAGGTCGGGGAAAATCAATTTGACAAGGAGAAGTACTGAAATAAATTTTCAGTAGAATCAGAAGGGGAAATTATTTTTTTAAAAAATTAAAGATCCTAGTTGTTGTTAGATGCAGTCAAAGTCAATTCCAACTCAAAGAGACACCATGTGATAGAATAGAACTGTCCCATAGGGTTTCTTTGGCTGTAATTTTATGGAAGCAGATGGCCAGGTATTTCTCCCCAGCAGCTAGTGGGTGCATTGGAACTGCCAACCTTTCGGTTAGCAGTTGAGTGCTTAACTATTTGTACCACCAAGACTCTGTGCTATAGAACCTTAGTGCTTGAGAAATTTGAATTGGATTAGAATGGGGGGAGGGGTAGCAGCTAATCAAGAAGTGAAAAAAAGTCATCAGAGTGCCCAGCCTAAAATTAATGTCATTACCCTCCTATTAGCCATACAGGAGCTACCTCAGCTTTTCCTTCTATTGGAAAGGACATTTTGCATGTACCACAACTGGGGAGAGTCCTAAACATGATGCCTTTCAATAGCCTCATATGATAATTTTTCAAATTTTGGGCAGAGTCACGTTTTGAGAATATGAATCCTACATCATTTCCTCAGTTCTTTCCTTCCAGGATACATTAAAACCATGTTAGAATACACTCTCAGTGGTGAAAAGGGAAGAAAAAGAATCCTTCCCCCACCCACCCAGCCATTTACATCCCCTTCATTTCCTACCATGTCGATCTTCAGACCATAAAATTGTTGTTACAAATATTTAAATGAGATAATATAACGAAAATGCTTCACACAGGACTTGGTTCATGCTTTATTATTATTTGTTATTATGTTTATTTTGGTATTTAATCCCTAGATTTTCATGATTTTCCCTTGGCAATGGGCCCATTCTCTTTAAAATCTTGCACATTAAAAATCTGCATGATAAAGGAAATGAGAAAAACGGAATATAGTTGCATAATGAAAATATCTTCAGGTAGCACTGCTGAAAAGTTCTAACATGTGTCTTAAATGTAAAGGTATTAATGTCTAAGTAGGGGGAACTAGGACAGTTGGTAAGTCCAGTCCAGAAAGGTGGCAGAGCTGGTCATTAGTTGCACCCAAAGCCATCCAGAATTTTGCTGTCTCTTCAACCTTAAGATTATGATTTGCTCCCACAGAAGGAACAGGCAGGCAGCAGCTTGCCCAGCCTCTCCATATGGTGTGGAGTCCCTGGTGCCACTGGCGTCATGCACATTTTAAATTTATTAAAAAGCCCATGAAAAAAGAAATACCCTTTGGAGCAATAAAATCCCAAATCTAACAATTTCATGGTTAGCCAGTAATTCTTCAAAACGGTTTTATTCGACATGTACACAACATTTTCCTTTGTAAGAACGTGAAGATTTGATTCCTCCAGAGCCCATTACATAGACAGATCGGCCCCTGAGATAATTACAAGAAGATAGTCTAATGGGCTCGATTAGGGAAATCCCATTACCTCCATGAAGAATCGTCAGTGAGGTGTGTGTACCCATGCAAGTCTCCTTCCATAAAAATACAATTTCTTACCTAGAAACATAGAGATGGTTTGGTCCACCTGTATATATTTGGAAACTAGGCTAATATTGATCTGTCAAAACAGAATTGTTGAACTAGAATAGTTTTCCTTTGCTCTGTTTCAGGAAGAATGTAAAATGACTTCTAAGGGTGTATCAGATATGACATGATAGAATAAATTAAAATTTAGGTGACCTAAAATCATGGACTCTTGGTATTGGAATCACACCTCCCACATAGCCAGGAATAGCAGCTCTAGCAAACCTGATTGATGGCGACCCAGTCCCCATGATCTGACTTGCTCCTCAGAGCTCTCTATATTAGATAATTCCATCCTGGGGCATGCTCACGACCTTCTGAGAGAGACAGCCCCTTACATCGTTATTACACTGAACTTTTGACTCTAAGAGGACAGTGGTGACTCAATGGTAAAATTCTGCCTTTCTCATATCATAGACCCAGTTTGAATCCCAGCCAGTGCACCTCAAGTGCAGCTACCACCCATTTGACAGTGGAGACTTGCATGTTGCTGTGATGCTAAAGAGGTTTCAGTGGAGCTTCCAGATTAAGACAGACTAGCAAGAAAGGCCTAACAAGAAAGATCTACTTTTAAAAACCAGCCCATGAAAACCCTGGGTATCACAGTGGTCCTATGTATGTATGTATGTATGTATGTATATATATATGGAAAAGAAATGTTGCCTACTAGGCTTTCATCCTTATCAACCACATGTTCTCAAAATTTCTATGATGAGCATAGGCATTACCTGAGAAACTTTTAAAATTGTGGATCCCCAGGTCCCATTCCTAAAGAATCTAATTTAGTAGAACTGAGGTAGCCATTTTTTTTTAACCATCAAAACAATTATCATAAATATTTTAATAGCTATCCATTAAGAATATTTTTCTGTACCTATATATCATCTCTATCATTTAAACATATTATTTTACACTTCACAGACTTAAATTCATGAAGAAGAAAGGAAGGGAGATATCTTCCACAAGATCTTTTGGCTCCAGAAATAGTAACTTTCTTCCTTGGATTCTGTGACTCCAAGGGCTCTTCATTACAGTGATCTTTTTTGATGGTGATTTCAAAGCTCCTTGCTTGAAGGTCTACATAAATGATTCTCCTTTACAGACTGGCTATCTGTCAATTACCAATTTAGGAGAAGTGAGGGAAATTCCTGCACATCTCCCAGGTTTTATTCCCTTTTCCTGCAAGTATCATCTTATCACCATAAAACTGTTCTGTGCCACCTCTGCATCTCCTACACTTGGAACAATTTAGATCACATCCTTGCCTGCTTGTCCATTTTCCTACCTTTTGTGTGACCTATGCTTTTGTATTTGACCTCTGAGAGGTCTTCCCTAGTTTGAGAAGTCTTGAGAGCCCACATTGTATAATGCTCCCCATTTATGCATTAACTTTTCATCATTATGAAGTCTTAGACCCCTTTGAAAACTTTTCAAAGTGATGGTCTCTCATTCCAGAAAAATTCACTTATTTACATACAAATTTTTGCATGTAATTTCAGAAGGTCTATGGAGCTCTGGTAGCATAGTGGCTAAGACACTTGCCTGCTAACCAGACGGCTAGTGGTTCAAACCCACCAGCCACTCCTCGGAAGGAAGGTTGGGCAATCCTACTTCCGTAGTGATACTGCCTCGGAAACCCAAGGAGGGGTCGCTATGAGTCAGGTTTGACTCGATGGCAAATAACAACAACAACAAATGGAATCAGCATATTGAGTCCCCCCTCCCGCAAATCTGCCAACTCCCGCAGACATCATTCATCAAAATAAAGATTGAACATCAGTATGCAGCAGATACTGCATTGAAATAAGACTAGAACTCTTGTCTTAAGAATCTCAGTATAGCGGTAGAGGCAGATACAAAAGACAATTACAGCAGAATGTGATAAGCACCATAATGAAACATGGCAGGAGCTATAATAAAATGTTCTTAAAGTCATATCTGGCTTTCTCCTTAAGGGCCTTGATGTCTCCTCTTCCTTTCCATGAAGATCTTCATCATGAACTTCAAACTTACTTCTCCAATGTCATATAGACATACTTTCTTCCTCTGCCCAGCACTGCATGCTCCAGGCATATTGTTGATCCTCAAATGTGTCATGCTTTATGGGTCTTTTACTTCCTTCCCCCTCCCTTTACCCTTTGGCCAAGCTGACTCTTATTTGTCTTTTAGGGCTAGATTTAGAATGCTTCTTCCAGGGAACTTTCCCTGACTTCTCCAAGTTGAAGTTAGTTGCTTCCCCTGTGTTACCATTGACGACACTCTGTATTACAATTTCCTCTTCATATGTCTGTGTCTTTTGCCAGACAGTGAAGTTCTCATGGGAAGAGACTATCATATCCACTAATCATACCAGAAAATGCATAATAGTTAATAAATATTTGAATTAATTTACTAGCTAATTAATAAAAACTCTTCAAAGGAATTTGTTTTAAGGCATTTTATTGGTAGGAAGAATGAAGAACCTTTCTACCTCTATATTCTCTGAAAAGTGTGCTTTATAATTAGAACTTGAACAAAGTCCAATGAAGCCACTCTTTGCCCATAAGATATCTAACTCTTCGTTACTTGATACACACAGAAGTGAAGACAGAGCCAAGGTCAGTTAATTAAGAGATTTTCACCTGTCATTTGCTTGGCACTCTACAAGATGCACTGGGGGCCAAAGATGTATGCGGTCTTCCTCAAGAGTCTATTGCTAGATTATTTTTTCAAAATTTTTTTTCTGTAACTATTGTTGTGACATAAGAGTTCCCCATATGAAATCAAGATAGTATGAAATCAAATTATGTGACACATTATAAAATAATATTTAAAGTCATTTACAGCTCAGTATTTCTGTGAATCTTTTATAGCATTTATTAAACATTCTGTGGCATATCTGACTTCCCAACAGGACTGACCTGCTTGAGAGTGGGAATCTGTGTAAATAATCTTTGCATCTCCAAGGTCTTATGTAGTCTCTAGGTCTGAGATGATGTTGTTGTTAAACAAACTAAAAAACCAAACTTACTGCCATTGAGTTGATTCTGACTTACAGTGATCCTCTTTGGGTTTCTGAGGCAGTATCACTATGGAAGTAGATTGCTCAATCTTCCTTTTGAGGAGTGGCTGGTGGGTTTGAACGGCCAGCCTTCTGGTGGGCAGTCAAATACCTTAGGTGCTATACCACCAGAGCTCCATCTGAGACATTGTTGCTGTTAATTGCCATTAAATCAATTCTGATTTATGGTAAGCCCAAGTGCAGAGTAGAACTGCTCCATAGCGTTTCAAGGTTGTAATTTTGATGAAGCAGATCACCAGGCCTGTATTCCAAGGTGCCCCTGCGTGGGTTTGAACTGCCGATCTTTAGGCAGTAGTCAAGCACTTAACCATTTGTGTCAGTAGGGACTCTGTAGGTGCTTAATAATTGTTTGTTAAACCAAAGACAGTCAACACAGATGGAGAGACCATTAAACATAACTCTGGATCAAAAGTTTTCTATCTATAACTTATTTGACTGAGATAAAAGGCCAATATGCTTTACAAGCATTTGGGATTCATTGCACATAGCGTTAGGGGTCATGACAGACTCATAAGAATTCAGGTGGCATAGCTAGAAGAGTGCAAGCTTTAAAATCAGGCATATCTGATAAAATTTACAACTCTTTTGCAGCTTGCTAAATAGCCTTCCATTCATTTCATAGATATTTGTTGAATGTTGTTCTATGTAAGGCAACATGCCATTGAATAGATAACATTAAATTTTCACTACAATTTTGGAGCCTCTGATTATTTACCCCAGTATATTTATCTGTAATGTGAGGCCAACAGTATGTTCTTGGAGAGCTGCTGGGAGTATTAGGTACAATGTGTATGAAAATGCCCAGGTCTTGACATGTGGTAGACACTCAATAAAAAAGTACAACTCCTGTGTTCTAATCTAGTGAGGACAAGTCAATGAAAAGTAAAGATTCACTGGCGCTCACTGTCCAATATAATGGTCATACTAGCTACTGAGCACTTGAAATGTGGCTAGCCCCAACTGAGATACACTATAGGTATAAAACACACAACAGATTTTGAAAACTTAGTATGGAAAAAAAAGACTAAAAAATAACTCATTGATAATTTTTGTATGTGTTACAAGTTGAAATAATAATGTTTTTGATTTATTGAATGAAATAAAATATATTATTAGTTTTGTCAGTTTTTATTTTTTAAAATGTTACTACTAGTAAGTTTTTTGTTTTTTTTTTAATTTAATTTTTTTTTTTATTAGGATTTGGGTGAAGATTTACAGAGTAAATTCACTTTTCATACAGCAGTTCACATATACTTTGTCTCATGACATTGACCAAAATTT
>NW_006921825.1:3585655-3634551 GCF_000298275.1 Orycteropus afer afer | reverse complement strand
TGGACAGAGTTGTTCTAGAGAATAAAAGTAAGTCTTTGGCTCTAAAAATACCCCAGTTAGAAGAGAGTGAAAGAAATCTTGAGACCTGTACCATAAGGTCCTGACTGAGCAGGGATGAAAACACAGAGCTACAATGCTGGTCTCATACCTTTACAGGGATATTGACATGATGACCAGATTGCACCAGAGCTAGAACACTTTCACTCACTTCAGTTCATATGCCCACTTGTAAAATGTACCTATGCACACACCTAGGGAAGGGGTGGGGTGGAGGAGGAGCTGTCAGAGATGTCATCATTCTAACAATGGCTGCTATGATTCACTTTCTTATTTGAAAGCAGTATAAAGTAGATGAGTTTTAGACAGATGAAGTTTGGATGTCAGCATCATCATTTCTTGCATGATCTTGGGTGAGTTACTTAATCACTCAGAGTCTTAATTTACTTGTTTAAAAAATGGTAGTGATAATAGTAGTACCTACATCATTTGACTGCTGTGAGGATTGAGAGTAGAGTCCGTGAAGCATGGATGTAGCACAGTGTGACACTCCATTGTTATGGCTACCATCACAGTCTGTTTTGTGCAACAATGTATCCTCAGCTCCAGAACAATGCCTAGCACATAGGTGGTATTCAATAAATATTTGTTGATGAAATAATGCATCATCATCAAATCTAGCAATGATTGATTATTCAAATTGTTGACATTCCACTGTTGCCAGGGAGGATCCTGGTTCCATACCTCTAGGACACAAGTGTGAATGTGAGTATGAGTACTATAGGAATGCCTACAGCTGCTGAGAATGGGCCATTCTGATGACTAAGTTGTCTTTTGTTTTGATAATAATGTCTCTTAGCGTTGAGTCCCTCCTTAGGTCACTCCATAGCCACCCCAGCAATGCTCATGGTTTTATGGTTTCCTGATTCTGTGGTTTTTTTTTTTTTTTTCATTATACCCAACTGTGAGACTCTTTCCCTCCCCCCCATCCAATTTAATAGTATAAAACATCCTTCGATTTAGAATCTCTTTTGCAGCTAATCAAACCTTGCAGCATTCTTTTAGCTCTCTGTATTTGCTGTAAGCCCAAACTGAGGCATCTGGGATTATTATGTAATAACTTGGGCTCATTTCTGATCAGTATATACCATCCTTTTTCATTCTGCAAATCCCCTCAGGGTTCTTTTTCTGTTTGCAAAGGGCAAGAAAAGGGGTTAGAAGGGCTGTGCTGGGTTTGTTTTTTTTTTCCAAGGGGGGTGTTTGCTATGAGTTATTATCCCACACTTATGAGTATTAAACTGGATTTGACAACTCATAGCCAAGGATTTCAATGATCTAAATCCTTCTTCATCTGGCAGCCTGGTTTTCCCCATTATTTATTGTGCTACCCAATTTATTATCATCAGCACACTCGGATGCCTGGCCTGTGGTGCCTTCAAAGCCAAGTGATTTATACAAATAATAAAAAAGATGGGGGTTCCCAGCAATGATATCCAAAGCAATCCCCTCTCTCCTTTTCTTCTCATCTCACTCAGTTCATCTCTTATGCATTAACCTTTGGCCCCCTTACTTCTTCTCTTAGGGAAATTCATCCTCGGCTTCCTTCTGGGCCTTGGAGGCAAATGCTTGTCAAGGAGAGGAAAGGGTGATAGGAGTGATAATTTAATTCTAATAATGGGTATAAGTTCTTTAGATAGGAGGCACCATGCAAACTTTTCCATACATTTTAGGATTTTGAATGTCACACGGGCCCTTTGAGGTAAGCATTGATTTTATCCCATTTGACAACTGGGAAACTGAGACTGTGCATTGTACAATTGTTAGGACAGGCAGAGTGGGAGAAAGAATTGGGCGGCAAGACATGACCAGGAGGAGGGGTAATAGTCATTCCAAAGTGTCAAGTACCAAGCAGTTAAGCATATGAGCTTTGGAATCAAACATACCTAGAGGTCAATTCTAGCTCATTTACCTATTAGCTGTGGGACCATGAGCCAGTAACCACTCTGTACCTCAGTTTCCTCTTCTATAAAATAGGAATAATAATGTACCCACATAGGTAATTATGAGGACTGAATGAGATGTTATGTATGGGGCACTTAACAAGTCTCTCCATTTATAGAAACCATTGCCATTGAGTTGATTCCAACTCATAGACTCTATAGAGCAGAGTGGAACTGCTCTACTGGGTACCCAAGACTGTAATCTTTAAGGAAACAGACTACCTGCAGAGCAACTGGAGGGTTCAAACTACCAGCCTTTTGTTTAGCAGCCAAGCACTTAATCACTGGTTCACCAGGACTCCTTCCCCTCTATAGAAAGGGGAAAATAATAGTACCTGACTCATTTTACCTTCACAGCAACTCCATGAGGTAATATATTCCAGTGCCTGGATATGCTCAGAAATGTTAGAAGCTGTTATTCCTACCACCACCATTACCAGCACCACTGTTATGATTCAAACTAAAACTCAGTACTATCCAATTAGTGCATTGCAAAGACCTTGAAGCGGGGTCCTGAAAAACAGAATTTATCCACTGATAATAACTACTTATTAACTGTTATTATCAGTGTATAAATTCTGTTTTTCAGGACCACTGATAATAACTACAGCCTATACTACAGCATGGGAGCTCTGGTAGTGTAGTGGCTAAGGCACTTGACTGCTAACCAGAAGGCTGGCGGTTCAAACCCACTAGCCGCTCCTTGGAAGGAAGGTTGGGCAATCCTACTTCTGTAGTGATACTGCCTCAGAAACCCAAGGAGGGGTCGCTATGAGTCAGGGCTGACTCAACGGCACATAACAACAACTAACAACATATTACGGCATAGTGGCTAAAGCACTTGACTGCTAACCAGAAGGCTGGCGGTTCAAACCCACCAGCCGCTCCTCGGAAGGAAGGTTGGGCAATCCTACTTCTGTAGTGATACTGCCTCAGAAACCCAAGGAGGGGTCACTGTGAGTCAGGGCCGACTCAAAGGCACATAACAACAACAACAACAACAACATACTACTACAATAATAATAATAATAAAAAGTGTGTGATAATAATAATAAAAAAAAAGTGTGTGTGTGTGTGTGGTTGTTGTACTTTTCTGCCTGAAATCTCTCCAAGCCCCTCTTAAATGCATTCCAACTCTAGTCTTGCTTGAGGGAGTTAGCCTAAAGCTTTAGTCCAAGCTTAGAAAGAGCAGCCTTCATTTAGAAAGTCAGTATCCTGTCTGTCTTCTCAATCTCAAGCTTTAGTATGTATACTCTCATTAGGCCACATGCTCTTTCTGAAAGCCAAGTGTCTATGACTACACTCTACAAATTTTATTCATATATTTAAAATGTAGAACAAGGGTAGCAGAGTTAGGGGAATCTGCTGTAATGAAGCTAGATAGAAGCCCCACCTGCAATTAATTTCATATCTTGCATATTTATCTCTGTTGACACTGACCTCAAATAACCATAAGCAGTCCCACAGATGTCATTATTTTTCATCCACCCCTCCTTGTGTTTTGGAAATACTGTAAATTGTATCCTATATTCTCACATAACTTGCATTGACTATGCTTCAGGAATGTTTACTTTCTCCTGCATTCTGTACATAGACCCAAGAGTATTATCTAGTATTTCAAATTTGTTTTTTGCCATGAATTTATGTCAATAATTTATGAGCAACCGAGCACTGTTTTCAACACAACTTTTCTCTGCTGAAGCAGTGATAGCAGAAGATGGACTCTAGAATCAATCTACTAAACTGTGTGGTCTTAAACAAATTGTTTAAATGCTCTAAACCTCAAGCTTCTAGTTGTAAACTCGGTATAAACATAGAACCAATTTCACAGTACTATCTTGGGTATGAAATGAAAAAATGCATTTAGAATATGTAGCATGAGTGCATGGCAAGAAAGTGCTCGGTAAGTGTTCACTATTAGATATTTCTTCCTTTGTTGGTTTGTAAATTCCTATTCAATCAATTTTACTGATGTTGCATTTGTTGGTGATTGTATTGTGATGTTGTTGTTGTCAGCTGCTTTTAAGTTGACTCCTCTGACTCATGGACAATCTTATATATAACAGAACAAAATATTGCCCAGTTCTGTGTCATCCTCACTATTATCACATGTTTGAGTGCATGATTATGGCTGTTGTACTATTCCATCTCACCAAGGTTCTCTCTTGCCTTTATTGGTCCTCTACTTCACCAAACATGAGGATCCCTCCTGATGATATGTCCAAAGCAAGTCTGACCATGTTCTTGTAGAGTGATAGTGGTGATCTCATTAATACTGTTATTATTCATGGTAATAATAGTGATTTTTACCTTTATGGTTTTATGAAACCTTTTGCATTTTATCCTATACTTTTGCAAGGTTGCCCTTTATTCCTAACTTCAAGACCATAGTCACTGTAGAAATTCTAAATCATGCCTCCTTTCTATTTCTATTCATACCTCCTTTCCATCAATTATCACTTGGTTTTCCTTTGCTCTGTGGAAGAACTGTAGTTTCTGAGTGTTTGAAGCCAAAGCCTGAGATGTCAGATTATTATTATTTAGCAGTATTGCAGCACTTGTATTAACAAGGTCTTTGCAAACATTTTTTATACTGTATGTTCGTTAGAAATTCTGCATTCTCTTGTGGTCAAAGGGGAGTTATTGAAATTGTGGTTCTCATTCTCAGCCCTGTGCTGGGTGGCTTACCTTTGACCTTGCATCATAACCTAGATACAGAATGAATGAATGATGATTTCAGCTGTCTCCTTCCCTCTCTGGTGAGTAACAAATGAGTCAGCAGCAGGGACTTTGCTAGGGAGGCCTGAGTCATAAATATCCATGCATGCCATCAACAGTCTCCACAAAGGTGGTTTTTAAACAGTAAATTAAGAAAGAGTCCTTGGACCTTATGGTAATCAAGTCAGTAAGAGATGTTTATGGTTTTAACTTTGAAATCAAAGAGAATGTCTGTAGCCAATATAGTATATAAATTAGTCTGAACCCACTGTATGATGATAAACTTCTCACAGAGGAAAGACAAAATAATTCAATGAATATACCCACCATGATCTAAATTCTGATCTGTCATCTCAGATTTTTTTTCCTTTAACTAGATGCCAGGCATTGTTTTAGCTCCTTTATTTGCATTGTTTCATTTCATCCTCACTATTATCCTCACTACTATCTTTGTTTTGTTGTTGTTAAGAGCCATTGAGTCCATTCCGACTCATAGCAACCCTATCTGACAGAATAGAATTACCTGATAGGGTTTTCTAGGCTGTAATCTTTACAGGAACAAATGGCCACGGTCTTTCTCCTGTAGGGCCGCTGGATGAGTTCAAACTGTCAACCTTTGGGTTAGCAGCCAAGCACTTAACTGTTGCACTGCCAGCACTCCTTACAGTTTTACAGACTGTTGTTGTTGTTGTTATGTGCCATCGAGTCGCACCTGACTCATAGTGACCCCTCCTTGGGTTGCCAAGGCGGTATCACTACGGAAGTAGATTGCCCCATCTTCCTTCCGAGGAGTGGCTGGTGGGTTTGAACCGCCAGCCTTCTGGTTAGCAGTCAAGTGCCTTAGGCACTATGCTACCAGAGCTCCCGTTTTACAGACTAGGCATTAGAATATGAGAGTGACTAACTTTCCCCAATGAACTCTGGTAGCATAGTGCCTAAATTACTTGACTGCTAACCAAAAGGCTGGCAGTTCAAACCCACCAGCCGCTCCTCGGAAGGAAGGTTGGACAATCTACTTCTGTAGTGATACTGCCTCAGAAACCCCAGGAGGGGTTGCTGTGAGTTGGGTCCGACTCAACGGCAAATAACAAAACAGCAACTTTCCCCAAGTCCTGTAGCTTATGGTGACAGAGCTGTGCTTGGACTCCAAATGCAGACCCACCCAGCTTCAAAGCCCAGGCTCTTAATTCTTCAGTTAAGCTCTGTGAGCAGCCAAGAATAATGAAGAGAGAAAGGAGAACAATATACAGAAATGCATGTTGGCCTTCTGTCTGCCACACAAGGTGCTAATTATTTAACAACACATATTTCACAGTATAGTTAAGGTCTCCAGCAAAACCATTTTAATTTTTTCCCAGTAATATAAACAGAGAGCCCCTAAGCAGATACCAGAGCCCTGAAAAATCCCAGCAGCAGAGATGTGTATTTCTGGGGATGCCCTGAACATCAGGTATCCAGCAGTCTTGCAATTTTGTAGACACTTTTAAAATCTGTTAACCAGCAATGATTGTATTTGCCTAAAAGTGCCCCATTTTCATCTTCATCCATCCTAGCTGACTTAGAGCACATTCTGCCATCAGGGCTGTCTTCGTGATATGTATAATATTTTATGTAATAAGAAGATTGGAAGAGGAGCCAGCTGGCTTGCCACATGTAGCTCCAGCAGGAAGACACATCTAATCTGTATTTTTCTCTCCAAGCTCACACCTTGTAGATGTTCCCCTAGAAGTGCCCCCCTCCCCCTCCCCACTGAGCCCTTCAGAGACCTCATGGGTTTCTTCTGAAAATGCCGAGAATCTCACTTTCTGCATTTCCTGGTGAGGATCCCCATGGCTACCAGGTCTGCCCTGACTGCTCCTCTTTCTAAAGATAAAAGTATAATCTTACTCAAATGCTGGAGCCTTACTTAGTTCAGATTTCAAATGAAAAGGGCAGAAGAGCAAAGTGTTAATAAGACGGGCTCTGGGGTCCCACAGACCCACAGAGATCAGTTAACTCTATGACCCTGAGTGGGGCATGAACACAGTCTCCAAAGCCCCTTTCTCTCCTTGGGGAGGAAAAAAGAAAACCAAAAATAAACACACTTATATCAGGTTTTTGCTGCTTGGTAATAATCATTTTTAACACCAAATACAGGAACAGGGTCTCATTTTAAAATTCTCCATTCACAGGAGTTACACAGGAGGATGGAAAGTGCTAGAGTAGAAATTGTTTTTTTAAAATTTCTTCCTCTTCTGAGCTTTCACAGATAATGTAAATTCTATGTCACTTGGTACCCTATCTTTGCTTTCCTTTGTTGAGGAAATCGTTGCATTTAAAAAGAAAAAAAGAAGAAAGAAACTGAGTTATTTGGTGATACTTAAAATGATACATGCTCATGACAAAAAATTGAGAAATAGAATGATTTCAAAGAAGCAAAAGCAAGTTAGAAACCATTAAAAACAAAACAATTTTTTTTTTTAATCCTTCCCTTTAAGCTTTGGTGCATTTCATTCCTGGCGATTTTGTAATGTATTTGTTTAGTATAGTTAAAGAGAGTCACACTGTTGGAAATGAAGGGACGTTTTTTGGAGCTACTACCCTGAAACCTCATTCTACCACTGTTTTCTGTGGAATGCAGTTCAGTAAATAAGTGATCAATTTTTAATTTCCTGAAAGGTGGTTTAGAAAATTAAGTCCCAAAAGAACATTTTAGGTTCAGGTGGAGAAAAGCAGGGATAAGTAAGTGGAGCACAGGGCATTTTTAGGGTGGCAAAACTATCCTGCATGATACCATAATGCCAATACATGGTACTGATATTATACGTTTATCAAAACCCATAAGACTATACAACACAAACATGAACCCTAAGATAAACAATAGACTTCAATATTTGCTTGTCAATTGTAACAAATTGCCACAGGATTTCAAGATGTGAATAGTGGAAATAATGTTGAGGGGAAAGATGAGGTTATGGAAACCATGTACTTTCTACACAATTATTCTTAAACCTACAACTATTCTTGGGAGCTCTGGTAGCATAGTGGCTAAGGCACTTGACTGCTAACCAGAAGGCTGGCGGTTCAAACCCACCAGCCATTCCTCGGAAGGAAGGTTGGGCAATCCTACTTTCGTAGTGATACTGCCTCGGAAACCCAAGGAGGGGTCGCTATGAGTCAGGGCTGACTCGACGGCACATAACAACAACAACAACAACTATTCTTAAAAAAAGAACTCCTGTGTAGAGTCACCTCAAAACACTGGAGTTGTCAGTTCTATAGCATAAAAGCTACACAATTTGTCCCTTTCTATGGAAAGGTCTCATAGTGCCAGCAGTAGTCCTGCCATAGTTATCAGAGTTACAGGGAAGTTTAAACCACTCCTTTGAAATATCTACTTAGCCATAGAACTGGTTTTCCTTTTCCAACCTGGAATTTTATATGGCCCCCTATCCATCCTGACCAGAGGTACTTGTAACCGTAGGGGACTTGAGGTTATTTGTACGGCAAGGGAAACTATGAATAATGCTTTCTAGAGTAGTTTCTCAGATCAGATCCAATGAACCTGGCATTCACAATTGTATCATTGTTCAGATATTGGCCCAAGGATTAGAGCAGAGGAGTTTGGCCCTTGGCTCCACTACTGACTGGCTTTATGTTAGGCTAGTTACTAGCATTCTGAGCTCAGTTTTGTCATCAATAAAATGAAGGTAATAGTACCAACCCATAGATTTGCTTGAGGATCACGTGAGTTCATACATATGTGGTGCTTAGGAGAGTGCCTATCATGTTGTTCAATAAACATTAAATGTTGTTGCTACTATTAGTAATCCAGGGGTATACATATTTGTTCTTGATCATGGCCTCTTCTGCATGATCCCAAAAGAATCTCTCTTGGACTCTAAAATTTCTGGCACAAAAATTCTTACACTCAACTCTTTGTTCTCTAAAGGACCTAGGACAATACCTTGTTTGACATAATTTTCAGTGTTTACTGGTTGGCTTGAATTGGCTAAAATCCCAGTTATTGTGCTAGCTTTGGTATCTAGTGATTACTTGACTCCAGATTAATAAGAACCAGTTATAGTCAAGTCGATTCCAACTCATGATGACTCCCTGTGTGTCAGAGTAGAACTGTACTCCATAGGGTTTTCAGTGGCTTATTTTTCGGAAGTAAATTGCCAGGCCTTTATTCTGAGGTATCTCTAGGTGGACTCAAACACCAAGCATATTAGCTATTTGCACTGGCCAGAGTGACTAAGTATGATGGGTATGTAATGGTAAAGGGGCCCTAATGTTACAGTGGTTAAGAGCTAACCTGCTAACTGAATGGTCAGTGGTTTGAATCCACCAGCTGCTCCACAGGAAAAAAAAAAAAATACAACAATCTGCTTCTGTAAATATTATAGCCTTGGAAACCCTATGGGAAGTTCTACTCTGTCCTATAGGGTTGCTATGTATTGGAATTACTCAACAGCAACAGGTTAATGTAATGGTAAGGTCACTGTTGTTGTTAGGTGGCATTGAGTCATCTCTGACTATGCACAGCAGAATGAAACACTACCCAGTCCCATGTCAGACTCATCATCCTTGCTATACTTGAGCCTGTCACCGCAGCCAATGTGTCAATCCATCTCATTGAGGGCCTTCCCCTTCTTTATTGACCCTCTGCTTTACCAAGCATAATATCCTTCTCCAGGGAATGGTTCCTTCTGACAACATGGTCAAAGTAAGTGAGACGAAGTTGGCCATTTCTCGCTTCCAAGGAGCATTCTGGCTGCACTTCTTCCAGGACAGATTTGTTAGTCCTTTTAGCAGGCCATGGTAATCTTAGCATTCTTCTCCAACACCACAACTCAAACGCATCGACTCTTCTTTGGTCTTCCTTATTCATTGTACAGCTCTCACGTGCATAAGAAGCTATTGAAAATACCATGGCTTGGGTTAGGCTCACCTTAGTCTTCGAGGAGAAATCTTTGCTCTTCATCACTTGAAAGAGGTCTTTTGCAGCAGATTCGCCCAATGTAATACATTGTCTGATGTCCTGACTGCTGTTTCCATTGCTGCTGATTATAGAACCAACTAAAATGAAGTTCTTGACAACTTCAATCTTTTCTCCATCTTCTGTGAAGTGCTTTATTGGACCAGTTGTGAGGATTTTTGATTTCTCTATATTGAGGTGTAAACCATACTGCAGACTATAGTCATTAATCTTCATCAGTAAGTGCTTCGAGTCATCCTCACTTTCAGCCACCAAAGACATGTCATCTGCATATCACAGGTTGTTAATTGGTCTTGCTCCAATCCTGATGCCACATTCTTTTTCATATAATCCAGCTTCTCAGACTATTTGCTCGACATACAAGTTGAGTAAGTGTGGCTAAAGGATACAACCTTGATGCACTCCCTTCTTCATTTTGAACCAAACAGTATCCCCTTGTTCTGTTTGAACTACAGCCTCCTGACCTATGTACAGGTTCCTCATGAGTAGAATCAAGTGTTCTGGAATTCCCATTCTTCTTAATGTTATCCATAATTTGTTATGATCCACACAATCAAATGCTTTTGCATAGTCAATAAAAGATAAGTAAACATCTTTCTGGTATTCTTTGCTGTTAGCTAAGATCCTTCTGATATCAGCAATGACATCCCTCGTTCCATGACCTCTTCTGAATCCAGGTTGCATTTCTGGAAGTTCTCTGTCAATATACTGCTACAATCGTTTTTGAATTATCTTCAGTAAGATTTTACTTACATCCCATATTGATGATATTGTTCGATAATTTCCACATTCTCTGGGATCAAGTTTCTTTGGAATGGACACAAATATGGATCTCTTCCAGTCAGTTGGTCATGTAACTGTTTCCAAATCTCTTGGCATAGCTGAGAGCGTGCCTCCAGTGCAGCATCCACTTGTTGAAACATCTCAGTGGGTATTCCGACAATTTCTGGAGTCTTGTTCTTGCCAGTTCCTTCAGTGCAGCTTTGACTTCTTCCTTCAATACCATTGGTTCTTGATCATATGCTACCTCCTGAAATGGATGAAGATTGACCAATTCTTTTTGGTACAGTGACTGTGTATTCCTTCCATCTTTTGATGTTTCCTGCATCATTCAATATTTTGCCCATAGAATCTTGCAATATTACAACTCAAGGCTTAAATTTTTTCCTCAATTCCTTCAGCATGAGAAATGCTGAGTGTATTCTTCCCTTTTGGTTTTCTAACTCCAGGTCTTGGTACATTTCATTATAGTAATTGTCTTTGTCTTCTCGAGTTGCTCTTTGAAATCTTCTGTTCAGCTCTTTTATCTTGTCATCTCTTCTTTTTGCTTTAGCTACTGTCCACTCAAGAGCAAGTTTCAGAGTCTCTTCTGGCATCCATTTTTGTCTTTTCTTCCTTTCTTGTCTTTTTAATTACCTCTCACTTTCTTCATGGATGGTGTTTTTGATGTTGTTGTTGTTGTTGTTAGGTGCCGTCAAGTCATTTCCGACTCATAGTGACCCCATGCACAGCAGAACGAAACACTGCCTGATCCCACACCAGCTCCATGATCCCTGCTATACTTGAGCCCATCACCACAGCCACCGTGTCAATCCATCTCTTTGAAGGCCTTCCCCTCCTTCATCAACCCTCCACCTTACCAAGCATGACATCCTTCTCGAGGGAACGGTCCCTTCTGACAACATGACCAAAGTAGGTAAGATGACGCCTGGCCATTCTCGCTTCCAAGGTGCATTTCCTCCATGACAGATCTGTTAGTTCTTTTAGCAATCCGTGGTACTTTCAGCATTCTTTGCCAGTGCCACAACTCAAAAGCATCAACTCTTTGTTCTTCCTTATTCACTGTCCGGCTCTCACATGCTTATGAGGTGACTGGAAATATCATGGCTTGTGTCAGGCGTACCTTAGTCCTCAAGGAGACATCCTTGCTCCTCAGCACTTGAAACAGGTCCTTCATGGTTGACCTTCCCAGTGCTACATGTCATCTAATGTCCTGACTGCTGCTTCCATTGGCATCGATTGTAGAACCAAGCAACGTGAATTCTTTGACAACCTCAATCTTCTCTCCATCTGTTGTGATGCTGCTCATTGATCCAGTTGTGAGGATTTTTGTTTTCTTTATACTGAGACATAATCCACATTGCAGACTGTATTCTTCAGTCTTCATCAGTAAGTGCCTCAAGTCACCCTCACTTTCAGCAAGCAAAGTTGTATCGTCTGCGTATCTCAGGTTGTTAATGATTCTTCCTCCAATCCTGATGCCACATTTTTCTTCATATAGTCCAGCTTCTCGAATTATTTGCTCAGCATATAGATTGAATAAGTATGGGGGAAGTCTACAACCCTGATGCACTCCCTTCTTGATTTTAAACCATGTAGTGTCCCCTTGTACTGTTTGAACGACAGCCTCCTGGTCAAGGTACAGGTTCCTCATGAGTACAATCAAGTGCTCAGGAATTCCCATTCTTCTCAATGTTATCTGTAATTTGTCATGATCTACACAATCAAATGCCTTTGCATAGTCAATAAAACACAAGTAAACATCTTCCTGGTATTCTTTGCCTTGAGCCAAGGTCCATCTGACAACCCCTATGATATCCCTTGTTCCACGTCCCCTTCTGAATCCAGCTTGCACCTCTGCAAGTTCTCTGTCAATATACTGCTGCAACCATTTTTGAATTATCTTTAGTAAGATCTTACTTGTGTGCAATATTAATGATATTGTTCTATAATTTCCACAATCTGTGGGATCACCTTTCTTTGGAATGGGTACAAATATGGATCTTTTCCAGTCAATTGGCCAGGTAGCTGTCTTCCAAATCTTTTGGCATAACTGAGTGAGTGCCTCCAATGGGGCATCCATTTGTTAAAATATCTCAATGGGTAGTCTGTCAATTCCTGGAGCCTTATTCTTTGCCTGTTCCTTCATTGCAGCTATAACTTCCTCCTTCAGTACCATTGGTTCTAGATCATATGCCTGGTTTTTGGTCATTGGTGTTCAATGCATCAAATCTATTCCTTAGATGGTCTCTAAATTCAGAAAGGATACTATCAAAGTCATATTTTGACTCTCATGGACTTGTATGAATTGTCTTCAACTTCAACTTGAACATGCATATGAGCAATTGATGGTCAGTTCCACAATCAGCTCCTTGCCTTGTTTTGGCCAAAGATAATGAACTTCTCCATCTCCTCTTGCCACAGATATAGTTATCTTGACTCCTATGTATTCCATCTGGTGCAGTACACGTGTATAGCTGTTGCTTATATTATTGAAAAAAGGTATTTGCAACGAATAAGTTGTTGGTCTTGCAAAATTCTGTCATGCAATCTCCAGTGACATTTTTATCACCAAGACCATATTTTCCAACTACTGGTAACTCTTCTTTGTTTCCAATTTTTGCATTCCAGTCACCAGTGATAATCAGCATATCTTGATTGCATGTTCAGTAAATTTCAGACTGCAGAAGTTGGTAGAAATTTTCAATTTCCTCATCTTTGGCTTTTGTGCTTGGTGCATAGATTTGAATAATAGTAGTATTAACTGGTCTTCCTTGGAGGCATATGGATATTATCCTATCACTGACAGTGTCGTGTTGTTGTTTTTGTTGTTATGTGCCATCAAGTTGGCTCCGACTCATAGCGACCCCTCCTTGGGATTCTGAGGCAGTATCACTATGGAAGTACATTGACCCATCTTCCTTTCAAGGAGTGGCTGGTGGGTTTGAACCAACAGCCTTCTGGTGAGCAGTCAAGTGCCTTAGGCACTGTGCTACCAGAGCTCCCACTTCATGACAAATCTTGAAGCAGTCTTTGTGATGATGAATGCCACACCATTCCTCTTCAGTCTGTCATTCCTGGCATAGTAGATCATATAGTTGTCTAATTCAAAATGGCCAAAACCAGTGCATTTCAGCTCACTAATGCCTAGGATATTTATCTTTATACATTCCATTTCATTTTTGACCACTTCCAATTTTCCTAGATTCATACTTCGTACATTCCATGTTCTGATTATTAATGGATGTTTGCATGTTTCTGCTCATTTTGACTCATGCCATATCACCCAGTGGTGGTCCCAAAAGCTTTACTCTATCCATATCATTAATCTCATCTCTACTCTGAGGAGTCAGCTCTTCCGCAGTCAAGTTTGAGTGCCTTCTGATCAGATAGGTTCATCTCCAGCACTATATGTGACAGTGTTTCAGGGCTAGTCATAAAGTTTTCCAGTAATGTATCAGACAGTATTTTACTGCTATTCATAAGGTTTTCACTGGCCATTTGTTTGAGAAGTGGATGGCCTCTTCCTTCTTCCGAGTCTGTCTTAGCCTGGAAGCTCCACTGAAACCTGTCCGCCATGGGTAACCCTTCTGGCATTTTGCAACACCAGTGGCATAGCCTCAAACCTCACAGCACCGTGTAAGCCACTGCAGGACAACTAACAGACAAGTTTATCTCCCTTAATTGTTCCTAACCCCTCTGTACCCATCTGTCTCAGGCCCCAGCCTTAAACTAGAGTTGTCTCCAAGCAAAAAACAGCCCCTGAGCCCCAAGGCCTAGTAGGGTCCCTAGATGAAGTGATTGTGGCTCAGCTAATAACTGAAAGGTTGGAGGTTTCAATCCACCCAGCAGTGGTACAGAAGAAAGGCCTGGTGATCTGGTTCCATAAATTTATAGCCATAAAAAACCATATGATGTACAGTTCTAGTGTGACACACATGGGATTACCATGAGTCAGAACAGACTCAATGAAAACGTCTTTTCTTTTTATGTAATGGCAGAGAAGAAGGCTTCACTGTATGATAACTGTGCAATGCCCTCCCCTTCCCACACTGATTCTTCACTTTAATTTCTTAATGCCTCCACAGAGGAGGCAGGAGCAGGGCTCAGGATGGGTGACACAGTGAAAGCCAGTAGTGGTTGCTGAGGCTTGAGTTTTTCATTTGTGCAAGATTATATCCCAATCTAGAATATTTGCTTATTGGTACCTTTCAAAGGAGACCTCAGTGACTCAAAGATATACTTTTGTAGTTTTTAAATGATAATCTTCATTTTCCCTATATGTGAGGTATGAGAGTGCAATGTTAAATAGGAAAGATGTAGGTCTTGCCCTTTCAAAGTTTAGTAGGAAGATGAAGAAGTGAATGGGTGTATTGGTGGATAAGTTCTATAGAAATTCACAGTACTTTGGAAGTCTTAAGGAGGTCTGATAACATGCTAGTGAAGCACTTGACTCCTAACTAAAAGGTCAATGGTTGGAACCCACCAACAGCTCCTCAGAAAAAAAGACCTGGCAATCTGCTCCCATAAAGACTTCAGCCTAGACACCCTGTGAGGCAGTGCTACTCTGTCCTGTAGGGTCACTATGAATCAGAATCGACTTGATGGCATCCAACCACAACAGCAACATGGGAGTCTTGGTGGGGGGAGTCATCTGATGCTTTCAAAAATAAGGAAGACCGATTATTTAGCTTAGTAGAAAGCAAAGCTGTTCTTAATAACATATAAAGTAGGGACAATTTTGTGGGTTTGATAGTATCCTTGTTCTTATATTTTCCAGAAGGAGTTCTGTTGGTGTAGTGGTTAAGGCATTTTGCTGCCAACCAGAAGGTCAGCAGTTCAAACACACCAGCCACTCTGCAGAGGTGGTCTGCTTCTGTAAAGATGTACATCCTTGAAAACCTAGTGGGTGTCAGTCACAATGAGTTGGAAACCAAACCCACTGCCATCGAGTTGATTCCTACTCATCACAACCCCCATTGGGTTTCCAAGGCTGTTAATCTTTATGGAAGTAGATTACCTCCTTTTCTTCCTGAGAAGCAGCTGGTGGATTTGAACTGTCAACCTTGGTAGGCAGCCAAATGTCTTAGCCACTATGTCACCAGAGTTCCTTTTAGAAGAAGACAGTACATTAAAAACCAAGGTAGTGTGGTAACTCGGTATTTTATTGTCAACTCATATTGCCTCAGGGAGCTCTGGTGGCATAGTGCCTAAGGCATTTGACTGCTAACCAGAAGACTGGTGGTTCCAACCCACCAGCCTGTCCTCGGAAGGAAGATTGGGCAATCTACTTATGCAGACATACCACCTCGGAAATCCAAGGAGGGCTCGCTATGAGGTGGGACTGATTTGGCGGCAGTGAGTTTGGTTTGGTTTTGGTTCATATCTCAACACATGGAAGAATTAAGATCATTTCCTCCTAAGGCAGTGTTCCTAACATTTAGATGCACACATGCGTATCTTAGCTTCCAGACACCTGCATCCATTTCCCTATGGCTGGTTATTTTTTCCTCTGAAATTTTTTTTTTCTTCTTTTCTTTCTGATAGCATAGTGGCAAAAAGATATAGTTTCTTTATGCTATGTTTTTACTTTCCATTTTCTCAAGAAAACTGTATCACTGAAAAGGAAATCAAATCTAATCTTCAATATATTTAACATGAAAGCAATAAAAAGCATTAATTCACTCCAGAAAGAGCAAAATACAGGCGAGTACTCAAAGGAAGAATCACCATGGAAACTGTTTTCTTGAAATTCTGAACTCTCCAGGCTCCAGGCATGACTAAGTGAAGGAAGGCAAAGGGAAGAGAAGAAATAGCTTGCCCTTCTGTTGTAGCTAAAATACTACAGAGGAATTGCTATGAATTATTGATTGCATGAATAGAAGTATATATAAATTAGAATTATTAAATTGTTGTCTTTTAAATGAGCATGTAAGAACACACTGAGAACTTGTTCCTCAATGTTCTCCTTTCCTTGCTGTCAAAATCCTACTGAGCAGTCACAGAGCTATCCTCGGGGCTAAAATTTACAAGGAGACATCAGGAATTATGATGATTAAAGAATTACATGAACTGGAGCTAAAATAGGATGCTTTTGCATGTGACTTCCAAATACATTTGTCTTTGTGTACCATTTCAAGATGATTATGGTTTCAGAATTTTTGCAAAGATATTAAATATGTAAAGATCAGAGGCCAGCTCTTGCCTTTGGGACCATGTTAATGAGATGTGATGGAATTCCCCTAAGGAATTTCTTACGGATTAAATTCACTCTGTGTTTGTGTGAGCATGTTTGCATCTTATAATGTGCCCACTCTTCTTGCTTTCTACATTTTTACCTTCTCACTCATAGGTTTTTCTCACTGAACCTATATATTCATATATAACAACTCTGTTAATATCTGAGCTATTGAATACAAATATATAGTTTCTAGTGTGTACTGTTTCCTGAGAGTCAAAAAGAGCCTTGGTAGTGCAGTGGTTAAGGCATTTGGCTGCTAACCAAAAGGCTGGTGGTTCAAACCCACCAGACAGTCCATGGGAGAAAGATGAGGCAATTTGCTTCCATAAAGATTTACAACCTTGGAAATCCTATATTTCTATTCTTTCCTAATGGGTCTCTATGAGTTGGAATTGACTCAGTGGTAATGGGTTTGGTTTTTGGTGGCTTGTGAGTCAAACACTGTGCTAAATCCTTTGCATAGTAATACTATGAGTATAGATATGATTGTGTTATATTTAACAAAATTACTAATTGAATGATTATGTATTTTCTTAAATCCTACAAAAGCCCTGTAAAAAAAGTTCCCCATTTTACAGATGAGGAAACTTAGTTTTGGTAATGTCATTTGATTATGCTAAATTACAGAGTCACTGTATTTTAAAGCATGGAATTGAAATCAAGTATGAGTCCTATATCTATGACCTTAACAGCAGTTCTACATTTTCATCCTAGAGGATATAAACAACCTCTTATTCATCTCCATATAATCTTATATACTGGGCACATGGAGAGGCCCTCAGTATATTCAATAATATATATATTTAGAGTCTGCCATTGTTATCAGGCACTGTACTAAATACAAAAATTGAAAACAAGATAAAGTCCTTTCCCTCAAGGAGCTTACAGTCTTCAGGAAATGTTTGCATGCATGAATAATCCAGACAAAATAGACAAGGGTTCATAGAAAGGAGAAGTTAATGAGATTTTTGGAGGAGGATGAATTTGACCTGGTCTTTTCAAGGATGGGAGGAGCTTCTAAATTGTGAAAGGAATAGATTCAAACATTTCAGGTAAATCATTATTATTATTATATGCTCCTTCTTTTCCTTTATATCTGATGACACAGTCACCATACCTTTTAATGTCTCTCTTTCTTTTTTAACTATGATTTGAGTGAAGGTTTACAGAGTAAATCACTTTTCCATTTAACAATTCATACACATTTTGTTTCATGCCATTAATTGCAATCCTTATAATGTGTCATTACTCATACCACTTCCTCCCTGGGTTTTCCATTTCCATTCCTCCTTTTTTCCAACCCTTTCTGCCTTCTGAACTATGTCCTTGAGGAAATGCTGCAATTTGATCTTGAATGCTTGATCTAAGCAGTGTATATCTCCCTGGTATTATTGCTCACCTTGTACTGCTGCCTTTTGTTTGGCTGAGGTTGAGGCTCGGTGGTGAGCTCAGTTTCAGGTTTTGAGAGTGACTAAAGGCTATAGTCTCAGGGGTTCCACCATTCTCTATCCAACCAGTGAGCCTAGTCTTTTTTTTTTTTTTTTATGATTTTGAGTTTTGTTCCATATATTTTTCCTACTCTTTCCAGGACCTTATAATGTGATCCCTTTCAGAGTAGTCAGTGGTGGTAGCTGGGTTTACAATATTATTTTAAGCACAGATGTGAAAATGAGCATAAACTCTGAGCATCTGGGAGAAATTAGGTCACGTGTTTTAGGAAAGTGTGTTTGAACTTTTGAGCTGACAATTGGACGGGTTACTGAGGAACCTTGCAAAGTGAGTGGGTCCAGATTTTATCCTATCAACAGAAGTGATCTTTCAAAGAATGTATTTATGTTGTTATGATGTTAGGTTCTGTCAGGTCAGTTCCAGCTCTTAGAGACCCTAAGTGCAACAGAATGAACCACTGTCCATTCCTGAACCATCTTCACAATCGCTACTCTTTCAGCCCATTGTTGCAGCCACTGTGTCAGTCCAGCTCCTTAAGGTTCTTCCTGTTTTTTGCTGACCCTCTACTTTACCAAACATGATATCATTCTCCAGGGACTGGTTCCTCCTGATAACATATAGAAAGCACATGAGACAAAGACTTGACATCTTCATTTCTAAGGAACACTCTGGTTGTACTTCTTCCAAGATAGATTTGTTCTTTCTTCTGGCAGTCTATGTATCCTTTGCCAGCACCCTAATGCAGCGTTATCATTTCTTCTTTGTTCTTCTTTATTAATTGCCTAGCTCTGCATATGAGGCGATGGAAAATACTATGGCTTGGGTCAGACACACCTTAGTCTTCAAAGTGACATGTTTGCTTCTTACCACTTTAAAGAAATCTTTTGCAGCAGATTTGCCCAATATAATACATCATTTTTCTTTTTCTTTTTGTGATTTGGGTAAAAGTTTACAGAGAAAATTCACTTTCCATATAGCAGTTCACATATACTTTGTCTCATGATATTGACTACAATTTACCCCAATGCAGTAGCTCCCCTCCCACTTCCTCCCAATAGTTACCTCTTCCCTGTGTCCATCCCTCCCTGCACTCCTGCCCCCTGAGCTGTCTCCCTGTGCATAAACAGCCCTTCTCTCTCCCATGATTGTTCTCTCCAAGGAATCATTTCATTTCTTGACTGCTGCTTCCATGGATGTTGATTGTGGATCCAAGTAAAATGAAACCCTTAACAACTTCAATATTTTCTCCATTTACATGATGTTGCTTATTGGTCCAGTTGTAAGGTTTTTTTTTTTTTTTTCTTTATGTTGAGGTGTAATCCATATTGAAGACTGTTGTCTTTAGTATTCATTAGTAAGTGCTTAAAATCCTCTTCACTTACAGCAAGCACAGTTGTATTATCTGCATATCACAGGTTGTTAATGGTTCGTCCTCTGATCCTGATGCCCTGTCTTTCTTCATATAGTCCAGCTACTCTGATTATTTGCTAAACATATAGATAGAATAAATATGGTGAAAGGATACAACCTTGATGCACACTCTCCTTGATTTTAAAGCATGTAGTATCCTCCTGTTCTGTTCAAACAACAGACTCCTCGTCTATGCACAGGTTCCGCATGAGCACAATTAAGTGTTCTGGAATTCCTATTCTTTGCAATGCTATCCATAGTTTTGATATGATCCACACAGTCAAATGCCTTTGCAAAGTCAATAAAACACAAGTAAACATATTACTAGTGTTCTCTGCTTTTAGCCAAGATCCATCTGACATCACCAATGATATCCTTCATTACATATCCTCTTCTGAATCCAGCTTGAATTTCTGGAAATTCCCTTTCCGTGTACTGCTGCAACTGTTGGTTTTTTTTTTAATGCAGCAAAATTTTACTTGTGTGTGATATTAGTGATATTATTCGATAATTGCCACATCCTGATGTATCACCTTTCTTTGGAATGGATCTCTTCCTGTTGGCTGGCCAGGTAGCTGTCTTCTACATTTCTTAGCATAGATGAGTGAATGCTTCTAGTGTTGCTTCCATTTGTTGAAACATCTCAGAGGGTATTCTGTCAATTCCTGGAACATTGTCTTTCACCTTTGCCTTCAGTGTAGCTTGGACTACTTTCTTCAGTACCATTCATTCTTGATCATATGATGCCTCCTGAAATGGTTGCACATTAACCAATTCTTTTTGGTACAGTGACTCTGTATATTCCTTCCATCTTCTTTTGCTGTGCCCTGCCTTATTTAATATTTTGCCCATACAATCCTTTAGTTATGCAACTCAAGGCTTAAATGTTTTATTTAGTTCTTTAATTTTGAGAAATGCCAGGTATGTTACTGCCTTTTGGTTTCCTAACTCCAGGTCTTTGCACATTTCATTATAGTACTTTATTTTGTCTTCTTGAACTCTTTTTGAAATCTTCTTTTCAGATTTTACTTGTTTATTTCTTCCATTTGCTTTAGTTACTCAGTGCTCTGGAGCAAATTTCAGAGTTTCTTCTGGCATCCTGCAAAAATGGCAAGGAGGCCACATGTTCTGACCTCCTCTAATCTCACAAGAGGAAGACAGCAGTAACCCAAGGCCTATTACTGCAAGGCCAAACATGCTGCCTCCCTCCAGCCCTTTCACCAACTGTTCCTCCCAAAGCACCCACCACCTCTCTCCTGGGTTCGATAATTCACTGCAGTGGCCACACAGAACTCACAGATTACGGAGTTTATTAGGGAAGCACCAGGCTACAACTCAAGTTCAGGAAGAACACTCAGTCTCTCTCCCAGCCCACCGTCCCTCAGCCAAGAGTCTCTCACAGTCTCTTTCCCAGCAGTGCTGGTCCCTCGGTATCTCACTCAGCAATGCTTGTCTCTTGCGTCTCTTTGCCAGCAACGTGTGTCTCAGGAGCCCGTGTCTCTTTTAGCAGCACATCTTCTTCAACCAGCAGTCAGAGAGAGTTCTGCCTCCAGAAGGTCTCCTTTAGAGCCCGCAGGGTGGTCAAACTAGCCAGTTATAGCATCAGAACTCTAAGCACGTGAGAGAGAGTGGGCACCTCCCAGAACATTGTTTTGTGCCACTCCCAACAGAAATACTCCAGGTGGACACCTTCAGCAATCAGGAGCTCCTCAGTTGCTCATAGCAAATCCCACCTTGGAGTTTACAAAGACTTATGGGTAGAAAAGCCACACAAAGTAATTTACTATACCACACATCCATTTTGGTCTTTTCTTTCTTGCTTGCTTTTTTAATGACCTTTTTCTTCATGTATGATATCCTTTTCCTCCTTCCTGGCCAAATAGCCTGCAAAGGACCTCTTTCAAATGATTAAGGGCAAAGATGTCTCCTTAAGGACTAAGGTGCACCTGACACAAGCCATGATATTTCCAATCGCCTCGTATGCATGTGAGAGCTGGACAGTGAATAAGGAAGAACAAAGAAGAGTTGATGCTTTTGAGTTGTGGTGCTGGTGAAGAATGTTGAAAGTACCATGGACTGCTAAAAGAACTAACAGATCTGTCCTGGAGGAAGTGCAGCAGGAATGCTCCTTGGAAGCAAGAATGGCCAGACTTTGTCTTACCTACTTTGGTCATGTTTTCAGAAGGGACCATTCCCTGGAGAAGGATGTCATGCTTGGTAAGGTGTAGGGTCAACGAAAGAAGGGAAGGCCCTCAATGAGATGGATTGACACAGTGGCTGTGGCGATGGGCTCAAGTATAGCAAGGATCGTGGAGCTGGCACAAAACCAGACAGGGTTTTGTTCTGCTGTGCATAGGAGTTGCTATGAGTCAGAGACAACTTGACAGCTCCTGACAACAACAACAACATGATATCCTTGATGTCATCACACAACTTGTCTAGTCTTTGGTCATTAGGCTCAATGAGGCAAATCTATTCTTCAGATAGTCTCTAAATTCAGGTTGGATATACTCAAGTTTGTACTTTTGTTCTTGTAGACTTGTTTTAGTTTTCTTGAGCTTCAGTTTGTACTTGCATGTGAGTAATTGATGGTCTGCTATTCTCCAGGGTATAATTACTTACAATAAAGTACATTACATTATTCTTCTGTGCTCAGTTCAATGACTTTTATATATGTATGCCCATGTACTCATCACCCAGATCAATTTATAGGATACTCAAGGATCCCATAAGATTTTCTCATGTCTTTTCCCAGTTAACCCTCCTCCCTAGTGGTCATCAATGTTCTGATTTCTATGTGAGTGTTAGAAAGGAAATAATAAACATAGAAATGACATGATGAAAGTCTACAGGAAAGTATAATGACTTTTAGAATTTAACATGAAGTGTGAAGATGAAAGATTCCAAATGAAGAGGCCAACCAAAGAGGATGTAGTAGACACATACCTTCTATCCATCCATGCAATTAAATATTTATTGGGCAGCTATTATGTGCCAGACACACACATTGGGAATACAACAGTAACTAAACATATGCTCTCTCAAGGAGGAGACCAACAAATAAACAAGCATTGTGATAAGTGCTATAAAAGGTGAAAATACAGATTGCACTTAAAAGGGGAATCTAGGGCATTGGTGCTTCAGTGGAAGAATTTCTCATTTTCCATGTGGGATACCTATGTTCTGTTCTCAGCCAGTGTATCTCCTGCACAGCCACCACCAGCCACTGGGGGAAACTTGTATGTTACTATGCTGCTGAACAGGCTTCAGCAGTGCTTCTAGACTAAGACAGACTAGGAAGAAAGGCCTGGCAATCTTTTTTAAAAATCAGCCAGTTAAAACCCCATGGATCACAACAGTCAGATCTCATTGTGTATGGGGTCACCGTTAGTTGGAGACTTACTCCATAGAGCTAACAACAACTCAGAATAGGATAATCAAAGAAGGCTTTTGGATGAGGTTTGAGGAGGAGCAGGGATTAGTCAGACCAATGAGGAGAATGATGTGGGGTGGTTCCAGTCAGAGGGAAAGCACATGCACAGCCTAGAGATGACAGGGACATGGTCTAGGTGCAGTGGTGGCAGTGAGTGAGAGAGTAATGGAAGGAAATAAAAAGTTTTTCAAATGAAGGAAATGGCTGGACTTAGTCAATATTATATTATAGGAACCATGTCAATTTACAAAATGCTAATAGCCCCAGGGCCAAACCAGATGTCTTCAATACCTGTATATAATTGTAGCAACTTGATTTTGTAACCGTCTGGATCCATAGTTGAGAAGATTTCAGATGGACAGTTTTCTGGCTTTTTTATGTTTGTTTTTAATGGTAGGCAACCCACCTGGTTGTCAGTTATTTGAAATTCAGCCAGAAAAACCAGTCAGGCAATGAGATTTCCAACATTTTTTTTTTAACCTACCTTTTAAGATGAAGCTACTCTGTTATTCTTTCTGCTTTCTTCAGCTTCTCTTTTCCTGGAGTGGGCTGGGCTGTGCAAAGCTACCACGCCCCCTTGTCTTCTGACTCATCCAACTGTTAGTTCGCAGCACCCCCTTTTCTTTCATCTATCAACAGGTCATTCAGGAGGCCAAAAGTGGTCTTTGTATCCCTGTGGACCTGAGTTGAACTCTAGACCTAATTGTCCTTGTGACCTCAACAAATTACTTATTGTCTCTGGGTTTCTGCTTCCTTGTCTATGAAATGGGAATAATGACACCCAGTTTAAAGGATGTAAGAGTCCCTGGGTGTGTAGTTACCTTGCTTGGCTTTTAACCAAAATATTGGAGGTCTGAGTCTACCTAGAGGTACCTCAAAAGAAAGACCTGGTAATGTATATCCAAAAAAATCAGCCACCGGCAACTTTATTGGAAAAAAAATGCACAGTTCAGCTTCTCTGACACACATGGGTTGACCATGAATCAGTCAACTCAACAGTTAATTGGGTTTTAGTTTTTAATTTTTTTTGTAAAGTGTAAATGTGTATTAAATTATAATGCAGTAATGCGTCTAGGATAGTGCCTAACACGTAGTAGATCTTCAACAAATTGCATCAGGAGGGTGGTAAAGCAGATTGGTTGAAAGCAAAGACTCTCAAGTTAGACTGCCTTTGTTCAGAGCCAGGCTCTGCCAACGACTAGCTGGGTGACTCTGGGCAAGTCATATAACTTCCCCTTGCCTCAGTACCCTCGTCTGTAAAATGGGAGTAATGATAATGTCATCTACCTTATAGTTTTATTGTGAAGTTAAATGAGTTAATGTATGCAAATTGCTTCATATAAAGCCTGTGTGTGTGTTTGTGTCTGTACCCGCTTTTCTCCATATCCATTATTAGTAAGTTAAAATACTAATGTTAATAGTTACTGTTTTTGTACTATTTTGGTCACATCTGTGAGAATGGGTTGTTGCCAAGAATAGCTAATGAAGAAGTGCATGGCTCTGGGCCAGGCACGCAGTGGGCCCCAATAAATGTTTGTTGAATGAATGAAAGCAAAGTGCTTCTCTCTCAATGTTTTCTAAAAATGTTTCATCTTAATGATCAATGGGAGCTTCCACAAGAAGTAAGTGCCAAAGAAGTTCACAGAGTGGCAGCCTGGGCTGGGGCCTGGTGGATTCCAATTATATTGAATGAAATAGATTCAGATCAGTCTATTTGGTGCCATTGAAATTGTGCCAATGAATAGCAAAATGTGATTTAATGTTGGGGGAGAGCCAGGATCCACATTTGCAAATCAAAGCATGCCCTACCTATTTCTAGCACCCTTTTTCTCTGCCTAGTGGGTGTTGAAGATGGTTGCTGTGGGTTTTCTTAGTTCTGAAAGATCTTCTGCCTGTGTCACAAAATCAGGCCCCAGATGTTTGAAATAGTTTTGCAGACAAGGTAATCAATCCATTTGGTGGCCAGATGCTGTCAGAAATTTTTCCTGTTACAGCATTGAGAGTTTCTAAATTCATTAAAAACATAAATTAATTAAATCTAATCAACAATGGGTGATGCAGAAGATTAAACAGTGAAAAACAAATACATTTCCAACTGGGTCACATTATAGACAGAGCAGAGCAGCTCCACTCTGGAGGTGAAAGTCAAGTTAACCCTTCATGTGATATTCTTGAGGGAAAAAACAATGCTATTGAATGAATGTCAACTCAGGGCAAATGCATGTGTGTCAGGCTACAACTGTGCTCCTTAGGGTTTTCAATGGCTGATTTTTTGAGAGTCCATCATCAGGCTTTTCTTCCAAGGTACCTCTGGGTGGATTCAAACCTCCAACACCTGAGCTGTTAACAGTTTGTACCACCCAGGGACTCCACCTTTGCAGAATCTGAGGTCCCCTTGAGGCTATGGTTCTTCCCAAATGAAGGTAGCCTGTGAAGAAATAAATTGTGTTTCTCTGACTGAGGATTCAGGAGCAGCCTTATTTTCTTATGTGTCAATACGGGGAAGGGGATCTCTATTATTCTCCTGTTCTGAGAGTTTCTGGAGAGGGAAGATTTATAGCCTTGGAAATCCCATGAGGCGACTCTACTTTGTCCTATAGGGTCATTATGAGTTGGAATTGAATCGATGGCAGCAGTTTTGGTTTTTGGTTTGTCTGTAACATACTGTCATATAGCACCTGTCTTTTGTCCTGTGCCCCCAGTCAGAATGGAACTAGAGAAGTTCAGGCTATGTAAATCATGAATTTATGGAATCAGCATTTGAGGGAGAGACTATTCTCCAAGGGCGTGCTCAGCTTGGTGAAGAGGCCAGGCTTTAGCCATGGGAATTGATTCTTCTCCCATCTACACTTTGGTTTTCCACCTGAGACTGTATGGATTAAGATATTGCTTCCTCTCTCTATATTACTTCCTTAAACACAGCCCTATAGAGGTACCAGTTTCCAGAAGATACCAGCTAACAGGCAAGGCCAGCAGCTACTAACTCAGATGCTTATAGGGGCCAGAAAAGTCACATAAAATATAGAAGCAAAGGGGCAAAGGAAACTTTAGAAAGAAAATTGGAAGCTGACATTTAGCCTCAAGATTGAGGCTGCAATCGGGAATGGTAGCCCAAAACCAAACCAGCTGCCCTTCAGTCAGTTCCAACTCAAGGCAACACACACAGTAGAACTGTGGTCCATAGAGTTTTCAATGGCTTGTTTTTCAGAATTAGATTGCCAGACCTTTCTTCTGAGGTGCCACCTGTCCATCAGTGGAGGCTTGTGTGATGCTATGGTGCTAACAGGTTTCAGCAAATCTTCCATACTAGGATGAACTAGGAAGAAAGATTTCGTTATCTACTTCCAAATATCAGCCAGTGAAATTGCTATGGATCACAGCAGTCTGATATGCAGCTGACGGTGGTATTGGTTCAGGATCAGGCAGTGTTTCTTTTTGTTACATTATACGTGAGATCAACATGTATCAGGCTGAGCAAGCACTAACAACAAAGTTGAGTGACTTTACAATCAGAGAAGGCATCTCTCTCAGGAAGTGCTGTTTAAGATGATATTTAAACAATGAATACATGTAAGTGAGGGAAAAGGAGTGAGTAATTTAGGCAAAGAGAAAGCAGCATGTTTGAAGACCATAAAGTATGAAAAGACATGGCATTTATAAGGCCCTGAAAGCAAGCTGTTGGAGCTAGCATGTAGTGCAAAAGGGGCACCGGGGAGATGGTTTAAGATGAGATTTGAGTGGTAGGAAAGGGATAGTTTACAACAGTTATAAATTACCAAAAGGTTGTTTTATGCCAGGGTTTCCCTAAAATGGCTTTTATGGTTGATTTAAGTTCAGTAGAAGAAGCAGGAGAAATATTTGGGATTATGACCAGTATTGAACTATGCTTTTAGTATTTAATGGTTTGATTCCTTCTATTGCCTTGTAAAACATTGACATCTTGTTTCTACCCAAGAACTTTGCAGAAAATAATCAATGTGTCACAATCAAGCTTAGGCTTGAACCTGCTATCATGCATGTCAGAGAAAGGAATTTGGCTATTGCATTTAATAGTAATTGTTTTTTGTACTTGGAGGACATTATGCTGAGTAAAATAAGTCAATCACAGAAGGACAAATATTGTATTAGTTCATTATTATAAAAAGTTAAGGAAAGGTTTATATATGGAATGAAACTTTCTTTATTGGTTACCAGGGGTGGGAGGGGAGGGGAAGGAACACTGCTAGATAATAAAAAATAATAATAAATATTGTTTTTTCCAAGCTTTAAGATTTTCCATATTCTCTGGTAGCAATGACTTGTGTTGTCAAAATCAGCATGAGAAACGCTACCCAAAAGCACAGATCTTGGGAACATAGAAATATGATCCTATTTCCACCCCTCTCCCATATGCTAGGCTTGTAGGAAGTGCTTCTGAAAATGATCTTGGTGCTTGATTTCCCAAATACTGGTTTTAATTTCAGAGGTATCCCTGGCTATGAGCCTAGAACAATGCACCACTAAAGACAAAAGAAAAAGAAGCAATAAACTGTCGGTAAAAATGGAATATGTGTGACTTTAAGTTTAGAGGAGAGCTGTCATATACATTACTTGGGCCAACAATCAGTTGACTCCATAAGAATCCTCAGTCTTCAATTATGCACTGTTTATGTCATGTTTGTTATGCAAAGAATGAGATCCTAGGTACTGAGAGGGGTGTTGCCTACTAAAGAAATCACTTTGATTCTGTGTTGGGGGAACTTATAATCTATTTAGGGAAATAATACACACATACCCACACACAGAGTACATTCAAGTAGTCTATCAACATTCGTACAAGGAGCCAGTATAAATGAGTCATGCCTGATAAGAAGATGCCTGCTAGGTTAAATGGAAACTATACTTGCTCAGTTTCTGGAAGAGACTGTTTTTTAACTAGGTCTTTGAAGGAAAAAGAAAGAAGATAAATTCTAAGAGAATAAATTCTAGAGGCTAGACTGAGGAATTGCAAAGGTGAAGGTCTGAGAGCAATAATTCTTAAGTTCAAGGGATTCACAAGTCCCTTGACAACAGAATGCAGAATTTCGTGTATAAATATGTACATCTTTGCAGGCAAAGAATCCATAGTTTTATTAGACCCTCAAAGAATTTTAAGACCTCCCAAAAAATGTCAAGAGCAAAGGTAAACTATATCATAACAGAGGGATCAGTTTTTGCATTCCTTTATTCATCAGCTTCAAAGATGAGTAAAATATGATCTCTGCTTTTAAGGAAATACATTTCAGTAAGGAAAACAGGGCAAGTACACAAATAAGTGAGCATGTCATTGACAGCATGTGAAAAGTAAAGAGTTTGAGGTGTTGTGAGAAGAAAGAGATTTCTTCAAATCAGAAGAAGTCACTGCTGTCAAGTCAAATCCAACTCATAGTGACCCCTCCTTGGGTTTCCGAGGTGATATCTCTATGGAAATAGATTCTCCAGTTTTCTTTCCAAGGAGCAGTTGGTGGGTTTGAACTGCCAGCCTTCTGGTTAGCAGTCAAATATCTTAGGTACTACGCCACCAGAGCTCCAATCAGGAGAGCTCATGAAAAGCTTCATGGATAGGTTGACATTTGAGCTGGCCTTGAAGAATTCATGTATTCATGTTTTTATTTTTGTTTTCATTCAGCCAGTCAAAAGGTATATTTTGCAAGCCTACTAGGTGTCAGTCCCTATCCTAGATCCCCAGACTAAAATAGTTAATAAGATCTGCCCTCAAGTGTCACACTAATGGAATGAAATGGCAGCCGACACAAGTAATGGAAAAGATGCTCTTTTAAAGGAACTGCCATGAAAGTTGTTCAACAAAGACCATATTTGCTTAGAGAACGCAAAGGGTTGAACTTTGTTAAAGTACAAAGTGTGGGACAAGGAATACAGAAGATAGAATGGAAAAATTAAGCTTGAACCCCCCAAAATACTCATTGCCATGCTGAGAAGTCAAGTCTGTAACTGCCAGTGAAAGGTTAAGAAAAGATCAAAAAGAAAAATAGAATTGATAAACAAAAGGGAGTGAGAATAAACAATAATAGAAAGGAGGGAGCAGAAGAGAGGTGGAAGAAGTTGATTAAGAGCAGGGGCTTCAGAACTAGCACTGGGTTCAAATCCCAGCTCCCCTAATTATTATTAACCTTCCAAACTTGGACAAATTATTTACCCTCTCTGAGTTGCCATTTGCTCACATGAAAAAGAGGGGAAGACACTAAATCATAGTATTCGAATGACAACCGAATGACATCATAATATGAATATGGCACAAAGCACAGATCCTGGCTGATGTAGGTATTCAATAAATGAAAATGGTTATATAGATTTAGGGAGATAGTGTATGTAAAGTGTCTAGTACTATGTCTGCCAGGCACTGGGCCAAATCAGTGTGTTAGTTTAAAAAAAAAAAAAAAAAACCTGTGCTTTTGTAAACTATGCTTGTGTCAACTATGCAGTACCGGTGTGTTATTCTTAGACTGAAATATCTTGAGGCCAAGTCAATAAGGAGTTACTTGCAGTGAGTCTTCAGTGTGTCTTCTGCATGACAGTTTAAATCCTCCCCTGTAGTCACACTGTAGGAGAGGAATGTGTGACTGGCTAGGAGAGTTTTCCATTAAAGACTGCCTTTCTGAAAGGAAGATCTACAAATCACTTGGAAAGGTCCTGGCATCATCACCTGGGCCTGGCCATTTGCAAAATGTCTATAAATCTTCCACAGGGCAAGATATGTCTGTGTGGTTCCCCACCCCCACCCCCATCTCTGACAGACTTGGTTTGTTTCTTTTTCTATCAGATATTAGGAATCCTGGTAAGAGTGA
The DNA here is from genome assembly GCF_000298275.1 of Orycteropus afer afer. Taxonomy (NCBI): domain Eukaryota; kingdom Metazoa; phylum Chordata; class Mammalia; order Tubulidentata; family Orycteropodidae; genus Orycteropus; species Orycteropus afer. Next base: position 3,604,718 of record NW_006921825.1, on the reverse strand, counting down.
CTCAAGAAAGGCCATCAGGAGGTCAGGCTACCCATGTGGAAGTGATCTTGTAGATTTCTCTTCACTTTAAAGCACTGTACAGATGAACAGCTTTCTTCCTGGAAGGCAGATGAGGGTAATAGACCTTGAGCAGTGTAGCAGAAGGAATAGTCTTTTCTACTCTACTTCATGAGAGGAAAGAAGGGAGGGGTGAGAGAGTAGAAACGGGCTTGAGAAGTGAAAGAAAGAGACAAAAAGAAAAGCAAGAGGTTATTATGTATGTGAGAAAAAATACCAAAATTTTTGATACTTGTATTGACCTTGAATGAAGATGGCATTTTTCTTCTTTTCTATCCTTTGTCTGTGGACAAGAATTGAACAAGAGTCCTTGTTGTGCAGCATGAACAGTTAAGAACTAAACTATAGGTTGAAAGTTTGATTATGCGAACTGACCCATAGGCACCTCTGAAGACAGGACTGGTGATCTGCTTCTGGCAAACCACAGCCTTGAAAACTCTATGGAACACGGCTCTATACTATACACTATGAGTCGGAACTCGCTCGATGGCAACTCAAAACAACAGCAAAAACTGAACCTGTGCAGATTTTATTATTTCTTTTGTTAGGGACAGACCAGTCTCAGTTGCTGGTTTGTCCATTAAGCATTCATTTATTCATTCATTCAGCAATTCCACGCTCTTTCTTCTTTACCATTAACTTTTCGCATCACTACTAGAATTTCTTCATGAGCATATAAGCATGATGTTATTTTAGACACATTATTAAAACAACTCAATTGATCTACTTCTCCTACTGTCTTCCATGTCTTTTTTTTTTTTTTTTTTTTTTGCAATTCTTTGCAGCAAAACTTCTTGAAAGAGTTGTCCATAGTCACTATCTCCAGTTCCTCTCTTCCTAGTCTCTCTAAAACCCTCTCCAGTTAGGCTTTTACCCTTACTGTTCCACAGAAACTGATCTTGTCAAAGTCAAAAGTGGTCTTCATGATACCAAATCAAAATTCAATTCTAGTCTTTTACCTTGGCCCTAGCAGTCCTGGCATGATTGATCACTCTCTTCTATTCTTCACTTGGCTTCCAGGACACTAAGATTTCTTGATTTTCCTCCTATCTTGCTGACTACTCCTCTGTTCTTTTGCTAATTCTTCTTTTTCTCCTAGGTTTTTAAATATTGGAATGCCTCAAGGGGCAGCCCTATGCCCTCCTTTCTTCTTTTAATATGCTTACTTCCTGAGAGCGCATCCAGTCTCATGCTTTAAATAGTAGCTGATTGCTAATAATTTGTAGATTCGTATCACCAGCCTATACCCCTCTCCTGAGCACAGACCCTTATTTCCAATTATCTACTTAACATCTCTACATATCATAAACCTTTCATACTTCACATACCTAAAACTGAACCACTGCTTTCTCTGAAGACACTGGCTGGATCTACTCACAGATTTCCCAAGCTTAGTGATGTCAACTCCATCATGCCAGTTGCTGAGACCAAAAGCCTTGGAGTCATCCTAAATTCCTCTTTCTTTCATATCTGATACCCAGTTCATCAGTAAATCCTGTCAGGTCTAACCTTATTATGTATTCAGAATTTGACCACTTCTTTCCACCTCAACTGCCATCCTCTTAATGTGGGCCACCATCAGCTCTGACCTGGATTATCTCAATAGACGCCCTGATTCTGCCTTAGCACCTTTACAGTCTACTTTCAACACTACAATTGATTCTTGCCACTGCTCTACTCAACACCTTCCAACCACCATCCATTTCATTCTTAATAAAAGCCAAAGTTATTTCTGTGATCTACAAGACTCTACATAATCCGATCCTCTCATTTCTCTTACCACATCTTCTACATCATTGTCCTCCTATTTACCTTGCTGCAGCCACACTGTTCCCTTGGCACATGCATGTTTCCCTCTTAGGGTTTTTCCACTCGCTTCTCCCTCTGCCTGGACACTCTTCTGTTTTTTGTTTTTCTCCTTCACCACCTTCAAGTCTTCACTCAGCTGTCACCTGCTCAGTGAGGCCTATCACAACAATCCTATTTAAAATTACAGCCCCCCTTCCTACATCCAGCATTCTAAGTCCCCCTTACTCAACTCTATTGTTTCCTATAGTTCATAAAGACTATATAACTTAATATGTTCATTGATTATCACCTTTTCTCTACAACTAGGTTATCAGTTCCATGAGGGGAGATATTTTATCTATTTTATGTATCTCTAACACTTGGAATGGTTCTTGGCACTTAGTAGGGGTTCAATGAATATTTGTTGAATGAATAAATAAATGAATGAATGAATCTGTTACATTTTAGTCTTCCTGGTGTTTCTACATTTTGTATAATATTAATTGGCACCTAAACAGATACTTGAACTTGAAATCAAGTAGAATAGATTTTCTAACTATCCAATTTCTAGTGCACGGAAAAAAATAGTAAGGATGTACTGTAGTGGTTTTGCTTGATGGATATTTATTAAAGATTGGGTCTTGCTAATGATGAAAATCAGTGACATTTTATTCCTTATATCTTATACTGGCTATCTATTTACTATGTGTCAGGTATTGCCTTCAGTGTTTTAAAATATGCATATTAGTCAAAAAAGAGTAATGTTTTATAGTATTCTTCAAAGCACCACAACTCCAAATGAACAAACAGACAGAAATACAAAGTGGTTGTTAGAATTGTATTTGGCACACTTGGTTCTAATACTTCCCATTTTCTTTCTCAAAATCATTGAAAACCATCATAGCATAATGTCTTGTGAACTACTAGCAGCATTTTTCTTTCGTTTAACACAAAAACCTCATGTTTTAGGACAAATATCCAAATCCTTTCCTATCATATTCTTTATTCATCTCTTTAAGCCCAACTAAAGTTAAACAAAGGAAGGACCTATTGCATCTAGTGTTCTATTTGTGCTTTTGAGAAATACAAGAAATTAATTGTATTAGGATGTAAGTGGGGATGTGAAAAGTTCCTGTAGTAACTTCCTATTGCTGTCTAGGTCAAAACTAATATTTTTACCCCGTGGCTCAAAGATCTCCTTCATCAGTATGTTTTAACAACCTCTCATTCATCATCTGTGCCTATATCCCAACATACCACAAACTCTTAATCCTGTAGATTGAAAGCTTTCTGAGGGCAAGGGCCAGATCTTGTTTGTATATTAGCCTATCCCTGATACCCAGCCCATAACATGAATATAGCAGATGGTCAGTAAATAGTAAATTCATAGGACTCCTAAATCCCAATCAATGCTACAAAGGCTTTTTAGGGTAAAATTTGTTCTTTACTGATGAATCCGTCTGGTTCTAAAAATCACACACACTCACTAATCCAAATAAGAACCTCAGTGATAAACAAGTCCCTTCTAGGGTTTGCAGTTTAGAGGTAGGTATTTAAAAGGATCCAGTTATCATTGTGATAAACATAAGTAGGGATAAAGGAAAAGTTTAGGAACAATACTAGTTGCTGTCGAGCCGATTCTAACTAATAGCTACCCCATGTATGTCTGAGTAGAATTGTACTCCACAGGTTTCCAAAGCTGTGATTTTTCAGACGTAGATCATCAAGTCTTTCTTCTGAACTACGTCTGGGTAGACTTGAACCACCAACCTTTCGGTTTGCAGCCAAGTGCTTAACTGTTTGTACCACCCAGGGATGCCTATGAGAAGCAATGAGGCTGCATAATAAGGGAACTGTCCTGGTCCTGGGAGAAATCATGGAAGACTTTCCTACAGAAGTGATATTTGAGCTATCCCTCAAGCATGGAAAACTTTAACTTACATACTTATTAGTGTTCTGGCAAAGCAAAATTTATGACCAAAGAAGTACCTACGAGATGCCATCTTAAGTGTGTTTGAGTAGTGCAATGCTTGCCCAAGAACTTCTGTTCCAAGCAGATGTGATGAGCTTTCTCATTGTGGACTTGGTGTCCTACTGGGTCAGAGGTAGATGTTGCATGTTATGCAGATAATAGATCTCAATGTTTGGTGAGAAACTGACAGAGTTTGCATCATCTGAACAGTTAATTACCCCTCTGCTTTTTGAAAGAGTGGGTGACAGATGGTAGACACCTTGACAGCAGATTCCACTATAAACCACACAGGCGTGTAGGCAAGTAAGTTTCCCAGTAGGTTTTTCTGTATTTAAAGGACTTCTAATATTTAGACTCGTTTGCCTTTTTGGCAAGTTTTGTTCCAACTATAGGAAAATTCTCTCTTTTAGGTTTCTATTTAGCTGGAAATTGTTATGAAAGAAAGGCAACCTCCATCAGCTCAAATGTCCCTGGATCATCTCAAACCTGGGTGGTGCTGGGGATTTGGTCAGTGAGGGGAAGTTGTATGCATTTTAATAGGAACAGCATGGCATTCATTACTCACCTGCTTCTCACCATCTGGACTTTCACAGCTCAGCAAGCGTGGTGAGCTTCCTGCCTATTAGCAGGAGGAGCTTGGCTCCTAAAGAAGGCATGGCTAGGTCCCTTTGAAGTCATAATTTTATGATGGACACCATGAATAAATTGAATTTGGCATTCTTTCTCAGTAAGCTGCTTTCACATTTGAATGGTTGAAGGATAATGCACCATATCCACAGCAGGAGAAAGAGGAAAAACAACCAACTTCGATACTGGCAACCAGGCAGGTGGGAATGAAAAGTGATTGTATGACAGAATGAAACCAAAATGTATGTATAACAGTTTGTGCATGGAGGTTACAGGACAAGAGTCTATGTTTTCCGTTTGCACAGTTACTAAAAACCTGGCCCTGCACAAAGTGCTAAGAGAAAACAAAGATGGAAATATATTTATTAGCATGCATTTGGCTGCAAGTAATAGAAAACCTGTCTCACAGTGGCTTAAATCATAATTCATCCATTGTTTGACAAGTCAAGGCCTGGGCTATCCTATGGTAGGTTTTTACAGCTCAATGATGTTATCAAGAGCATTTTTCCATTCTTCATTTGTTATATTCAACCTCTTGGCTTTCTATGGCTTTTTACCTCATGGTCATATGATGACTGCATCACCTCCACAAATCATAGCCATATATAACCACATAAATGGGTAGGAAGCTAAGAGTAATCAATGCAGCCAGAAAGCCTCCCTCAATTGCTTCTGCCTTTTTTTTCAGTGAAAAAAAAAAAAAAAAAAAAAAAGTTCCCAGAATCATCTCCCCACACCAGCAGATTTCCCTGTGCCTCATTGGCCAGATCTTGGTCACATAACTGTCTAGGCCCAAGGGAGGCTAGAAAGCAGATGTCTGGTGGCTTTTGCAGACTTTATAATGGGAGGCAGGAAATGAAGAAAGGCACTGGGTAGGAGTAGCTAACAAGAGTATCTGCCAGACTGACATTTAAATAGTGCCACCTTCTAGAACTGTGCTTGTGGATAAATAGGAAGCCATCATTGTGATAAGATCTTGAGAATCAGGGCTGATGGACACTTGTACCTGCATTCTTTTGTATGGGAGCAATACTAGCAGCACCAGGATAGAGTTAAAACCAAGATGCACAGAATCACTTATATCTCATGAAAGGAAAAGGATTCAGTAGCTAGATACCAGACACAGGTGTGGTAACAGAAGAATCAAGCCTGGAGCAGATGTTGTTGTTAGACGCTCTTGAGTTGATACTGCCCAGTCCTGCACCATCCTCACAATCCTTGCTATTCTTGAGGCCGTCGTTGCAGCCACTGTGTCAGTCCATCTCATTGGGGGGTGGGGGGGTCGTCCCTTTTTTTTTTGCCGACCCTCTACTTTACCAAGCATGGTATCCTTCTCCAGGGAATGGTCCCTTCTGACAACATGACCAAAACAGGTGAAATGAAGCCTGGTCATTCTTGCTTCTGAGGAGGATTCTGGCTGCACATCCATCTTCCAGGAAAGATAGGTTCTTTCTTTGCAGTCCATAGTATTTTCAGTATTCTTCACCAACACCACAATTCAAAGGCATCAACTCTTCTTCAATCTTCCTTATTCATTGTCCAGCTTTCACACACATGTGAGGCAATTGAAAATACTGTGGATTGGGTTAGGCACAGGTTAATCTTGAAAGTGACATCTTTGCTTCTTAACACATTAGAGAGGTCTTTTGCAGCATATTTGCCCAGTATTATATGACATCTGATTGCTTGACTGTTGTATCCATGACTTTTGATTGTGGATCCAAGAAGAAATCTTGAAAACTTCAATCTTTTCTCCATTTATCATGAGGTTGCTTATTGGTCCAATTGTGAGGATTTTTTTGCTTTCTTTATGTTGAGGTGTAATCCATACTGAAGACTGTAGTCTTGAATCTTCATCAGTAAGTGCTTCAAGTCATCTTCACTTTCAGCAAGCAATCCTGGTGCTGCATTCTTCTTCATATATTCCACCCTCTCTCTGGATCAGATAGAAAGTGCATACACACAGTAGGTCAGGGACAGCAAGCATATGGCATGTATGCTCACTCTTTCTGCACCCTTGCACATGGCAAAATCAAAAAAAAAAAGCAAACTCACTGCCCTTGAGTCGGTTCCGACTCATAGTGGCCCATCCTTGGGTTTCCAAGACAGTAGCTCTACAAAAGTAGATTGCCTAGTTTTCCTTCCAAAGAGTGGCTGGTGGATTTGAACCACCAGCCTACTAGTTAGCAGTCAAATGCCTTAGGCACTATGCCACTAGAGCTATCAAATGGTTAGTAGTCAAATGCCTTAGGCACTATACTGGGAGAGCCCCTCTGCGCACGGCAATGATTCCTAATTAATCACAGCATGCTTTTCCACTAAGCCCAGCTATGACCTCAGAATTCTTCTCAATAGACAGTTTTTGCCAATGGATTGGAATTGGTAAGCAAGATTAGTAAATCTATTTGCCATTACTCCTCAGAACTTTATATGTACAGTTTCTGTCACTAAGAACAAAGCTAAATGAATGTGAGAGGTAGTGTCAAGGTAGAAAGTTAATGCTACTGAGCTAAGGACTAAAACATGATCCCAGTAAAAGACAAATGGCAAAGAGCAAAGGGCAGAAAACCTCTTGCATGAATCTAGCTTGTGATACAGGTCAACAAAGGTATATTGACAAATTGAGGTTCTCATCCCTTTATATATTCCCATCAGTATAATTCTCTCTAATGAATATAATTCTGAATAGTAACTATTTGAGTAGTTAGATTTTTTTAAATGTCTGACTCGTAATAGCGAGAATACAACTTTTGGTTCTAAATTGAGTTGAGCCATATCTGTAGACAATAGAAATATTAACTTCTTTATTTGTACATTTTTAACTTTTAAAGACTCATAACTGCACACTCATTATATTCCTATAATTTATTCTTTTATTAAAAATTACATAGTGGTTAAAGCATATAGATGCTAACTATATGCTAAGCATATAGTTTTGAACCCACTAGGAGCTCTGCAGGAGAAAAATGAGGCAGTCTGCTTCTGTAAAGATTTGCAGCCTTGGAATCCCTGTGAGACAGTTGTACTCTGTCTATTGGGTCACTATGAGTCAGATTTGACTCTTTGGCAGTGGGTTGGTTTACTACAATGGGGCAGCCTGAAGGAAGGTGTTCTGGTTATCTAGTGCTGCTGCTCTGACAAGAATATACCACAAATGGGATGGGCTTAACAAACAGGAGTTTATTCTCTTACAGTTTGGAGGCTTTAAGTCCAACTTCAAAGTGCCAGACTCTAGGCGCTGGGTGAAAGCCCCTTAACCTTGGGGTCCAGCTCTGCCTCCTGCTCCTGGCCCACTGGAGTTAGAGGCGTTTCTTCACTCAGACAGCTGCTGGCTGCTGAGGCTGAGAAGCCCCAAGGTTGACAAGTAAAAAGGCACAGTCCCGATGTTACCAAACCACATGGCAAGCCATTAACTTAAGTCCCCAGGTCGGCAGAGCATGGCAGGCTGCTGAACAATGACACGGCTACATGCAGGGTTCAAGGTGCCATAAGCTAGAGCCCATTCCCAAAGCTGCTGCTTATATACGGGAAGCAGACCATATACCCAAAGCAGCTACTCAGCTGCTTGTGGTAGATCCCACCATGGAGTTGTTGCCAGTGTAATCATGGGGAATTACTACCACCAGCTGCCCAGCCACTCAACCAGCCCCAGCTAAGTTGACACTAAAACATAATCACCACAGAAGGTTAGGAGTGATGAAACAGTTCTATCTGATGATTGTGGTGACAGATACATATCTATAAGCCATGTAACTGTGTGCCACAAAAAGTGAATTTTCCTATATATAAATTTAAAAATAATTTTTTAAAAAGCTTTAATGTCTCTGAGATGAATTATTAAATCTTTATTTAGTTTGAAAACCAAATAAAATCATAAGTTAGAAGTTGTTCAGGTATTTGTGGTCATGTTAAAACAAAACGTAAAAAATTGGGAGAAATTAGAAAAACAACTATAAGAAAATTAATTAAATTATCCACAATTCCACACTCAGAGTAACAGTATCATTTTTCCTCTCCCTGACAGAATTTTGTCTGTGAAAGTGTGTGCATGTGCATGTGTGTGTATATATGTGTATTGGTAGACATTAACTATTGACTCTGAGGGAATCAGATTGTCAAGGAGATTTTGTGTTATGTTAAGCACCTTTATATTAATGGAAGTTTTAATAAATGTGCATTGCTTTAGCAGTTAGAAAAGATTTATTTTTAAATGAAAAATTAAACCAAATTATAAGAATCCCTCTGTTTAATACACAAAATCATTGCTACTTGCCAGGCTGTCTAGCAGCTCCTAAGCAGAGATGACGAAGGATACACATGCCAACTCTCCCCACTGTAGAACCCATAGCCAATTAGTTATATCTCAGTCTAAAAATGACCCTCCTCCCAATCCCTCTCAACATAACCTTTCTGGGAACTACTACCATTTCACCATTGTTATCTACTTTGAAACTTATTTTCCATCCTTGCTGATATCCTTGTCCTAGCTGAAGAAACAGGAGCTCTGGTAGCATAGTGCCTAAGGCACTTGACTGCTCACCAGAAGACTGGTGGTTCAAACCCACCAGCCACTCCTCAGAAGGAAGGTTGGGCAATCCTACTTCCGTAATGATACTGCCTCGGAAACCCAAGGAGGGGTCGCTATGAGTCGGGGCTGACTCGACGGCAAAACAACAACAACAACAGCAGCTGAAGAAACAGAAAACTGAGCCTAGAACTGACCCAACTGTCATGAATTAGAGTATAGAATATAGAGAAAGAACTAGTCAGCTGATACAATAGGGTATGGCTTTATATTATTATCTACCAAATGTTTCTTAGATGAAAGATAGAGCATTTAATGGACTCTGAAGGCTAAATTGCATTACCTTCTTATTTCAAATTCTGTGATTGATATTGAGAGGCCATGCTGGTGACCTGGTCAGTAAGATCTCGTTCCATCAGTAGAATTTGATTTTAAATCCTAAGTCTGTGCTGAGTCATTATTTTATCAAAATAGTCAACCTGCTATTTGACTATACAAATTCAAACCAAATTTACTGCTGTCAAGTTGATTGCAACTCATAGCGACCCTCTTGGGTTTCTGAGGCAGTGTCTCTACAGAAGTAGATTGCCCAGTCTTCCTTCTGGGGAGTGGCTGGTGGATTTGAACTGATAGCCTTCTGGTTAGCAGTCAAATGCCTTAGGCACTACACCACCAGAGCTCCCATTTGACCATAATTATCCAGGTGCTTTCCTCAACCTGGTGTTCTGGCATTGCATAGACTCAGCGCTGTTGTTGTTTTTAATTGCCATAGAGTCTATTCATACAGGGTCACTGAAGTTAGAATCAACTCAATGGCACACAACAGAGTCAATTTCAACTCATGGCAACCCCATGTGTCCAGAGTAGAATTTCTCCAAAGGGGTTTCAAGGCTATGACTTTGCATAAGGAGCCCTGGTCCAGTGGTTAAATGCTTGGCTGAAAATCTAAAGGTCAGCAGTTCAAAACCACAAGTGGCACTATAGTAGAAAGATGTGGCATGACAGTCTGCTTCCGTAAAGATTTACAGCTTTGGAAACCAACAGGGCAGTCCTACTTTGTCCTATAGGGTTGCTATGAGTTGGAATTGACTTGACAGTAACAGTTTTGGGGTTTTTTGTTGGTGCTGTTGAGACTTTTTGGAAGCAGATTGCCTGGCATGTCTTCACTGAGGATAATATTCTCTGTGTGGGTTCAAATTGCCAACCTTTTGGCAAGTAGAGCACTCAACTATTTGTACCACCCAGGGACACTTAGATTCAGTTCTAGAGTGGTAAAATACAGAGATAATGGCATGAACTGAGAGACCCCCTCCAGTTTTCTTCAGTCTTATAATCACATGTATGATCCATGGCAAGTCAATTTCTATGGTTCAGGTAAATGGAAACTTTATGTATGAAATTGATAGTCTGGGACCTTTGTAGGATGCTAAGACTGATTTAAAGAAGAAAACATTGAGCAGTGCCCGCTGGACTAGAAATGAGGTTACTAGGCCACTAGTGGAATTAAATCAGCACAAACAGATGTGGAATAGGGCAAGCCTCATATCTCCCAGGTTTTCTTGAAAAATGTTTCAACTACATTTGACCTCCATAACTATTGGTGAGTTTTGGGTTTTATTTGGTTGTTAGTCAATTTGCACTTTACCCACTTCTACGTGAAACAGAGGAAAATGCTCAAATTTATTTATAGCTTCTTGCTCAATAGCATGATTCAGTTGGGTGTTTAATGAAATGGTGAATTGCAATATAAAAGTATAATGTAAATACCAAAGATATGTTGAACTTGATGGATTGATTTCTGTTGACCATGATTCCAGATGAAGTTGGCATATCTAAGTTTGATTGTTATTATTACCATTATTATTATTATCACCACATCCTCTTTTTATACCAAACTCACTGCCATCAAGTCAAAGCCGACTCATAGTGACCCCTCCTTGGGTTTCCAAGGCAATATCACCACGGAAGTAGATTGCCCAACATTCCTTCCGAGGAGCAGCTGGTGGGTTTGAACCATTAGCCTTCTGGTTAGCAGTCAAATACCTTAGGCACTTTTTATACTCACAGAAGTTATTTTGTCTTGTGTTTGGTTGTTATTACTGTTGTTGCAACATGTTTTCCGATTTAAACTGCTCTACCAAATTTCATGTTGCAGGCACAAGAGTATTTGTATCAGAAGTTTCAGTATCTTAAAATTGGAATGCTGGGTGATTCATGAGTTTTGCCTCAATTATTAAACAGTTATAGATGAAGATATGTGGAGATGGATGGGCAGTAAGGTATTCTAGTTACACCTACTGGCTTAGCAATGATAAATGACTCAGGAAAGAAAGTTCAAAGTAGGTATTAACTTGAGCTGCAATGACATATGGTCTCAGGGGAGGCAGATAATAACTAAATATAAACAACCTAATATATAGCCCAACTGACTGGCAAGATTAAAATAAAGGTAAGGATTTGGCAAGAAGTCTAAGAAATTTCAGAATCCTTCCATGCTTCTCACCCTTTTCCTTGCAAGATTTCTGAGGGAAACATAGCAAACAGAATGATAACACTTGGAAAACAAAGGAGATAACAGTAAATACTATAACATATACAATTCTGCAACAGTAGTAATAACAACCAAAAATTTGTGAGTGGTTACATAGGTAGATATGTATGGTAGATAGGTGTGGGAAGTTGTATGGGAGTATATGCACATGCATATGTAAGTGCAGTTGTGGGCATTTGTATATATATATACATATTGGTATGTGCTGCATATATATTCATATATATAATAGAGCACATAAGGAGCACAGTTATGGAAATTTCTTAGACATACACGCAAACACTATGTGAACTGAGCTACTAGACTTGAAGGCTAAGGAACATAGTCTCAGGGGACATCTAGGTGCATAACACAGTTCATAAAGACAATGTTCTACATCCTAGTTTGGTGAAGAGCTAAGGTCTTAAAAACTTGTGGGCAGCCATCGAAGATGCAGCTATTGGTCCCTTCTTACCTGGAGCAAAGTAGAGTGAAGGAAACCAAAGACTCAAGGAAGCAATTAGGCCGTAGGACTAATGGCCCACAGTTACCACAGCTTCCTCTAGTCTGGGACCAGAAAAAGGAGATGGTGCCCAGCTACCACTACTGATTGCTCTGACAAGGAACACAGTAGAAGGACTCAGTTAGAATTAGGGAAAAATGTAGAACAAAACTCAAATGCATTAAAAAAAAAAAAAAGGCCAGACTTACTGAAAGAGACTGGAGAAACTCCCCAGATTATTGCCCAAAGACTCCCTTTTAACCTGGAACTGAAGGTATTCCTGGAGGTCATCCTTTCAGCCAAATAATAGATTGGCCTATAAAATAAACAACACTCATGAGGAATATGCTCCTTAGAACAATTAACTATATGAGACCAAACAGGCAACATTTGCCCAAAAGCAAAGATGACACAGCAAAGGGTCAGGAAAACTGGAAGGATGGAACCAGGGAAAACAAACAAACAAAAAAACCCAAATCCACTGCCATCAAATCGATTCTGACTCATAACAACCCCCACTGGGTTTCCAAAGCAGTAAATCTTACAGAAGTAGATTGTTCCATCTTCCTTCTGTAGCGCACCTGGTGGGTTTGAACTACCAACCTTCTGGTTAGCAGTCAAATGCTTTAGGCACTATGCTACGAAAGTTCCTTGGAAATGGGGCGGAGGGGGGGACTCACTGCCATTGGGTCAGATCTGACTCATAGTAACCCCTCCTTGGGTTTTCGAGGCGTTATCACTACGGAAGTAGATTGCCCAACCTCCTTCTGAGGAGTGGCTGGTGGGTTTGAACCACCAGCCTTCTGGTTAGCAGTCAGATGCACTAGGTACTATGTACCAGAGCTCCTACTGGAAATAGGGAAGGTAGGGTAGAAATGAGGAGATTGTTGACACATTGCAGGCATAACAACCAATATTATGGAACAATTTTTGTACAAATTGTTGAACAAGAAACTAAAACAAAGAAATTTTTGTGAGATTCTGTCTTTATGCATTTATTTTAGTTTCCCTTTCAATGATTTGTATACGATGAGGCAATCTGCTTCTGTAAAAATGTATAGCCTCAGAAAGCCTATGGGGCAGTTCTACTCTGCCTGTCCTATAGGGTCACTATGAGTCAGAATCAATTTGATGGCAAGGGATTTTTTTGCTTATGATATTTCAAAGATTAAGATTGTTTTGATAACATTATTTACAGGCTGGAAAGATGTTTGTCACAATTCTGTATGAGAGGAAAACTATATAAAAACCAAAAAAAAATAACAAACTCACTGCCATTGATTCAGATCTGACTCATAGTGACCCCTCCTTGGATTTCCAAGGTACTATCTCTATAGAAGTAGACTGCCCAACCTTCCTTCGGAAGAGTAGCTGGTGGGTTTGAACCACGAGCCTTCTGGTTGGCAGTCAAATGCCTTATGCACTACATCACCAGAGACTCCCAAAACCTAACTTGAAATTAAAAGAAAGGAGAAATTTTTACTAGCTGAGACCAAATGTAGAGTTCTAATGATACTGTCTTAGATTGTGTAGCTTAGACTTGAGCTTAAATCCTGTTTTGACAGGAATGGATCTTAAAGGGAGAGTGAAGACATTTTCACAGAGAATGTGGACTGAAAGGCAATATGTTATCCCTGACAAAGGAAGTTTTATTTCCTTCTGAGTGACCTTTTCTTTGTAACTGAGCCAGGTGCTCACCTTTGAAAAAACTCATTCTTCTAATACTCAACTTCCCCCAAAGGGAAGTCCCAACTTTTAGCTCTAAATGAATGCACACTGCAGCCCACCCAGAACTCTGGCTTAACATTGCTGCCAGTGCTCTTAAGCCAAATCTAAGCCCTAAAGACATTAGCATGTAGTATGACATGCTGCCACCACCACCACCACCACCACCACCACCCCACATTGTTGTTGTTATTGCTCTTATGTGCTGTCAACCCCTCCTTGTTTCTGAGGTAGTATCACTACGGAAGTAGAGTGCCCAACCTTCCTTCCAAGGAGTGGCTGGTGGGTTTGAACCGCCAGCCTTCTGGTTAGCAGTCAAGTGCCTTAGGCACTACACTACCAGAGTTCCTACCCAACAGCATTACTCCCTGCTATCCTCTTCCTCTCTCCCTCCCCTCAACTCATCTTTCCCTCTCCCCATCTCCTCCCCTCTTTAGCATTTGTGTTTTGAGCAGCTTAAGAACATTGACTCATTCCTTGGTACCTGATAGAATCTTGAAAGTGAAAAGCAGCAGCCGTGTTTGGTTCTACCAAGTTAAGACCATCCATGAATAACCCACTGCCAACCACTCATTAGTTCTTGGGGTCCTCTGAAGAGCTCAAAGTGGTAACTAATGTTAGATGTGTATTCTGAGGCAACTGCAAACATTAAAAAATATTTTCTCCTCTCCTCTCCTCTCCTCTCCTCTGAGTGTGCAAGTAATTTGCAAGCATGCACAAGCCATAACAAAGAAAACTGGTCAAATAATTCACTGGATGTGGCTGGCTTCCCAGCTATGCTGGGCTTTCTTACTATTCAACTCATGTGCAGTTGTTATGTCAATAAGCCTTTTAAATTTATACCAGGAACTTAGTAACCAAGTAGCACTGGCAGTGAGTTTGGTTTAGTTTTTGTTTTGTTTTGTTTTTTATTTTTTTGAGAATTACCTAAAATAAAATTCATCAACGGGGATCTTCCTGAGTAAATGGAATATCTGGTTTAGATCATCAAGAAGGAAGACTGTCATTTTTTACTATAGAAGTCATAAGCTAGTGACCCACAAGCCTTGTAAATAATTGACAGTGTTTAAAATGTAAGAACTTTTGCATAAAAACCTGGATTTCCAGCTTCTTAAAAAAAAAAAATCAGAACATCTGGCAACATATGAAATATTGCCTGAAACTCAGTAGACATTTGTCTGTTTAGGAGAGACACAAGCAAGTTCACCTGGCTTGCTTCACTCTATAATGTTACCTGTGTTGTCCTGAGAGATTTGAATTTGCTACCCCTGAGGCTAATCATCCAAGAGACCAAAGCAAGAAACCTTGAATTGTTCCTTTTGAATGTGCTTAGTTTGAAAGGAACTAGGACTTATGCCTTATTCTTTTTACTCCTGCACAAAGAATGACCATTAGTAGTATTTTCATGTATGGAAAAAGACTTACATGTAAAGTGGAGAATTTTATACTACTTACCTGAATAAATCAGGCATACAAAGAAAATCCTGAAATGATGATATAAAAGTAAGATTTGAGATCTGAATTATTCAGGGGTAATTGCCTTAGTTTCCACCTCACTGTTTCCCCCTTGCCTCCCTCACATAGACGTAATCTTCCGAATGTTCCTCTGTCAAAGGCCATACTCATAATTCCCCTGCCTCTTTTTTTATTTTATTTTATTTTTTTTTAACTCATTTGCACTCTCGGTAGCAATTGTTAGAGCCCTGCAGGGGAATAATTGCAGGGGAATTAACCTCTGACACTTTTCTAAAAATAGCCCTAATAAATTCAATCATAGGTAATTTACCTGTCCATGTTCCTCCGGGGGGTAACCAGTGCTGAAGAAAGACTTGGCAGGCTGGCATTCCTTCAGCAATTATCTGTGATCTCAGTTCCTGGCGCCTGTGCATTCCATTTAGAAATACAGAGGACAAATTGCCCTTTCTCCTCTGACCTCATGACCCTGTGTTCCCAGCACCCTTCTCCTGTGGTGGTAATAAGACCATGCTTTTCCAAAGGGGTGTGTTGAGCTCACAAGAAAAGGGGGTGCATGGGTCAAGCTGGAGCACTATGTGGTCCTTTCTTGAATTTATGACTTGTTAGTCTCCCGAGTGATTTCTTTGTGTTCTGTTCCTTGAATTTCGGTATCTGAGCTCCAAGCATCCCAGTCCTGTGTCAGCACAGCCCTCAGCCCTAATTTGAATAGCCATAACTGAGACTGCTTTGGAGAAGTTTCTTGGTGCAGAAAAAAAGAGAATGCAAAAAAGGCCACGAGTGGGTGAAGGGTCAGTTGTTGGTAGAAATTAGCAAAGAAAGTTGCCATTTTCCTGAGCCATAAAGAAATTCATTTTCTTTTACTCAAAACAAAGGGGTCTGAAGGAGCTTTTCCCTTTTGTTCTCTTCAGATGTTTCAAGAGATAACAGTACAGTGTGGGCATCTAGGAAATTCACTTTCCCAAGTGCCACTTCCAAGTGGCACGTAGAATACTGAGCATAAAATCCTTGCAAATTCCACTGCAGAGACAAAGCCCTAAGCCTTTAAATGCACAGAAAAGTATGTCTATTATCTATCCTTTCAAAGTAAGTGTGCGGTTATTTAAATTGCCTTTGTCTTCTTCTTTTCAGCTGACATTATCTCTACGGTAGAATTCAACCACACGGGAGAATTACTAGCGACAGGGGACAAGGGGGGTCGGGTTGTAATATTTCAACGAGAGCAGGAGGTAAGTGGTGGTGAATGTAAAATGCCTATTTTCTTCTCTTTTTAAAGGAGGCCTCCTACTGTTCCTTAATCCTCATGTGTCGCCCTTAACCTTGCTGCTTTGCTAGCAAACTGAAAAAACTGCCAAAAAGTCATTAACATCAACAGTTCCACATTCAGGCTTATAAAAGCACCTGAAAAACAGAGCCTTTTATGGGCTTGGCCTTATCTTTTTAAGCCTGGGTATTGCACATTCAAAACGACTTTGCTTTTCATCTGACCTGCAAAATTCCAGAGATGCTTGTTGAGCATAACCACTCCCTTTTGAGTGGGATTTGTCCTCACACTGTTGAAATTCAGTCTCCCTTGGTTTCAGGGGCTGCCAGAGCCTAGGAGAAATAGATATACCTGTATTCTCTTTATTTGCCAACAGGAGGAAAAAGGACAGCTTGGGTCAGTAGAGAAGAAAATGATAGGCCAGACTACCAAAGGGAGTGAGATCCTACAAAACCATGTCTGACTAACAGATACGCCACACACTACTGCAAGTGACTCAGACTTCCCTGAAGCTCAGTGCTAACATGCAATACAACTTCTTAGCAGGGATTCTAACTTGAAGTGAATCTCAAAAAACCTTTTCATCCTTAGACTTCTACTAGGAATTGTTTCTCTTTTTCATATAAATTAAGTTTGTTGGTGTCTGTGTCTGTTTTATCAGAATGGAATTATGGCCCAGTTTGATTGCCTTGGCCTCCCTGGCATGGTCCTGGAGCTTCTAGCGAGCTGATCCCTGTTCTAGTGACTCTCCCATCTGCCACTGCCCACCTCTGAGATCCATGTTGCACGCGGGAAGCACAGAGGGTGGCCCAGTGCAGGAGGACAGTTTCACAAGAGCCTTCCCCCGCAATTTAAAGCCTGCTTTGTGCCTCAAAGCCATTTGTGTTACACCTCCCCTAGAAAAGGAAAGCCTCATTTAGAGGTGATATATTTGGTAATTGCACATTATTTGCAATTAATTTCCATAAGGGCATCCTCATCCCTCGGGGTTCTGTATAAATTCAAGCGCTCAGCATTAAATCAGGCACCCAGCCTATTCCATTGGCCCTGGAAACGTGAAAATGTGGTTGGCAAGTAGGAACTAATAGCTCTTCGTGACCTGGAATTTTTCCTGGTTTTCCAGAGCTGCCTGGTGCTAATTGGTCTGGCACATACTACACACACTTGACAGTCTGATTTGGATGGTAGCAAATCAACACTCATAAATTTATTGTTAAGGTGGACTGGCTCTCTCTGCAAAAAGTAGGATAGTACTAAGTATGTCAGCATTAAAAGTCCTGTTAACATTGATTTTCAAATCTCTGATTTTTTTTTCTAAATCCAATTAGGTTCACAGTGATGATAAAGAGGAACCGGAGGAGCTATTTAGCATAAATTACCCAAGGCAGCATGTTGCCAGTAATATTCTGCTCCACTTTTTCCGTTAGCTATTTATAGTTTTCACCCATTTTAATTTATTGAAATGTTTGTGAAGCCTAATTCATTAGTGAAATGATGAGGAACACGTTTTCAAGAGCAGGTTGGTGGTATTCGGTATAAAAAAAAAAAAAGTCAGTTTGGATGAATAGTATGCTGTTAAGTGGTTTAGCTTTGTGGAGAGACTTGGGGTTGGAATGAACACTAAGCTTGAGAAACAAAGCCATGTGACAACCTTCAAAGCCAGCCCTGCTTTCTACTTCTGTGGGTGAATTCTCAGGAGACACAAGCCTAGGGAGTTTGTTCACAGGAAATTTAGTGCCTTCACATATGCATTTAAACCCCAAGGGCTCAGCACCACCACCAGTTGGTAAATTGAGATTTTGGTTTGGATGTTCTTTACCCATACAAATATATAATTTTAAAAATTGATCCTTTAATTAAAAGTGAAGCTTTGTAACAAATGTTTAATAAGACCTGCACATGAAATTTTGACACTTTAGTCAGGTTCTAAAATGCCTAAAAGCAAACCTTCCCTTCTCCCTTTTCCCTCCTTCTCTTTCTTTCACCCCTTTTTCCCTCCCCCTTTTTCTTCTTTCTCTTACCTCTTTCTGAAAACCCTTTTCCCCTTGTGTTGCATTTTCTCATCATTTACTTAGTTCCTGCTGTTTATCCTTTGCATAACTGGGGCTAGGGGGAAGCCAGAAGTGAATTCCCATCATTCTTTTAATGACAAAATACCAGCTTTGTGCGGAGGTCTGTTCTATTAAGAAGTTGGGATAAAAGGGAGGGGGGGTTATCTATGCGCAGATCTGCAGATTCTCAGCTAGATGACCTTAGACAAGTCATTTTAACTTGTCTGAGCCTCTTTTGTCAATGCCTTGCTCTATCTAGCTCTCAGAGATTCTATGAGGATCTGGGGAAATTTTAAAAGGCCATGGAAAATTGTAGATGATGTGACTTTATACTCTTGTCAAAGATTGATGCAAATATATGTGGACTCCAACATGAGGTCATTCCAAAGAGTGTCCCCAACATCCATCAGAAGACAGAAAGAAAATATTAATAATGACTATGTATATTGATAGGAGCTCTGGTAGCATAGTGGCTAAAGCACTTGACTGCTAACCAGAAGGCTGGCAGTTCAAACCCACCAGCCACTCCTCAGAAGGAAGGTTGGGCAA
>NW_006921825.1:3565455-3584930 GCF_000298275.1 Orycteropus afer afer | reverse complement strand
TATAGGTATATATTGTGTCTGCACAAATTTTTACATGTGCAAAAGCTTTGGAAGACGCTGAGCTATGGTGTAACATGTGGTTCTCATGGTCCTGCCCACATTCCACTCTGACACAGTCTGCCCACCCCACCTCTGATAACCTTGCATACAAAGAAAGGAATTGGAGAATTTGGAGTTGGTTTCCATGATTTAATCATTGTGTGTATTTTTTTTCTCCTTTCCAACAGAGTAAAAATCAGGTTCATCGTAGGGGTGAATACAATGTTTACAGCACATTCCAGAGCCATGAACCCGAGTTCGATTACCTGAAGAGCTTAGAAATAGAAGAAAAAATCAATAAAATAAGATGGCTCCCTCAGCAGAATGCAGCCTATTTTCTCCTGTCTACTAATGGTACGTGGATGTGACGCCCCGTTTGGTGTTTCCATAGACCCAGTCGGCCAGAAAATACATTTCATACTATCTCTCTTCTGTGCTTCCATTTTCCTCTTTACCTTGTGGGCTGTTGCAATATTAGAAATAATCTTTGTAAAATGCCTAGCACAGTGCCTGGCACAGAGTAGGCCATCAATGAATAGTCGCTATTATTTTTTTAAACAACAAATGTATGACCCAGTTATGTGAGACATGGTCTGCAGTTTTCCACTAACATAGATCATTTCCAGGTGTTTTTGGAATGTGACTTCCTGTCTTCAGATCCACTGAATGTTATTCCAGGAATACATTTCAGGAAACTTTTCATGCTGACCCTGTGAGTCCAGCATACTGAATAGAAGGTATTAATCACTGAATATATTATTTTAGGGTCTGTAAAGCAGATGCTGGGAGCTCTGGTGGTGTAGTGCCTAAGGCATTTGACTGCTAACCAGAATACTGGCAGTTCAAATCCACCAGCCACTCCTTGGAAGGAAGGTTGGGCAATCAATTTCCTTAGTGATACCACCTCAGAAACCCAAGGAGGTATCGCTATGAGTTGGAGAGGGGTGTTTTTTTTGTTGTTGTTGTTGTTTAAAGCAGATGCTGAGTCTCTCTGATACAATCAAGTTCTAAGCTAGGAGTACAAGTCAAGAAGAGATAGGGGTCCCTCCAAAGAGCTGAACAAGGAATGGTTTATTTCTCTATCTCCTGCCATACACTTTTTATCCATTTGTTGGTTTACAGGGAATTGAAATAAATAGATCAGAGAAAGAAGATGTTAGAGGTTAACTTGAGAGCCAAATTACACATTAACTCAGTAAGTTTTTATTCAGTGGAATTACCTACTCTCCAGTCCTTATAGCCTTGATGAAAGAAGGCTATCCCCAAGATCATTGAGAATAAAGACATATATTATAGGGTGCTAATTGAGCAACATACAAGTAAGAGATTCAATGTATAAAAATTAAATACTCTCTCCCAAGAAAATAAGCTTGAGAGTTATTCCTATGAGGAATATAGTGGTTGTGGATAAGGCATTTGGCTACTAACCAGAAAGTCAGCAGTTCAAATCCACCAACTACTCCACAGAAGGCAGATAGGGCAATCTACTTTCGTAAAGATTTACAGCCTCGGAAACTCAATTGGGGTTACTATGAGTCAGAATCGACTCTCTGGCAGTAAGTTTGAGTTTCAGTGTTGATGAGGAATACCCAAGGAGGGGTTGCTATGGGTCGGGTCTGACTCAACGATACACAACAACAACAACAATGCTTTTAAATGTAAATCATGAAATGATGGATTTGGATTTTACCAATCCTCAATAGTGGGAAGAAAAAGAAAGGAAAAGGAAAATGTTCATATATCAAGTGGAAAAAAAAAATGCAGATGGTATATATGTAATATGATCAAATATGTATTATTATTCTTTAATGACTGGAAGGGAACACACAAAAAGATTTCATCATAGTCAATTTCAGATTATGTATTATCTGAAATTTATAAATTTTTAAAAATATTATTTTCTAAGTTTTTACAAGGAGCTTTATGTTAATCTTATGAAAAGAGGGCAACTCTTTTTAATGCATGTGAATCAAAAATTAAATATAAAACTAGTATACAAATCTGGAAACTGACAGCTCTGAAACAGCGAGTTTATGGTTATTCAAGAATCTCAACATAACCAGATCTCCTCTAAAATGCTTCTCCAGATTCCAAGTAACTTAATTCTTCCTAATAACTATGCCTACCTTTCTGGACCTGATTTCTTAGAAGGCGCACCACAATAAATTCAGTGTCTTCAGTTTTCGCTGATTGTGTTTCACTCAAAGGCTCCTCAGCTTCAACACTACTGAGGATAAAAGAGAAGTCTTTTGATTTTTGACTTAATTATTTCAGGCAGAGAAAAATTGTCTGATTATCTTCTATTGTTAGCTTACTTTATATTATGAAATTTATCCTATTGATTATTGCAATAAAATGCAAAGGCTTATTAACTACTTTGTGGGGGTGATGGGAAGGAAATCGGTGAAATGCAATGAAGATTAATTATATAGCATAATGTTTTGTTAATTGAGTTTTTAAATAGTTTTTTGATTAACAAGGATATTATCTTCCCATTTGGGATGCTATTTCATTTGCTAACAGCATCTCAAAATGATTCTTATGAAAAAATTCCCATGTTCCTGTGTGATATTCTTCTTTATACTAATATTGAGGTTGAGAATCCCCCTTAAGCCAAATAGGTTAACATGCAAAAATTAATGGAAGACAATTGGAATTACTGTACAAAAGAGAAAATGAAGATAGATTATAAGATTGTGTTTAAAAGCTGCGACAAGTGATGATAAACTACTCAAAGAGCCAGCCAGAAGAAAGAAAAAGTCATTACTCATAGTAACAGCCACATGTTCCATAGACTTTTTCAACCACACAGCTTCGAAATACCGAGTCAAGAAAAATTGTGTGATAATAAAGTCAAGAATGACTCTAGGCAACCCAACCATAGGGAATTGGATTGAATTTGCCATCAATTATCTCAAAAAAAAAAAAAAAAAAACTTATTATGGTTGGATACAATTTTTACATTCTGCAAATAACTTTTTCATAATCAAAAAATATAGCCAATATTCACTCATGAATATAGGCCTTGAACTTATTTGTAATGTGCTTTTCATATGTCAAATAAATTTAAGGTCTAGATTTATCAGTGAATGTTGGTTTGATTTTCCATTAAGAATTGTAAAGTTGGAAATATATTCTAACAGTGTATAATAAGAGTAGATGATATACAGAATTTTTTTTCTTTTTATAAAAGTAGTCCATGTTCTTTATAGAAATTTTGGAAAATACAGGGAAAGACAATGAACATGATAAAAATGTTCCCATCCACAGCAAACTTCTGTTAATGTCTTTTAAAGAAAGAAAGCAGAAAGCCATGGATAAATCTGCTTCCTATCAAGAATGTGATATATTCTACAAACTTTGTTAACTAGGTTGTTATTTAATAACATAACCCTTAATATTTAACATTTAATACCATGAACATCTTCTTTATTGTGATGTATTGTTCTAAAATATAGTAATATTTGCAATGACTGTCTAATATTTCCTTGTATGATTTTTTTTCTGTCATTTACTAATGAGCCTCCCACTATCAAATCTTTAATTGTTAATAAGCTCTCACTATTATAAAGTATAGGAGCTCTGGTAGCATAGTTCCTAAGACACTTGACTGCTAACCAGAACACTGGATGTTCAAATCCACCAGCCACTCCTCAGAAGGAAAGTTGGGCAATCTACTTCTGTAGTGATATCTCCTCAGAAACCCAAGGAGAGGTCACTATGAGTCGGGGCCAACTCAACAACACATAACAACAACAACAACATTATAAAGTATGTATTTATAGGGATAGATATTGTGATAGATTTCTATATATATATATGAGTAGACAAAGGAGCTCTGGTAGCATAGTGGCTAAGGCACTTGACTGCTAACCAGAAGGCTGGCGGTTCAAACCCACCAGCCACTCCTCGGAAGGAAGGTTGGCCAATCCTACTTCCATAGTGATACTGCCTCGGAAACCCAAGAAGGGGTCGTTATGAGTCGGGGCCAACTCGACGGCACATAACAACAACAACAACATGAGTAGACAAAACATATTGTTAAAAACATATTTATTAAAAACAGTTATATAATCAAGTCATGCAAATATAAAATGATATACATAAAATTTGCATAATAGTTATCTCTAGTGGAATTGAAGGAGATTTTTATTTTTATTTTACTTTTATGCTCATTTGCATTTTCTAATTAAATTTTATGTATTACCTGTGTAACAAAAACATGGACTTAGATGAGAAAATACAAAATCCATATATGTAATTTTACTCTAGATCTATACCTGCTCTCCAAAAAACTACATAGAGAAAATACGAGAAGGATCTATGCAAAATGTTAACAATGATAGTCCCTGGCTACCAGAATTATAAGAGCCCTGGTAGCGCAGTGTTGAAACACTCAGCTGCTAACCAAAAGATCGGTAGTTCAAATCTACCAGCCGCTCCATCGTAGAAAAGTGTGGCAGTCTGCTTCTATAAAGATTCATGGCCTTTGAGGCAGTTCTACTCTATCACATGGGGTCACTATGAGTCGAAAATAGATCCAATGGCACCTAACAACAACAAGGAGATTATATGTGATTTTTATTCTTTACGCCTTAACCATGATTTCTCTGTTTCTTTGCATAGCAATTTATCATTTGTAATAAAAAATATATATATACAATAAAATTTGCCCTCCAAATGTGATATATTCCAAAGCCAAGCAACAGAAAATGTTTAGTGTGAAAATTACTGATCTGGGTTGTTCTGAGCCACCGATGATCAGTGAGTGGCTAATCAAGAAAGAGCTGTAAAAATATGGCTCGTGTTTCATTTTCTCATCTGAAAAAGCACTTTAGTATGTAGCAGGATATTCAGAGAGGGAGGGACTGAGGGTGTGGGAGTGGCATATAGATAGAAATTTCTAATTTAAACACTGCAGCTGGGGAAGGTTGCCTCGCCTTCTGCTCCAGGACAAACCAAACGAGGATGTGTGCACAGTATGACGTACATAGAGCTCATGCTTAGAAGACCCAGATATTAGGAAAGGAGATACTTACCTGCTAAAGTGGCCAAATTGCTGCTGGCAGCCCACTTCACAATGTGGTGCATTAAGACCTCTGAGGACAAGGCACATGCTCTGACAGCTTTGAAGGAAGCAGTGCTGTGGTCTACATTCCATGCTTACAAGGTCCGTCCTCCAGGGCTACGGGAATCAGGAGGTGGTGAGGAGCCAGGTGACAGGAAATAAAGGCATGATATGAGGGAGCAGAGGAGAAAGGGAATTCTAATAAAGTCAGGGTGGAGGGCCAGCTTTTCTCCCTTGGTAGTATAACAGAGGCAGTAGGATGTGCTGTGATCATCATGGGATGAAGCAAATGCTTTCTAAACAGGCTGTCGGAGAAGCATGTTATTATTGCAGAGTTTCCCAGTTTTCTCATTCTAACAAGAGCTGCCATTCATAGACCATTATGAGAAGCCCAACACTGTGTTAAGCACTTTACATGTAGGGTTTCATTTAGTCCTCAAAAGAGCCCCATGAAGAAAACTCTGTTCTCCCCCAATTTGCAAATAAGAATATTGAGGCATAGAGACATTAAGTATCTTTCTTCATAAGTTTGTAATATTGTGGACATCCCATTGCTGTGGAGTCGATTACAACTCATAGTGACCCTATGTGACAGAGCAAAACTTCCCCCATAGGGCTTCCCAGGCTATAATCTTTACAGGAGCAGACTGCCTTGTCTTTCTCCCATTGAGGGGCTGCTGGTTTCTAACCACCAACCTTTCAGCTAGCAGCTGAGCACTTAACCAATGTGCCTCCAGTGCTCCTTATTTGGGACATATGCTAAAAAACTACTCGTTTATTTAAAATTCAAATTTCTGTACTTTTTACCTAATAGGATTATTGTCCATGTTCATCAGTCAACAAACATTAGTTATATGCCTGCTGTGTGAGTTCTGGTCTTTGCTCATATGGCTAGCTGGAATTGGAATGGAGATTGGATTCAACATTGTCTAGCTCCAAAACTTCCCTTATGCAGGCACAGAGAAAGGAACTGAATCCCTGTTTTCCAAAGAAAAAGTTAAAACAAGGACAAGTAATGAATATAGTGATGTGATAATGAAGGCATATGGCCCACAGACATGATTTGTTTGGCCAGAGCATCTTCCTTTAAAAAAGAGAATTGAAAGCCTGTCAATGGGGCCTGCCATATCCAGCCTCCAGCCATTTTCACTCATTCCTCTAGCTTGCCTGACTCCTGTAGGCATTATAGTTTTCATTTCTGTTTTAATGGTATTTGAGAATGACAAGTATCATCAAGAGTATAAAGTGCTGGGATAGTGCAAAGGTAAGAAAGATGCTGTCCAGCTGGGGACTTAAAGGAGACTGCAAGGAGAAAGGAACATTTTGATGAATCTCCTTACCATTCTATTTGCCTGAGTGTTGTGGGCAATTATACACTCTATACATTAGATTCATTCAAATGTCCAACCAATATGGTATAGTGCCTAAGGCATTTGACTGCTAACCAGAAGGCTGGCGGTTCAAACCCACCCCCACTCCTCGGAAGGAAGGTTGGGCAATTTACTTCTGTAGTGATACCACCTCAGAAACTCAAGAAGGTGTTTCGCTATGAGTTGGATCCGACTCAACGGCAGTGAGTTTGGTTTTGGTTTATGTACTAGGCGCTGTTCTAGGTGCTAGAAGTATATCGATGAACAAAATAGAATGCTTGCTGCCTCTGGTCTTACATTCCAGTGAAGGAGACAGATCACAAATAAATAAGTATAGAATGAATTCTCAGTATATAATGAATTCTAACAAAAAGTACTATGAAGAAAAATAAAGCAGGAGAAGGGGCATAGAGAAAGGTCGATTGGGAAAGGCCTCTCTGAGGTTGGCTGTGAGCAGACAATGTGAAAGAGCTAGTTATATGAAAAAGGGTAGTGGGCTTTCCTGGCAGAAGGCACCAGAAGTGCAAAGACCCTGAGGCAGGTTGGGCTTCATGTGCTCAAGGAACAGTAAGGAGGTTGTGAGGCAGGAGCAGAGTGACTGACAAGGAAAGAGGTGAATGATGAGATCAGAGAGGTTGAGGAAGGGGTGGTCCAGGTCAGTGTTTAAGTGATATGGGATGCTAAAATGGAGATAATAAAGGTAGCTGCTACTTGGGGTTATGATGAGTAATACATTTTCCACATAAACCCCACTGCCGTCGAGTCAGATCCGACTCACAGCAACCCCTCCTTGGGTTTCCGAGGCAGTATCACTATGGAAGTAGATTGCCTAACCTTCCTTCCAGGGAGTGGCTGGTGAGTTTGAATTGCCACCCTTCTGGTTAGCACGTAATAAATGTTATAAACCTAACTACTCTTATTATCCCATGTTCGATAAATATCTTTATTGAATGAGGCAAACTAATGTGTAAGTTATAGAATGAAACACTATTGTCAGGGAGAACCATTTTGTCTTGACAGTATATATGTTTTGAAACATGAACTCTATCTTCAGATGATGCATAATGCGCTGAAACCCTTTACATCAAGACAGCTCCTGTGGCAATTTCTTCTATCATTACCTTCTGCCCACCCCCTACTTCTCCAAAAACAAGCTTTCTTTGCGCTATACTTCTGATTTCCTCTGTTGTCTTCCACAGATAAAACTGTGAAACTGTGGAAAGTTAGCGAGCGTGATAAGAGGCCAGAAGGCTACAACCTGAAAGATGAGGAGGGCCGGCTCCGAGATCCTTCCACCATCACAACCCTGCGGGTGAGCACAGCCATTTTTTCATTCCTGTGGCCACTGGGGTCAGGGGAAGATCTCCCAAGGCCACTGACAAGCTGCTGCCCTAGATTACAACTAAGATATGTATAGGAGGGAGCTTAGGCAGAAGCATACTGAACCAGAGTCTCTGGGAGCAGATGGAAGGGGCAGGAAAGGCGCCAAGCCCTCATGACTACTGATCCATGTTTTCCCTCCATCCCCAAGGACCTGCCCATGTGGCCACTGCCATACGTTACTATATTCTTAGCCTCTGTCCACATTATCTCAGATGTCTTGAGCACCTTCTGTGCTAGACAGGGCATGGGACAACCTACATGGAGTCTTGTGATTCAGAACATAAACTTCAGAATCTAACAGGCCAGGGTTCAAATTCTACCACGTACCAGAATCTCACATAGTCACTTCACCTTTCTTGAGCTTTAGTCATGCAAGTTTCTTTAGCTTCTTCATCTTCAAAACAATGAATATAATACTCATAATACTTCCCATAGACTTAGGAGAATTAAATGTAATAAAGAGAAAAAACCCTAACTCTGATACTCAATAAATGATCTCCCCTATTAGTAGCTATCAGTATCTGAGTAGCTTCCTTCCTGCCCTCCAGACATGCAGTTTGATAAAGAAAGATAATTTGCAAGACCAATAGACAAATGATTAGGACACTAAATAGAGTAAGGTAAGTGCAGCAAGAATGAGAGACAGAGATATCATTTGATCAAAGGAAGGAGAAAGGACATTTGGTTCTGATAAAGCAGAAAAGGCCTTATAGAGAGAACATGTTGAAAATAGATTTCTAAACATGGAGTTGGAAGGTGCTCTAGATGTAGGTAAAATAGCTTAGAACTTGGTGATGAGTTTTGGGTTAGATATATTCAATGTGAGCAGTAAAGTAAGCATATATTGTGACCAACTCCAGCCCCAAGGGACTTTGAAATTGTGTAAAGACTCTGCTTTCAGACACAGTTGCTCTATTGAAGACCAAAAATTGCAAAGGGGGACAAAAAGTATACGAGGGGAAAAGAGATTCTTGCCCTAGGTGTTAAAGCAGATATGGGAATTAGATGGTCACTGTGTGCAGGTGACCCCACTAGTTTATTTGTTCATTCATTTGTTCACTCATCTGTTAATTCAGCAATACTTTTTAGGCAGACTCTTTGCTGGCTCCAGGGCTATGGCATGTTTTGTTGTTGTTGTTAGGTGCCATCGAGCCGGCTCTGATACATAGCTACCCTTGGTACAATAGAACAAAACACTGCCCAGTCCTGCACCATCCTCATCATCTTTGCTATGCTTGAGCCTGTCGTTGCAGCCACTGTGTCAATCCATCTTGTTGAGGACCTTCCCCTTTTTTATTGACTCTCCACTTTACGGAGCATGATATCCTTCTCCAGGGAATGGTTCCTTCTTGATGACCTAACCAGATGAGATAAATTCTCACTATTCTTCCAAGGAGCATGCTGGCTGCACTTCTTCCAAGGTAGATTTTTCATTCTACTGGTTGTCCATGGTATTTTCAGTACTCTTCGCCAACACCAGAATTCAAAAGCATCAGCTCTTCTTCCTTATTCATTGTCCAGCTTTCACATACATATGAGGTGATTGAAAATACTATGGCTTGGCTTAGGTACATCTTAGTCTTTAGAGTGACATCTTTTCTCCTTAACACTTTAAAGAGGTCTTTTGCAGCAGATTTTCCCAGTGCAATACAATGCCTGATTTCTTGATTGCTGCTTCCATAGACGTTGATTGTGGATCCAAATAAAATGAAATACCTGACAACTTCAGTCTTTTCTCCATTTAATGTGACATTGCTTATTGGTCCAGTTGTGAGGATTTTGTTTTCTTTATGTTAAGGTGTAATTCATAGTGAAGACTGTAGTCTTTGATCTTCATCGATAAGTCTTCAAGTCATTTTCAGTTTCAGCAAGCAAGGTTGTATCATCTGCATATCTCAGGTTGTAATGAGTCTTCTTCCACTCACATTCTTCTTCATATACATAGTCCAGATTCCCAGATTATTTGTGCAGCATAGAGCTTTAATGAGCATGGTGAAAGGATACAACCCTGATGCACACCCTTCCTGATTTTAAACCATGCAGTATCCCCTTGTACTGTTCAAACAACAGCCTTTGGTCTATGTACAGATTCCTCATGAGCATAATTAAGTGTTCTGGAATGTTATCTATAATTTGTTATGATCCACGTAGTTGAATGCCTTTGCATAGTCAATATAATACCAGTAAACATCTCTCTGGTATTCTTTGTTTTCAGCCAAGATCCATTTGACATCAGCAATGATAATCCCTAGTTCCATGTCCTCTTCTCAATCCAGCTTGAGTTTCTGGGAGTTCCCTGTCAATATACTGCTGCAACCATTTTTCAATTATCATCAGTAAAATTTTACTTGCATATGACATTAATGATATTGTTTGATAATTTCCACGTAAACACATGGCATGTTTATCCAGTGCTATTGGGCACATGGCATCCCTAGTTGTTGGTAACAGTTAACATGCTCAGCAACTAACTGAATGGTTGGAGGTTCAGGTCTACCTAGAGGTAGCTTGGAAGAAAGCCCTGGTGCTTTACTTCTAAAAAAAAAAAAAAAAAAAAATCAGCTACTGGAAACCCTATGGAGCACAGTTCCAACTGTGACACACATGAAGTCGTCTCTTCAATGGAGCCTCCTCTGAACCAGCAAGCATTGCCTATTCTCTTCCCTGTTGCCTTCAACCCTTGGGTGGTTAGTTAGCATGCAGTTTTGCCTCATCAGACTGGGTGAGTGAGGCACAACCAACTCCTGAAACTACATATTTGAGAGTTTTAGAGACTAGGAAAAAAAAAAAAAAACAACTCACTGCCATCAAGTCAGATCCGACTCATAGGAATCCCTCCTTAGGTTTCTGAGGAGGTATTACTACAGAAGCAGATTGCCCATTCTTCCTTCTGAGGAGTGGCTGGTGGGTTTGAACTGCTAAGCCTTCTGATTAGCAGTTAAGTGTCTTAGCCACTGGAGTATCAATTTTTAAGTCTGTCTAGCCTGGGTTAGGGAGCTCTGGTAGCATAGTGGCTAAGACACTTGCCTGCTAACCAGACGGCTGGCGGTTCAAACCCACCAGCCACTCCTCGGAAGGAAGGTTGGGCAATCCTACTTCCATAGTGATACTGCCTCGGAAACCCAAGGAGGGGTCGCTATGAGTCAGGCATGACTCGACGGCACATAACAACAACAACAACAATAAGCCTGGGTTAGGGGAGTTCTGGTGGCATAGTGCCTAAGGCATTTGACTGCTAACCAGAAGGCTGTTGGTTCAAACCCACCAGTCACTCCTCAGAAGAAAGGCTGGGCAATCTACTTCTGTAGTGATACTGCCTTGGAAACCTAAGGAGGGGTCGCCATGAGTGGATCCAACTCGACAGCAGGTGAGTTTGGTTTTTTTGGGTTTAGTCTGGGTTAGAATGCCATCTTCATTACTTTCTGGCTGGTGATCTTGGGCAGATGACTTTAACTCCTCACACCTTCAATTTCTCATCTATATAACAGGGGTGATGAATAACAGTAGCTGTTTCCTGGGATTACTATGGGGTTTCAGTAAGATATTGTGTGTCATAAAGGGCTTAGCCTGTTTAGTGTCTGGCATGAGGAAAGCACTCAATAATGATAGCTCCCTGCTTTCGTTTCAGTATTATTATCATCATCATCATTATCACTGTTGTTATTGCCCCCTACTGATAGTGAGTCTATGTATATGAGAAAATTTGCATTCTTTTTGTTGTTATACTTTCACCCTACAAACCGTTCATTGATAACTCTTTAGTGACAAACAGTATACTGGTGGTACAACAGGAATAAGATAGTCTTTCACCCCTCAGGAGATTGCAATCTTGTGGGGAAAACAGATGAATTAGGTGCTGGTGAAGAGTTCATAAAATGAACCTCTGCCTAGACTTTAGCTTGTCCTTGTTTTTTCTGTGGATGGAGTTTCTCAGATGCATCTGTTATCCTCATTATATATTCCTGTTGTCCATGGGTATATGGGATTTCATATCTCTGTGTTTCACACTTTAGACAATTCCATCCCGGTGATGAAGAGAAGGACTGTAGATTTAAGTTTCCACTAGAGCAGAGAG
Organism: Orycteropus afer afer; assembly: GCF_000298275.1. Lineage (NCBI taxonomy): Eukaryota > Metazoa > Chordata > Mammalia > Tubulidentata > Orycteropodidae > Orycteropus > Orycteropus afer. Next base: position 3,572,995 of record NW_006921825.1, on the reverse strand, counting down.
TCTCCCCATGGGAAGACAGTAAGCTAATGAAGGAGACTTATTGTATCAAATATGGTAGGGGAGGCCCTGATATGTGGCTGAGAGTTGGAGACTCCAATTCTGGTCCTTGCTTTTTTATTACCAAGTTGTGTGACCATGGGCTAGTGGATCATATTTCTTTGTTCTTAGGTTCTAAGATACAAAGCAGAGACATGGACTACCTCAGTGGTTCTGCAATTGTTAGTGCTAGTGACAAAGGCAGACCCATTCCCAAGAGATTCTATTTGGCGAGTCAAGTGACTTGACAAGTCACTGAATCTGCATTTTTAATATACCCCACTGGGGGTTGAGACAAGGGGGACTGTGGTCATTCTGTCATCTCTAAGATTCCTTGGAGCTGTCATTTGTATGAGCCTTTTACTTTTCAGTCACTTCAATAATTACTGTACCAATTTAGGAGATAAATTTGCTATAAAATTTTAAATATACCTATATCTGATTTCACTTCCTCTCCCTTCTTAAGCTTTCAAATATCCTGCATTTCAGTGTAAACACCCACACCCCAGCATTCTTCCTATGCAAACATCCGCCTTTCGTTTCTGATCCTTTTGTAGAAGAAGAAAGAACCAGGCAACCCTGAAGACCACAGATTCAGAACAATGACTCCAGAGAACAAGCTGCCATGATATTAATCAGACTATAATTTACTAACATGCTTTGCTCTGGAAATTTGCATTGCCAGCAATTGTGGCTTTTTTTTTTTTTTTTTTTTCCTTCTTCTCTTACCATGATTACCTTTTGCACATTTTCATAGTTTCCAGTTCTACGTGGATCTTGAGAGTAAAAACGTTTAATAACATCAGACAGCTAATTAATCCTCATTGAGTAATGAACCTATTCTGTTTCAGTGCTGGAAGGCTCAGCTTTTCAAAGCAAGAATGTGGCTCCCCCACCCCATTTTCAGTGGCAGATAGCCTTTCAAATCCAATCTCTCATTACCCAGAGAGCCTATGAGAAGCACTTCTATGAGAACTGTAGCCCCTGCTCAAAAGCATAACTTTCAAAGCAATAATCATGGTGATAATTTCATAATAATTCCTTATAATCCTCAACTAGATGGATTAACACAGTGACTACAACAATGAGCTCAAACATAGCAACAATTGTGAGGATGGCACAAGACTGAGCATTGTTTCATTCTGTTATACTTGAGGTCCCTATGAGTCAGAACCAACACAATGGCACTTAACAACAACAATATGGTTGCAAACTATCATTTACATCACAAAATGTTTCCCTACCTATACTTATTGCCTTGATTAATCTTCACAACAGCCAGTGAGGAGGACAAAACAAGCACTGGTATTTGGCAAGTAAACATGCCGTCATTATGTATTTATTGAGCACTTACTATATACCATGCACCTTGCTGTACTCTCTACCTGCATTAGCTACCCCATGAGATATAGTTCACTATTAATAGGCCCATTTAACAAATGAGGCTCAGAGAGGTTAAGTAAAATGCCCAAGATCATATACAGCTGGAATCAAACCTAAATTTTCTTTGCTCTGGAACCTGTGACTTAAAACTTGATAGAAGTTCAGAGATGGAAAATGATTTGCCTGTGGAGTTATTACAAAGGTGGGACTGAAAATCAAGAAATATGGCTCTTAAACTGGACCATATACATTTAGGCATTTGAAATGGTTTTCTTAATAATTAGTTTCAGAATTTCTCTAGGTCAGGGGGCTGACTGGTGTGTATGCCCACTTGCACATTCTCTCTCTCTCTCTCACTTTCTCTCTCTCTGTCTCTCTCTCTCTCTCTCTCTCTCACACACACACATTGAATTTCCAGAGCCCTGAGCTATGCATGGTGAAATGAAGATCTTGTGTGCATCTGCTTAGCAAGATTCTCTGTGCTTGCCTTTCCCAACCTCCCAATACCCAGGGGTGACATGTCCTTTGAGCCTTTTCTAGGCAATAGGAATTCATTGTTCAAATGTCTTAATCAGACTGGAATGGGAGCTGAGTGATGAAAAATCACACTCAGTATACTTCTCCCTGCAGGATGAGCTTGTAGTTATTGTCTCCCTCTTTGTGGTCAGTTGCCTTGAAACTCAGACCAGGTTGAAATTTGCTTTTTAACCAGTTATAAATATGGGATGCAGAAGATGTTAGCTCTCATGTTATAAGCTTGTAATATCTGTTCCTCTTAACGCCCTCCCCCCAAAAAATGAAGATCTAATGAGCTAGAGTTTTCTAATGGGTTTATCCAAGCACTTCTTACATATAACAGAAATAATAATTACTGTAATTATTAGAGGAGCTCTGGTAGCATAGTGCCTAAGGCCCTTGACTGCTAACCAGAAGGCTGGCAGTTCAAACCCACTAGCCACTCCTCGGAAGGAAGATGGGACAATCTACTTCTGTAGTGATACTGCCTCGGAAACCCAAGGAGGGGTCTCTATGAGTCGGGTCCAACTCAACAGCACATAACAACAACAACAACATAATTATTAGTCTTTGAAGACTAAGATGCACCTAACCCAAACCATGGTATTTTCAATTGCCTCATATGTATGTGAAAGCTGAACAATAAATAAGGAAGACCAAAGAAGAGTTGATGCTTTTGAGCTGTGATGTTGCAAAGAATACTGAAAGTACCGTGTTCTGCCAGAATGAACAAATCTGTCCCGAAAGAAATGCAGCCAGAATGCTCCTTGGAAACGAGAATGGCCAGACTTCATCTCACCTACTTTGGTCATGTTGTCAGAAAGGACCATTCCCTGGAGGATATCATGCTTGGTAAAGTGAGAGGTCAGCAAAAAAGGGGGTAGGCCCTCAATGAGATGGATTGACACAATAGCTGCAACAATGGGCTTCAGGCATAACAAGGATTGTGAGGCTGACACAGGACCAGGCAGTGTTTCATTTTGTTGTACATAGGGTCTCTATGAGTTGGAGCTGACCCGACAGCTCCTAACAACAACAACAACATAATTATTAGGAAAGGAGCCCTGATTATACAGTGGTTAAAGCACATGGCTGTGAACAAAAAGGTCAATAGTTCAAACCCACCAGTTGCCCATGGAAGAAGATACATTACTCTGCTTCCATAAGGATTTACAGCCTTGGAAACCCTATGGGTCAATTCTACTCTGCTTTTAGGGCCACTATGAGTCAGACTTGATGGCAACGGGTTTTTCATTTGTTTGTTTGTTTAATAGCAGTAGTAGTGGTATAGAGCCACCATTTATTGCATGCTCACTATGTACCAGGTGCTGAATTTTATATCCTTATATCATTTAGTCCTCAAAATAATCCCCTCAAGTAGTTTCAGTTAATTCTTTCTGATTGTCCCAAGCCTTAGCCCTCTCTTCTTTCAAGGCTCTGCTCAAGTACCACCTTGAGAAGCTTTCCTAGGATGTTGTTGTTAACTGCCATCGAGTGGGCCCCAACACATGCACAATGCACAGAGACTCCATGCAAAATGCACAGTACACAGTGAAATGAACCACTGCCCAGCCTTGCTTCATCCCCATGACTGGCTATGGAGCAGACCATTGGAATCCACAGGGTTATCATTGTCTGATTTTTGGAAGTAAATTACCAAGCCTTTCTTCCTAGTCTGCCTTAGGTCAGAAGCTCTATTCTGCATCATATTGTTGTTGTTAGGTGCTGCCAAGTCTGTTCTGACTCAAAGTGACCCTGTGTTAACAGAACAAAACACTGCCCAGTCCTGTACCATCCTCACAATCGTTGCTATGTTTGAGCCCATCATGCAGCCATTGTGTCAGTGTGTCCCACTGAGGATCTTCCTCTTTTTCTCTGACCTTCTACTTTACCAAGCATGATGTCCTTCTCCAGAGACTGGTCCTTCCTGCTAACATGCTCAAAGTACACGAGATGAAGTCTCTCCATCCGTCTAAGGAACATTCTGTCTGTACTTCTTCAAAACTCAGCATCATAGCAACACACAGTTCTCTACTGACAATTTAATAATAGCTGCATATGAGGTACATTGGACCAGGCATTGAACTTGGGTCTCCCACGTGAAAGGAGAAAATTCTATTACTGTAGAAAATTATACCCTATAGAAAATAGTATCATCCCATTCCTTCTCTGCATCCTTACCTTGCCATTTTTTTTCCTTAGCACTTACCAATGCCTAATATATTATTTGTTTGCTACCTGCCTCCCATCTACTCCAGGAAAATTTAAGCTCCGTGAAAGCAGGGACAGTGTGTCAGTCTCTGCTGTATCTCAAGCATCTAGGACAATGTGTGACACATGGTAGGCACTAAGTAAATATTTATTGAGTGAATGGATTACACAGAAGAGGAAACTGAGTCTCATGGTAGACAAAGGATTTTCCCAAGATGTCATGGCTAGTGACAGAATTGGGATTCAAATGTATCCTATCTGACTCCAAATCCCATGATTTTAATGATTACTCTCTACAACTCCCGCATTCTAAGAAAATTTTGAGACCACAGAAGAGGGAATTTCATTATTACTGATTTTGTCTCTCAGATTTCTTTATCAAAGTTCCTTTAATGTATGGGCTTGATTTGGGGGAACAGAAATTAGGGTGAGGAATGCTCTTCTGCCATGGAGTGGACTCTCAGAGATGGCATTATTTTGGGGAAGGAAGATTAGATGATGTCATGTTTTTATACATCTGCCTCTTGCTAGTGACTGCTTCTCTCCCCTCAGCTCAGGACACAAACATTTTTGTGACTCTTCCTTGTTTTTGTTGTTATGTGCCATTGAGTTGGACTCGAGTCATAGGGACCCCTTCTTGGGTTTCTGAGGCGGTATCTCTATGGAAGTAGATTGCCCAACCTTCCTTCCAAGGAGTGGCTGGTGGATTTGAACTGCCAGCCTTCTGGTTAGCAGTCAAGTGCCTTAGGCACTACTTCACCAGAGCTCCTACTCCAGGGCTATAATTTTTCAGTTAAAATAACCCTAATGCTCACTCATCCCATTGGTGAGGAATTAAACAGCCCCTTACCCACAGTCTAGGACACCATAGCAAATTGACATGAGCATTAAACAGCTCTGATTCTTGAAGGGGAACTTATTCAGGATTATTGCTAATAGGCCATAAGATTAGGTAGGTTGACTAACTAGACTAACTAGTTTTTCCAAAAGAGATTCTTTTGGTGGAACAACTAGTTTAACTGCCTAAACAAACAATTTTACTGCTAAGAGCAACTACATTTATCTGTTAATTTTGTTATGTGCCATCAAGTCAGCTCTGACTCATAGCGACCCCTCCTTGGGTTTCCAAGGCAGTGGCTGGTGGGTTTGAACTGCCAGCCTTCTGGTTAGCAGTCAGGTGCCTTAGGCACTACGCTACCAGAGCTCCTAAAGACAGCTTTTGGACTGAGAAGTTTTATGTAGGTTTTACATCTCTTTGTTCATCACAACTCTGTAACTTAGGCACCATGCCCATTTTACAGATTTGGAAAGAGGATCAAAGAGGTAAGTACAGGCTTAAAGCCACACAGATATTAAGTGGCAACTTGAAGAATGGAATCCAGGTGTGTCTAATCCCAGAACTCCTGCTTTTCATCATTATGAGGGAATTTGTATCGAATGGCCCCAAATTTACACAACAATAAGGATAATAGCATCCAGGACTTTTCCATGTCTTTTTTATTCCATATATTGAGTGCCTACTGTGTGCCAACACTCTGTTCAGTATGTACTACAAAATGGACCTGCAAAGATAAGTGAAACACACTGCCTATTCTCAAGGATTGGGGAGAAGAGAGGTGGCAAATGCATGCAACGTGATATTAATTTTAGCAGTGGTTCTCAAACTATATAGTATACTTCACAGTCACATGGGGTGATTTTTAGAACATAATCACTCACCTCACCATTAGGAGTTCTGATTTAGAAGGTCTGAGTTGGACCCCCAGAGACACTTCCTCAAAACCTTCTAGGTGATTCTTATACAGGTGGTCCCTGCACCACACTTGAAGAAACACTGGATGAAGGTAAGTGTCCTGAAAAAAGCACAGGTTGTCATGACAACTCGGAGGTTAGGAGGAATGAGATACAGGATCAGGAAGGAATTTTCAAGATGCTCGTACAGGATAGATGAGCTTTCACACTAGAGGTCTCCTTGATGCTCTCAAGGATTGTGGGAAGCAAACAGGATGTACATTACTATTTCCCCCTTCGTGGTGGTGTGTATTTGATTATCCCCATCATAAAGGGGGATACTGAGGCTCTCTGAGGCCAAGTATCCCACAGCTAGAAAGAAGTAGAACTGAGACTCTAACCCTTTCTGTGTATATGCAGCCTTTATGCTTTGGCATGTCCTCCGTGTGACCATGTGCTGATACTCACTCTGGGCGGTTGGGTAACCCCAGGCCAGTTTCAGGGCAGATTATTGGTTGAATCAGGATTGGTCTTAAAACCTGCCCCAGGTTTTAATTTTGAGTTTGTGCTTTGATAACCAAGGCCTCTTAGGACATGGATATATCCTTCCTCTAACCATTTTTAATTTTTTTAGACTTCATTTTGTGATTTATTGCTGCTCTGGAGGCTTAATATCCAATCCTTTTATGGTTTCATCTTTCCTTTCCTTATATTTGTTGCAAATAACAATGAAGTGTTTAGCAACTTCAGTGAAAAATCAATCAAGCCTGTTCCATATTCACAGGCTTGCAATGGCACCCGGATGGCCCCCTGGATTAGATTAACTTTGTGGATGTGTCACTCTGGTGTGGGTAATTTCTCAACCTTGCTCCATCCTCCCCCTCCTGCCTCGGCGGGTGGATATTGAGATTTCCCATTGATTGACTGCCCCGAAAGTGAAGGCTGGCATGTGATGTGTGTAACTCAGCAGGATGCACATATTCTGTGTTTATGAAAATAAATAATAATTTCTGTTAGCATTATTGATTGCCATCATTATCTGATTGTATCTGTCTGTGTCATGAGGTTTTGGTTACGGGATCAGAAGCACTCCTCAAGAACCTTAGGTACTTCCTTCACCAACCAGCCTCTGTGTATTTTGACATGGTTCACCCTTTGGGTAAATGTTCCTGTCCTTGCTCTTTTGCTAATATCAAGGAGATTTTGTGTTCAGTGTTAGCCAGAGGAGCTAATTCAATTGGAATAATAATAAGAACAGCAAACACTTACCGAGCATTTGCTATGTTCCAGGAACACTTGATTTACATTGGCTAATTTAATTTTTTAAATAAATCTATAAGGGAAGTATGATATTATTCTCATTGCAGAGATTTGGGACCTGAAGCCAGAGAGGTTAAGTTATTCATGTGATGTCAGATAGCTAGTAAGTGGCAATGCTTGGACTTGAATTCATGTCTTAATGATTCTAAAATCCATGCTGCTATCCTGCCTCTTCTTTTAAAAGAAAATGCCTGGTGTATGCATCTGAATATTCAGTGTAATGCAGAAGATACACACTTAAGCAGGGGAGCAGGGATATCATTGCTGAACAAGACAATATTACATGGTTCAAAATCAAGAAAGGAGTGTGTCAAGATTTTATCCTTTCACCATACTTATTCAA
>NW_006921825.1:3535920-3564770 GCF_000298275.1 Orycteropus afer afer | reverse complement strand
ATGTTGTCAGAAGGAACCATTCCCTGGAGAAGGATATCATGCTTGGTAAAGTAGAGAGCCAGTGAAGAAGGGGAAGACAGTGGCTATAATGATGGGCTCAGGTATAGCAAGAATCATGAGGCTGGCACAGGACCGGGCAATGTTTCATTTTGCTGTATATAGGGTCGCTATGAGTCAGAGACAACTCCATGACTCCTAACAACAGCTTCGTACCTCAGGGTCCTGTTTATATTCAGCAACATTATTTTTAAAATGTGGCTGCCTTTGCACTAAGTGAATAATTTGACATGGAGTGAGCATCAGCAAACTATTTTGGGTAAGATTGAATATGAGCTGATTAGCCTTTTATATCTCAAGTTCTTTCCCCTCTTATGCCTTATCAAGTCACCTAGTGGCCAGGGTGCTATAGTAGTAATACTATTGCAAACATTTGTTAAACACTTCGTTTGGCCAATCATTCTGCTCAGCATATAACAAGCACCATCACATTGTACCTGACAGTAGGCCTCTGAGATGGGTGCTATTGTTTTTCCTATTTTACTGATGAAGACATATGGATTCAGAGAGCTGAAGTGCACAAGGCCTACAGCCACTAAGTCATGTTTTTGAACAGGTCCCTGCATGGTACAATTGGTAACATGTTTGCCTGCTAATTGAAAAGTTGGAAGTTCAAGTCTACCCAGAGGTACCTTGGAAAAAAGGCCTAGTGACTTAGTTCCAAAAAAATCTGCCATTCCTGGGCACAATGTGAGAAAAAATGTAGACCAAAATGCAGAAGCATAAAAAAGACCAGTGTGGTAGTTAAGGTTATATGTCTACTTGACTGGGCCTGGTTTTGGGTGGCTGGGCAGCTGGTGGTAGTTATTCCCTGTAATGAGACTGGCAATCGACTCCATGGTGGAATCTGCCATGAGCAGCTGAGTAGCTGCTTTAGGGATGGGGTCTGAGTCCAGTATATAAGGAGAAGCTTTGGGAATGGTCTACAGCCTTTAGCATGCTTGAACCTTGCATGTAGCCAAGTCGTTGTTCAGCAGCCTGCCATGTTATCTGCCAGTCTTGGGACTCTAATGAGCTTAAATCAATGGCCTGCTGTGTGGTTTGGTAATATTGGGACTATGCCTTTGTACTTATCAACCTTGGGTTTGTCAGCCTCAGCAGCTGCCTGAGTGAAGAGATGCCTCCAGCTTCCCTGTGCCAGGACAAGAGGCAGAGCTGAAGCCCAAGGTCAAGGGGCTTTCACCCAGCCCCTAGAGCTTGGCACTTTGAACTTGGACTTCTAGCCTCAGAATTGTAAGAGAATAAATCCCTGTTTGTTGAAGCCATCCCATTTGTAGTATATTTTCTGTTAGGGCAGCATGAAGTAACCAAAATAACCAGACTTACTGTTTGTGGTAGAATCTCCGAGACTATGGCCCTTAGATATCCTCAAACCTGGTAGTGAACCCACCCTGGGTTCATAACAGACAGGCCTATAAAGTGAACAGTAACATTTGTGAGGAATGTACTCCTCGGAATAATCAACCATACAAAACCAAAAGAACAGCATTTGCCCAAAAACATAGTTCAGAAGGAAGGAAGGGGCAAGAAAGAAGGACAAATGGATACAGGAACCCAGGCAGGAAGTGAAAAGGTGGTGTTATGTTAAAAGGAATTTCAACTAATGTTTGGAAACTAAATGTGTATAAATTTTTGAATGGAAAACTAATTTGTTCTATAGTCTTTCACCAAACCACAATGGAAAAACAAAACAAAACAAAACAAAAAAATCATTGAAAACCCTGTGGAGCATAGTTCTATTCTGATACACATAGGGGCACCTATGTCAGAACTGACTCAACAACAACTGGTTTAGTTGGCTATCTGACTACAGAGCCTGTGCTCTTAGCATTATGATATATAGTCTCCAAGAAAAGGCTAGGGCTAGAACAAATCTCAACTATCATCCATAAAATGGAAAAAATTGTATATTCTTCCCATGGAGATTGAACTGATAGAATAGAATAACATGTTCAAAGTATCTAGCAATCAGTAGATGCTCAGGATAAGTCACTAGCTTTCCCTTCTCCTTTCCCATCTGCTCTTTCACCTGGAGACCAGAAGTTTCAGGAAAGCCTGATGAATATATTGAAAAGGTTCAAAGTAGTAGTACATGTGGGGACTAGGGATCCATTATGCCTTAATTTGAGTATTTGTCCTGAGTCTCCTAAACTGCCTTGGGTTCAGAGTATATTCACTGACCATAAAATTTTCTTTTTCATTTCAAAGCTGCCTTTGTTGTGCTGCATTTCCCATGTAGTAACTGGATCCAGAGGAGCTTTGGTGGCACAGTGGTTAAAGCTCTGGGCAGCTAACCAAAAAGTCAGCGATTTGAGCCTACCAGCCACTCCATGGGAGAAAAATGGGGCAGTCGGCTTCTGTAAAGATTTACAAGGCTTGGAAACCCTATGGGGAAGTTCTCCTTTGTCCTATGTTGTTGTTGTTATTATTTGCCGTCGAGTCGGCCCCGACTCATAGCGACCCCTCCTTGGGTTTCCGAGGCAGTATCACTAGGAAAGTAGGATTGCCCAACCTTCCTTCCGAGGAGTGGCTGGTGGGTTTGAACCGCAAGCCTTCTGGTTAGCAGTCAAGTGCCTTTAGGCACTATGCTACCTTTGTCCTATAGGGTCACTAAAAATCAAAATCGACTCGATGACAGTGGGTTTTAATTAGATCCAACATCAATGTAAATGTAAACAGAATCCTGTAACTGGATTAAGTTCTTTCGATCTTGTACCCAGTACCTTTGGAAGGAGTCCAGGGTTCCTTGAATGTGATGATGTCATTTTTGTTGTTGTCGAGTGCCATTATGTCACTTCTGACTCATAGTAACCCCATGTGACAGAACAGAAACACCTCAGAGATTTCTTTATGGAAGCAGATCTCCAAGTCTTTCTCCTGCAGAGCCATTGGGTGAGATTGAACTGCCAAACTTTCAGCTGGCAGCCAGGTGCTTAACTGTTGTGCCCCCAGGGCTCCTTTGAATGTAATAGGAACTAGAAAGCTACATTCCCTGTATGTATGTTCAATAGTAATGAGAAGCTCAGAAAAAGAAAATGTTTTTTTCTTTTCACGTTAGAAAAGAAAATCTGGATTCTTCTGTGGCCTCTGGTACAATATATTATGAAATTCATGGGTCATGAGGCTGGACAATGTTCCAGACTGTCAGCCTTTCTCTTTTCCTAACTCTGGTTATTACGTAGTCTGAATTTCAGAGACATGGGAAGGTTGACCAGCCCAGGGCAGGCTTCTGGCATTTTTCAGGCATTGCCAGTAAGGATCTTGTCACTGTCTCAAAACTAATTCACACTGACCCAGATGGAGTTTTCACAAAAGAGAAAATGTCTGTTCATTTAAAGAGCTCTCTGTGTACTTTTAAAAGGAAGTGAAAAATCAAGGCAAAGCTGATGATTGAAAGGGGGAAAATATCTCCATTTTCTGAATCTTTCAGATGAAATTATTGGGATCATGAGTGTAATGGGGGAAACACAAGTGGTCTCCAGAACAGGTCCTGGCTCTGATGTGTGAGCTTGCTATTGTTGGCATGAGAGATGTGAGTTTACAGTCCCTGACCTACTTATGCATCTGTATACACATGTACTCGGGTACATGTCATGGGTCATGGAGTGCCCAAGCAATAATACTTTGTCCAAGAATCATGAGAATGGTAGTAAAGCCTAGAACTGTTTTTTTTTTGTTTGTTTGTTTGTTTCTCAATTAGACTTACTTATCAGGAGATCAAAAATCTGTGCCTAGATTCCCTTTTGCTATCAGTTTACGTGAAGAACTAATTTGAAATCTCTTGAAGGCCTTTGCTCATTATATATAAGATTTCTGTAGAAAATAATGCAAATGGATTTGGAATCAAGTTCAGTAGAGGACATTATCACTTTGATTCTAATATGTGCAAACCAGGCTTTAGCTGATGCATTGATACAAGCATCTTAAACACCTGTCCTTACCAGAGAAAAAAAGATTTCAAATATATCCCTAGGGGTTTATGCATAGCAAGACTTTCTTTTCTTCAATGCCCAAAAATAAGAAATTGGTTGGAAGAAAACCTTTTGAAAGGAGAGTTTTATATTAAAGATTGTTATCTACAAGAAATATATTTAATTCTCTGGTTTCCTTAGAATATGTGAGCCACAATGAAAGGAATTTTCTGCCTGAAAGGTGTTATTGTTGTTGTTATGTTCCGTGGAGTCAGATCTGACTTATAGCGACCCCTCCGTGGGTTTCTGAGGCAGTATCACTACGGAAGTAGATTGCCCAACCTTCCTTCCGAGGAGTGGCTGGTGGGTTTGAACTGCCAGCCTTCTGGTTAGCAGTCAAGTGCCTTAGGCACTACACTACCAGAGTTTGTGTTTATTTGAGTGGGGGAGGGTAGGTGACACTAGTGATTTGATGTTATCAGATAATCCCTTAGTCTCATGTTCTTTACAAAAAAAAAAAGTTAAAGGCAGTGTTACATACAAACATACACATACACATGCTCATAAATGTTTCTTGCTCAAGAAGTATAGGAAACCCTTGGTTAGACAAGTTAACACATATTTATTTCTTTAGTTCAGGATTTCTCAGAACCATTAGTATACTTATATGCAATCCCAAACTCCAAGAAAGATAGACAGCATACAACAATGTACACTGAAATTATTGGACCATGAAGAACCTTCTTCTTGATTCATGGAATTTCTGTTTTTAAGAACATTCTACTCAAGATGTAATACTTGGCCCAGTGCCCATCCACAATGAGTTAAAGATCTTGTACCACAATATGAATTGTCTATGCCAGTAACCTACTATATAGCTCAGCTGACATTTTTTTTTTTCCCCTGTAGCAAGACTTTCTCAATGAGGGAAGCAATGCATTGATTCTGACTTGAGCTCTTTATCTTGTCATTGACCAGTAACAAACAGTTCTGGATATGTTACTTTGAATAGAACAGCTGGAGGCCTCACTTTTGGGAGATGCTGGCTGAATGTATGGGGTCATCAACAGGGATTACGTTCTGGCATTTTCATCCTGCCCTTAAAGCCTTCCCCTCACAGAATTACATGATGGTGAGAGATCCATGAGAGTACTTTCCCCTTGACTCCGGATTGCCTGATACTGCACCAAGCACTTCATTTAATCTTTAATCAATGAACTAAGACCTTTTATCACCATTTCACAGAAAGGAAATTATGCTCCATATCAAGGAAACCATTTGTGCAAGGTCCCTCTGCTAGCAAGTGGTAGAGTTCACCCCTGATTGTCTAGCTGTGCAATCCTCACTCTAAACCAACATTTATCCAGCTTGCCAACAGGAATGGTTTTCAGCTATCTGAGCCAATGGAGACTTTATCCTATTTTTAGAAACTTGTTGAGGCAGAAATTCCCCCTTAACCAGTCTAGAAACCATCACTGCCTGCAATTGTTTCCTTCTGTCTACCATAAATTCTATCTAATCTGCATTTATAAAGAAAACGTTCCATGAATATGGTCATGTGTGGATCTTGCCCTCATGGGGCTTACAATCCAGCAAGTAAATAATTGGCTTTCAGCTTTATTTGAAAATAATTCCATAAGACAGCACCAACTTGGTTTGCTCCTGCCTGGCACTAGAGTTGGTACTATTGCATATATCATCACAGCCTGAGCTCCTTCTCCACATTCTCTCTCTGTTCTGTGATCCCACTTCCTCTTATTATGTTCAGGGACTGAAAGTTCTGCAACATTCGGTTAATTAAGGACTTTGTATGTTTAATGCCAAAACATCTAAGCACAGGGTGAACACTTCATCCAGTTACCCTAATAAGCATGCAGATGTTTAGAAACTTCTGAAAGCTTGATACTTGTTTAAATCTTTTTCTCTATAAATTTAAATAGCATCAGAGAAAAGGATCCTGTGATTATCAGTGCAGACAGTAGAGCAGAAATCCAGACATTAAAAGATTAGATATTGAGACAGAGGTGACAAATTTTACATTATCTTCAGTCCTTCCCATGAGTAATGTCATTGCTATCTATGTGGATGCACCCACAGGTGACTGTGCCCAATGCAATGTGTCCTTGCCAGGTTTAATGGTCAAACCAATTAATAATAATTTTATACTTATTTATTTTTCACTAATTCCATAGTGTGTATTGAGTGCTAACTGTATCCCAGACACTGAGAAATGAACAGGAAAGGCACAGCCCCTGCCATCATAGAGCTTACATTCTTTTTAGTTGGATAGAGCATGAATCAAATGCCCATAATGTGAAACTGGCCTGCAATGAAGATAGAAGGTACATGGTGTTTAGGAGAGCAGATGATGGAAGGAATTTGACCCATTCAGTAAGAGCAAAGAATGCTTGCCTGAGCAATTAATATTTGCACCTACATGGAAGGTAGGTAAGAAGGAGGACTCCCTACGTGTTACAAATGGTTAATGTGCTTAGCTGCTAACTGAAAGGTTGGAGGTTTGAGTCCACCCAGAGATACCAGGAAAAAAAATGCCTGGCATTCAACTTCCAAAAATTCATCTATGAAAACCCTATGGAGCACAATTCTACTCTGACACATGAGATTACCATAAATTGGGCTCAATTTGATGCAGCAGGGAGAAGGTGTAAGAAGAGAAGTGAGCAGAGCATTCCAGGCAGACAAAGGCTTCAGGGTGGGAAATAGCATGGGAGAATGCAGGCTGGAGAGAGGGCCAGAGTGGCTGGACTGCTGATAACAAGGAAGTGTGTGGTAGCAGTGAGGTGCAGGGAATGAGGCAGGTTAGAGCTAGACCAAAAGCAATGTAAGTAAGCCCTCTCTTCTCAGAACAATGAGAAACAGTCCTGCTGTGCTCAGACAGTTAAGTGATCTCCACTCAAGACAGGATATACTGGCTACCAGCAGCTCTGGTAGCATAGTGCCTAAGGCACTTGACTGCTAACCAGGAGGCTGGCGGTTCAAACCCACCAGCCACTCCTCGGAAAGAAGGTTAGGCAATCCTACTTTCGTAGTGATAACTGCCTCGGAAACCCAAGGAGGGGTCGCTAGGAGTCGGGGCTGACTCGATGGCAAATAACAACAACAACAACAACAACAGCAGCAGCAGCAGCTCCGTGGGAGAAAGACCTGGCTATCTGCTTCCATAAAGATTACCGCTTGGGAAACCTATGGGGCAGTTCTACTTTGTTACAGAGGGTCACTTTGAGTCAGAATTGACTCGATGGCAATTAACAACAGCAGCACAACCTAGGTTAGTCCAGGTGGATAATGCAAATGGCATTTGTCAGTGTGGCAATGTTACCCTTTAGCCCCTTGACTACCACTCTTTTGATACATGTCAGGGCATGGCCTCCACTGAGCTTCTCCAATATCAAGGTGTCCTCCCTCCAAGGTGAATCCTCCCATGAGTGATTGAATTGTTTGGTGGGTCATAGAACCTGACAGCTCCCTATTATACAAAGGAAAAGATAAGCTTCTGATTAGTCCTGGGGCTGGAGGAAACCAAGATAGAGTGCACCTGTCAGAACTGCTTATGACATATAAATCATTGCCTCAATTTTCCATGTGAGAATTGGGCCAAAGAAAGAGAAAGAAATGACTGAGGTTGGTTAGCAGTGCAGAACTGTATTAAAGAGCTCCTGCTTGCCTCTGAAGCAGGATTAGCTCTGTTATCCATGCAGAGAGAAAGAAGTCCCATGCCCAGAGGAATGACAGAGACAAATGCCCACTGGCCCCAGGAACAGACAGTTTCTTTCTCTGGAATTTACTAAAGGGTTTTACTGCTAATCTAACAATAGCAGCCACTAAAGATTTCTTGGATTCCAAAGGGAGCATGCTTGGTGTTCCACTTGCTATATGTTTGATCCTAGATTTCCCTTCTGTGTAATCACCATAGTAATCACTGCTATTGTTGCCATTCTCCTGTCTTTCATTCATTGGGCAAAATCACTGAGATAGCTAGGGACCAACTGTGGTTAACCTGCTATGCAATAGATCTAGAAATCAGGCTATTTCTAGGGGAATAGAACAAAGTAGAAATGTGGCCATCAACTGGGAAAAAATGAATGAAGGACAGCAAGTCAGAAACTGTTGAATGAAAATTTAAGAGCTTAAATTGAGTGTGTAGCACCCAAATGTTCTTTTCATGCTAGATTGTGTAAAATACCCAGTAGCTAACAGAATGTGAGAGTCTGGAAGTTTCCAGTTGGAGAAGCCCCAGCATTGAGTAATCCCAAACTACTAAAATATGCAGCAAACTTCAGAAACACTAAATATTGTACTTCTTGTGGGTAAGAGTAGGGATGGGACTGGCTCATTCTCCAGGAGAGACAGATGAAGCCCAATTCTGCGACCTTTGAGAGAGAGAGTTTGGTCACAGCCACCTGCACTGAAAGGGAACTATGTATTTGTCCAGAGTATATATTCCACTGCCAATGAGGGAGGAGGCTTTCTTTGTTTCCATCTTGGTATATTTTAAAAGGAAGCAATTCCTCAAAATTACAGCACACTCTAAAACATGTTGACTGCCAGATGAAATGTCTTGGGACCCAGAAGAGAATTGCGATGTATTTTATGAGAATGAACCCAAAAGATGTGTCAGGAAAGTGTTCAGAGAGATGTGGGAGCTGAAGGAACAAGTCGCCTGGATCCTTTAAAATAAAACAAAATAATTGCCTGTTTGTTCAGAGTGTGAGAGCAAAATGTTCTTATTGCCAGGAGAAATATGGGCATATAATGTGCCCACTTAAATACTGCGCACAAGCATATGACATGTATAGCATGCATAGGAAATTAAGACACAAGACGGTTGTGTGGTTTGGAAAAAAACGTATAATGGATGAATTATTTACATAAAAATATGGTATTTCCACTTATCCTCTGAAGGCACAGTAAAGCCCACAGTTAGAATTGTTCTTAGAGAGAGTCTAATATAGTAGTTACAAGACTTTGGAATCTAACAGTTCTGGGTTCAGATCCCAGCACTGTCTTTTTATGACTTTGGACCTTTTACTTAAACTCTCAAAATAACAGTTTTATCATCAATAAAGTGTGGATAATAATATTAAAGTACCCACCTCATAGGACTTATTATCAGAAAAAAAAATAGTAATACACTTCCTGGTCTTTAGTACTAACCATTCAGCAATAGATAACTAGCTCTGAGTTTAGAATCAGGTATGCTCAGAACGGAACAATAACTTGTAGACCCCCCATTTGCTGCTTTTCAATGGAAGTATACACTTCCATGAGAAGAGCTGAGAGGGAAGCATTTTCTATGGTCAGGGTGGTCATATGGCCAGAGTTTATTTGGCTAAGACGCATTTACCCCAATCTGTAAGACTCCTTAGAGAATTTTCATATTTCCCTGCCAAGGCAGTCAGCTAAGTGCTCAACTTCTAAGCAAAAGTTCAGCAGTTCAAACTCACTAGCCCCTCCACAGAGGAAAGATGTGACAGTCTGCCTTGGCAACCCCATACGGCAGTTCTACTCTGTCCTATATGGTCACTGTAAGTTGGAATCAACTCGACAGCAATGGGTTTTGTTTTGGTTTTGGTTTGGTTTGGTTTTTAGATTTAATCTCAAGATAGTTCCTACTGAAGACACTTAATAAAACTTTGTAATTGAAGATAAGGTGATAAAAAATAAATCATCAGTTTGAATCTCTGTGGATAAATAGAAGTAAGTGGGCTCCCAACGCCCCCCAGTGCCTGTTCCTAAAATACCAGAAACTTTCAGATTCTCACTGAGCTATTAAGAAAGGTCATGTGGTGAGTAGAAACTCCTTTGTGAGGAAGAAGCCACAGCCAAGAGTCCTGTGAGTGGCCCCTGAGATGATGGAAGCCACCAAACCAAAACCAAACACCCTGCCGTGGAGTTGGATCCGTGGAGTTGGACCCGACTCATAGTGACCCCTCCTTGGGTTTCCGAGGCAGTATCACTACGGAAGTAGATTGCCCAATCTTCCTTCCGAGAAGTGGCTGGTGGGTTTGAACCACCAGCCTTCTGGTTAGCAGCCAAATGCCTTAGGCACTATGCCACCGGAGCACCCAATAGAAGCCACAGTTGACTGGAAAGCTATTGAAATCGACTCAGGACTCTAGATTGTGAATCTGCCTTTAGATTCTCTGCCTCAGCCTCCAACCACCAGTTATGAAAACTGTGGAATTCTCTCCCTGAGCCAGACTTTCCCCTATATCAAAGCATCTACGGTCAGATATTCCACCTTGTGTCTTTATTTTCTAATAGCAATGAAGAAAAATCTTTCAAGTGGGTTATTTTTCCTTCAATTAAAGAGAAAAAGTTCTCTTGATAGTTCCTCCTTTGTCTTGATAACTAAGAAAACAAATTATGTTTTTCTTCCAGCACAAGCTCATTATTAACCTGTTTAACATTTGCATACTCGGATGCAACACTGGACGTCAGAATTGACTTTCTAAAAATTTTCTTCTTAATTGGAATTTCTTTCTGTAGAAATCATCCTGGCAGCATCTGTGATGAGATAGATTCTGGAGAAACAGTATGCCAAGCCAAATTATCAGGGAGAATTAGATTGCTCTCTATTTCTGTTTGATGCTAACACTGTGCCTTGGCATAATTCTGAATACTGATTATCAGAAGGGAAAAAGCTATAACTCAAGCAGGTGAGCTTTACTGGCATTGGTCCCTTCTGGGGAAGAAGGAAAAAAAAAAGATGTATAAGCAGAAGTGTTTGCAAGTGCCATATATGGTGGTGGGGTGGTGGTGTTGTTATGTGCCGTCGAGTCAGACCCGACTCATAGCAACCCTCCTTGGGTTTCCCAGGAAGTATCACTACAGAAGTAGATTGCCTCATCTTCCTTCCGAGGAGTGGCTGGTGGGTTTGAATCACCAGCCTTCTGGTTAGCAGTCAAGTGCCTTAGGCACTATGCTGCCAGAGCTCCCCCACCCCATATATGGTGGGAGACTGAAATTCCACAGTCTATAAACTTAGCCAAAAAACCCAACCCATTGCTGTCAAGTCAGTTCTGATTCATAATGACCCCGTAGGACAGAGTAGAACTGTGCTGTAGCGTTTCCAAGGCTGTAATCTTTATGGAAGCAGACTGCCTCATCTTTATTCCACAGAACAGCTGGTGAGTTCAAACCACTGACCTTTCAGTTAGCAGCTGAGTACTTTAACAACTGCACCACCAGAACTCCTTTCTGCAAATTTAGCTTGACTCAATCTGCAACTTTGAAAATGAAAATGCCTTCCTGAATTTAGTCTCATAACTCAAGACTGGATTTCTCTCATTTCTAGTCATTCAAGACAAAAAAAAAAATCAATACATAAAATATATCTAGAGCAGCATGCCATGTTCATCTCAAGAGTTCACACGAAGGAAAAATAAATAGTTGGGAAAGAGCCTTGAGTCAAATACCTTAGAGGAATTGGAAGTTAACAAGAAAGTGTTAAATGAACATCCAAATTGAACAGCTGTTTATACTGCTTATATAGGAAGGCCCTCAATGAGATGGATCGACAGTGACTGCAGCAATGGGCTCAGGTATAACAAGGATAGTGAGGCTGGCACAGGACCAGGCAGTGTTTCATTCTGCTGTGCATAGGGCTTCTATGAGTCAGAGACGCCTCAACGGCACCTAACAACAACAACAACAACATAGGAAGGGAGGTTTGTCTGCCACATTTATTTGCTTTCATGCCGTACCATAGTATGATTTCATTCACCCTAGTTGTTCATATTCATCTCAGTTGCTACTGTTGGTTCTCCCATGGAGATAAATATATACTATTCATCTATAAAGTTTGGACCAACTGCTCATCTTTTCCATGTCCTTTGAGGCATCCCTCTTCTCCAGCAGTTTCCTGCTTGAGAAGTTATTTCTTTGCCTCCAGTTCTAGCCCCTACCCCTTCCCCCAGGAGAATCCACTGAAACCTATCAAACCTCTTCCCTGAGCAAAACTAGGTCTTCTCTGACTCCTGTCTGCAGAAGATTTAGGAAGATTTAGTTCCAACTTCTTATACCTCTCAACTTCCTACGGTACGGAGTTTCTGGGTGGTGCAGTAAGTACTTGACTATTAACTGAAGGTTTGGTATTTGAACCACCCCCCACCAGAGGTGCTTCAGAGGAAAGGTCTGGCAATGTTGTTGTTGTTGTTTTGTGCTGTCGAGTGGGACATGACTCATAGTGACCCTTCCTTGGGTTGCCAAGGCAGTATCACTACATAATTAGATTGCCCATCTTCCTTCCGAGGAGTGGCTAGTGGATTTGAACCACTAGCCTTCTGGTTAGCAGTCAAGTGCCTTAGGCATAGCCTTCTGAAAGATCACAGTTTTGAAAACCCTGTGGAGTTTTCTGTTCTGCATACAGGAGATCCCCATCAGTCAGAATTGACTCAACTGTTTTTTTTTTTATCAACTGTTTTTTTCTTTTCTTTTCTTTTTTCCCTATCCCCAAACAACTTTAGATGTCTGTCAGTATTGAGGGCCCATTGTGTGATTTGATCTGTGTTCAGCATCAAAGCCAATGCTTTGGCTTTTGAGGACTTGAAGAGAAGAATTTTACTTCATAATCTCCTTCCCTTGGGAAATTTGCATCTCCTTTTGCCTCCTTGGATGTCTCCCTTTGTGAAAACTGCAGCAAATAATTTTCCTTCCCTATGTCTTTCTTTTTGGCACATTCTTACTTGTCGATCAATAAATTACCCCCTGCCAAGCTCCAGCAGCCTGGCTTCCTCATGCACCACTTATATTCTCCTTTGGTGTTTAAAAAAGAGCTCATTATTTTTCTCTTAACCTCCAGTGAAATCATCTCCTTATTCTCTCCCTTTGTTTTGCTTATCATTTAACTTAATTCTCAGTCCGGCAGCTCCCATCTGTACCTGCCTCTGGATGGATTCTCTCTATTTTCCTCTTTAATAACCAGAAGCTAATGAGACCACCCTTGGAGTCACGTGCTTCTTTTATGATCGCACTAGGATAAGGAAATGAGATTTAAATAGAGGTAGCAGGTAATACAATGGAAGAAAAGCCCATAGTCAGAGAGCTCAGCCAGTCAAGAAAGCTTAGAATGTAGTTTTATTCTTCACAGGGGTAAGGCCTCCTGTCAGAACTATGCCTCAGTTTTTAAATCTGAGAAATGAGGTTAACCACCCTTTATAGTATCACATCACGTAGTGGTTGTGAGGATGAGATGAGAAGAACCAAAATAAATCAAAGTACCCAGACCCACCGCCATCAAGTGGATTCCAACTCATAGGACCCCTATAGAACAGAGTAGAACTTCCCCATAGGGTTGCCAAGGCTATATATATGTCTATATAGAAGTAAACTTCTACATCTTTCTCCCGTGGTGCAGCTGGTCGTTTCAACCCATCAATCTATCAGTTAGCAGCTGAGATGACAGACAGCAAGTCCTAATAAGCAAATAAATGCAAAAGACTTAAACCCAAGCTTTACTGAGTTTGAAAGTTGTAGTTACACATGGGCAAGAGATAGATGCTTCTGGTATCCACCCAGGAATACCAGTTTTCTTTCTTTGTTTATGCAAACAGTTTATTCAGCTGACCATGAAGCAATCCCAAACCAAAAACCAAACTCACTGCCGTCAAGTCTTATTCAACTCATAGCGACCCCTCTTTGGGTTTCCAACACTGTATCACTATGGAAGTAGGTCACCCAGTCTTCCTTCCAAAGAGTGGCTGATGGGTTTGAACCTCCAGCCTTCTGGTTAGCAGTCAAATGCCTTAGGCACTACTCCACCAAAGCTCCTATATGAAAAGGTACCTGAAAAAAAATTGAGCAGCCTAAGGACAGAGACTATTTATTTTTCCTGACAATACATAGATTTTCTATAAATTTGAAACCAATATATGCTAATCACCTAACATGCCCAGGTGCTATGCTGGTCACCTTCAAACATCACCATTTCTCAAAGTCTGGAATATGTGTTCCTATTGGTACAAGACACATCTTCAAGTAGTATCAAATCACATAATTGAGAAACGTATTTCCTTCTCACTTCTTTTTTAAATCCTTCCAATTACATCAATCCCAAAGTCTCACTTTGAAGTTATTGTCTTGTTAACCTCTCACCTAACACATAATTCTTGATTTATTTATTTATTTTTTAAGAGCAAGTTCATAAGCTCTAAGTCTTTTCAGTCTTATCTGGCTATAATTTAAGGTTTTGTTTTTTTTTTCATTATATTTTTATAATTTTATTCTTTTTTTTTTGGCCATTCACAGAAAACCAGTTTTCTGTTATAGTGATGCTAGGTTTCTCTTCAAATCAAATAGCCTTAACTATTTCCATTTAAAGGAAAATACCAAGTAAATAATAGCATTGGTAGAGCCTGTGGGGCAAAATTTTGAAGTGGGTACTGGAACTACTGAGAGTTGGCAAGCACTCTTCTGTCTTCAATGGAGCCCTGGTGGTGCAGTGGTTAAAGTGGGAACCCACTGGTGATTCAAACCCACCAGCGTTCTGTGGGAAAAAGATGAGGCAGTCTGCATCTGTGAAGATTTACAGCCTTGGGAACCCTATGGGACCATTCTATTCTGTCCTATAGGGTTGCTATGGATAGGAATTGACTCAACAGTAATGGGTTTGGTTTGGGGTTTATTCTATCTTCTCAGTCGTTTGCGGAGCTTTTTAAAAATCAAACTGTCAAAACTCACTCCAGACCAAAAGAAAATCTTGAAGTGTGGATCTGGAGAATCTGGTTTATTTGTTTTCCATGTCAGAGTTCTGCAAGTGATTTCATTTAAAACATTAAAAAAAATAGGAATTGCTGAAGGAGGAAAATCTCTAATTTTCTTAATTTTCACTCAGTCAACAAACGTTCGTTCTGCTATGTGTACCTGACTCAGTACTGGCGATACAATGGAAAGCAACATAGAACTGGACCCTTCCACCATGGAGCTTATGTTCCAGTGGAGACTCATAAAAATGATGTCAGTTTAGTTTTTGCTTAAAAATGTTGTATTAACAGCCTGAAAGCATATAAAATAGTCAGAACTTTGTGAACATTGTTTGGTCATGTTCCTGACATTGTGTTTATTATAGGAAGAAGCCTGAGGCCAACCTTATTTTCCCTCCCATATTTATATTTATCCATGAAATCTTCTTTATACTTACAAATAACTTTACTAGGTTATGCATTGATATAGATCATTCTATATGAATTTTTTTTTTAGGGGTGGAATACTGTACCTTTTCAATCTTTGTATTCTTTGTTTCAGATTTTTTTTTTTTTTTTAAATCATATGTGAATCTCTTTTCTGCTCATTTGTTTTGGGCTTTTCATGAACGTTAATTATACATACATTGGGTCCCCTTCACTTTCTGCACATTTAATCTTCTCTCCATTGATTATTTATATTTTTGTACTTTTTCATGTTGTTTTCGGTTATTTTCTCAAGCCTAAAAACTGTGTTGATAATTACACTTACCAGATTTTTGTTTTATTGTTTTTGTTTTAAAGTGGCTTGTATCTCTGTAATTGTTTTTTTTTATCCCCTTCTTGAGCTCTCCTAGTTTGCATTTTTTACTTATATCCATCTTTCCTAACTGTTTTCTCTATATTCACTCTTTTCCCCTTTACAATCTAATATCCACATGTTGTTGTTGTTATTGTTATGTGCCGTCAAATCAGACCTGACTCATAGCGATCCCTCCTTGGGTTTCCAAGGCAGTATCACTACGGAAGTAGATTGCCCAGTCTTCCTTTTGAGGAGTGGCTGGTGGGTTTGAACCGCCAGCCTTCTGGTTAGCAGTCAAGTGCCTTAGGCACTACGCTGCCAGAGCTCCTGATATCCACATAAAACTTAGCATATTTTAAAAATGTAAATCAGATCACTCACTCCCCTAACTAAGACCCTCAGATGGTTTCTCTTATCCCAAAGTCCTTATCTTGGTTTACAAGACCCTATGATGGTACATAACAGCAGCAACAACAACATATAAATCAACTCCTGACTATAAGTTATTTGGTGAATTTCTTATATTATATGACTTTTCATTTATTTTGTCTTCTTAATTTCTGAAATGCTTTTGCAAAAAGGTGGTCCAGTACCTTGCACCTAGTAAGTGCTCAATAAAATTGCTTGGTTAACTTCGAACTCTTTTCAGTGTTAGAGTACTATACTACTAAGAAGAAGATAAAAGACCTCCAGTGTAAGCCACTGAAGATCTTAAAAGTAATCAAGGTTTTAGATTCCCCAGTAGAAAAAGTGTGATCGATTAATTCAGCATATATATGAATCCTACCTCTTGATCCTAACAGAATGACCTTATGTCTCATTATTAGGCCAATTAACCTCACTGAATCTCAGTTCTTTAAACATCTGTAAAATATTGATAAAGCCATATCAACCTTGCAAGATTTTTCTTTAAAGCAGGTAATATGCACAAAGCATATGGGAAATATTAAATGTTTGATAGTCAGTATAGTGGCAGTTTTGCAAAGGCTAAGTTCCAAAGTCATTCCATAAAGCAAAAGTCAGTTTTTGTCCAAAAAAAAAGAGAAAACGTTTGAAAATTTATCCATAGACATAGAATACATGGTTTTTATAAATTCATTATAGAATAATATGTATATATAAATACATACACTATAAAGAATAATGTATAATATAAAGCTATGCAAAAATATGAAGGGCCATTTATGAAAAATATACTTATTTAAACCTTGGTGCTTCATTAAACATATCAAGAATCTCAGAAATTAGATTGGCACAGTCACAGAGACTGAGGAAAGAGCAGATTTACTTCCCCCATCTCTTACTCCATCAGGGCCTTTATTTATTAAATGGAATGCAGTTGCAATAGTCAACATTATTTAAACTTGTTTTCTTCTTTTACTGTCTGTGTGATGCTAAGTGTGCATAGTTGAATTCACACATTCAATGCATGTATGATGCGGTTCAGTATGTAATTATTATTCCTGGATTAGAAGCAAAATAAGTTCTCCATAGAGTTGAATAGGTGGAGATCAGGTGTAGCAATTTGATGTTCAGTGACAGTGATTTTAAGTGAACTGCATATTCGTCCTCTTTTCTCTTTGTATGATTAGACTCTCTACTTCCTTTTAACCAGTAGATTCAAGAGTTTATGGTTTTTAAAGGATGTCTTCTGCTTTGTCTGTTAGAGAAAATAAATTATGTTCTTCTTTTAGGAAGAAAAAAATATATATTTTAATGGAATTTACAGTCCTGAGTCAACCTCAAAAGCTGTAACCTTCATCCCTGTTCCTGACCATACTATACATTTACATTTCACAAAAATGAGGGGAAAAGATAAAAATGAGTAAGAAAATAGATGGAGATTTTGAAAACTTGAGGGGAATAGATAGGAAGTAGAGTTCTAAAAGGACAAAGCATATTGTTATTGTTGATGCATGTGCAAAGAAAATCAACCACTCATGTTTAAATGTGGAAAGACAAACTAAATATTCAGAAAAAAGATATCAGGGTCTCAGTAAATAACATGAAACTGTTAGTTAAAGCCTATGCAGGCATAAGTAATCCAAAGCAGTATATTGTCCTAGTTAAAATAGTTATCTAGTTTTATTCAATTCAGGAAAAAGTCTTACTCAAATGTAGTTTAGAGTTTAGTCTGAAAAAGAACATGACTGCCATGAAGAATAGCAAGAGAGTGAAGAAGAGAATTATAAGGGAGAGTTAAAGACATGGGTTCATTGTGTGAGGAAGACTAAAAAGCAATTGTAACACAATTTCAAACAAAAGAAAATTTTTATCATGGAATAGTGACTAATTGCATTTCACTCTCCTAGAACAAGAGACTTTGTTAACTAAATTGAAATATGGAGAACTCAAGTTAGAAAATGATTCCAGGAGGGTTGTCAAAAATGACTCACTTTGAGGAAGGAAGCCAAAGAATCAGTCTTTTTCTTTAATACTTTTTAAATATCAGATTATTCTCCACTAGATTGGGCACATACATGGCCTGAGGAATGAGGAGAGATCTGTTAGCTCCAGCAATCAAGATCAGAATCAGGGAAGACTTGGGCATGGAGATTGATGGGAAGAAGGGAGGAGAACAAGGGGAAGGTCACAGGAAATGCTGTAGAGGTAACTATGAATATGCTCAAGGGGAAGGGATAAGACCTAATTTGAGGAGTCTAAATTGCATTTCTGCTACTTTCTTTCCTTGCTTATTTCCTTCTCTCTTTTCCCATAGCCCTGGGCCCTTGGACTAAAAGTGTTATAAAGTCAGGATAGAGTGAGCCATTGGAAGCTATGTTCATACTAGTAAACAGATGAAGTCATTGATACAGAGAGGAGAAAGGGATGCACATGCAGACACAATCACTTCAGGAAACGAGGTGGCCCCCTAGAGAAACAGAAAGAAAAAGTAGAGTTTCCCAGCTCTCTAACACCTTTCCAAGTCCCTATTCCATTTCACATGCTCCATTTCCTTTCCTATAAAATTATCTGGAAGACCCCTTGATCCTACAATACTCCATTTTTTTCCCTTAGTTTGAGTCTGTTTCTGTTTCTTGAAATCTAAAGAGTACAGACCTGGTTTCTTCTCTTTCTCCATTGTTTTTTCTTGAGGCTTGCCCATCTTTTTTCTCTTTAGAGTCCTTTGTGCTGTTTTGTTACTCACATACCCTCTTCCATTTCTCATCCAATTCTCTATTAACTATTCCTGCTTTCTCTTTGTGAGACTAGAAAACATTGCCCTGAGTTCTCTCTCCCCACTCACTTCATATAACAGTTTTATTTTCCAGAACCATTACATTCAAATTCAGCCCTGCTATTGAGAAATTGGGAGCTCTGGTAGCATAGTGGCTAAGGCACTTGACTGCTAACCAGAAGGCTGGCGGTTCAAACCCACCAGCCACTCCTCGGAAGGAAGGTTGGGCAATCCTACTTCCGTAGTGATACTGCCTCGGAAACCCAAGGAGGGGTCGCTATGAGTCAGGGTTGACTCGACGGCACATAACAACAACAACATTGAGAAATAAGAGATGTAAGGTAACTCACTCTCAAGCCATACTTCGGAACACTATAACGACCTCTCCATCTTCCTAACTAGTTCTTAATCTTCTGACCAACAGACTTGATTATGCAGAAAAATTCAATCATACAGAATCTATAGTTCATTAGATTTCCAGCATCACCTCCCACATTTCTACATATACCATTTCCCATCCCTACACTTCACTTTTAAGATAAGGAGCTAACTCCAGGAGGAGAAGTTAGGAAATCACATTGAAAATAGTCATCAGTATAGACAGATTTGACTTGACATTAATTTATTTGAAAAAAAAGACTTGAGGATTTTAATTGACTGTGTGATATGTGTGCAAATGTTTACTGCACTTGGAAGGTAATTGGAAGGTTGGCCATTTAAGTAAACTCAGAGGTGCCTCAGAAGAAAAGACTGGCAATCTAATTCCAAAAAAATCCGCCATTGAAAAACTCTATGGAGCAACATTCTACTCTGACACCTGTGTAGCCATGAGTCAGAATTGACACCAATTGGTGTTGGAATGTGACAAGTGCTAGTAAAAAGGTAAATCATTCTTAAGACATACAAGTAAAATATATATTTCTTGTTTAGTAGAATCAAGGTCTTTCTGGGGTCTGAACTTGTATATCTGCAGCTCAGCAATTGTGTTCCATAAAGCAAAGCATTGACAGAGGCCAAGCAGCCCTGGCCATTAGTGAATTGTAAAAATTGGAGGCTGTGTCTTAAGATAACATATTGAATGGGGAGTAGAATGACTTGAGAGCTGTCTTCAGAAAGCTGAAAGTCTGTATTATGAAGAATTAGAGAGGACTAACTCTCTGTTGACCCAAGGAACTAACAGGTAAGTAATCTAGGAAAGCAGATCTAAGCTAAGAAGAATGAAGAAGTTATGCTCATTAGAGCTACTCAGGCTTTCCCAGGAAGATTCCAGTGCAGACTGAAGAATCCTAAGAATCCTGCCCTGGTGGGACCTTCAAAGTGATGACTTTTCTTCTTTTTCTTTCACATTACAGAAGTAATGATTGTTTATAGCCAACAAGTCATGTAATCCTTTATCACCCCCCCCCCACGTCTCAAGGTAACCAGTGTTACTAGGTTGGTGTTTATCTTTACACACTTATCTCCATGCCTATACAAATATTTATTGATATGAATAGATGGATGGATATGATTTCATTCTGTTTTTATAGAATTGGGGTCATACTATACACAATACTTATTCATTGAAATAGCTGCAGATATTTTAAAGTATGGGTACTTTCTAACTTACTAAATTATTCCTCTATTGTTAGACATTCAGATTGTTTTCATATTTTTCTACAATGCTCTTGTAACTAATAACATTGCACTAATGTTCTCAAACATACTTTGTTATATACTGATGTTTTATATGAGAAACCCAAACCAATTGCCATCAAGTAAATTCCAACTCCTGGTGACCCCATGTGTTACAGAATAGAATTGCTCCACACAGAAGCAGATCACCAAGTCTTTCCTCTGTGGCACCATTGGATGGGTTTGCACTGCCAACTTCTGGTTACTAGACCAGCGCAAACCATGTCCACCACCTAGGATCTTTTCTACTACTCATCTCTCACTTTGTCATTCTGTAATAGCTTACGTGTTGCTGTGATGCTGAAAGCTATGCCACCACCATTTCAAATATTAACAAGGTTATCCATGGTAGACAGGTAGACAGTAGAGCTTCTGATTAAGACAGACTAGGGAGAAAGAAGTTGTCTACTTCTGAAAATATTGGCCACTGAAAACCTTATGATTAAGAATAGAAACAAATTTTCCTAACATAATAAAGAGCATATGTACAAAACCAGTAGCCAACATTATTCTCAATAGAAAGCAACTGAAACCATCCTCCTTGTGAATGGGAACCAGACAAGGATACCCTCTGTCACCAATCTGTTCAACATTGTATTGGAAGTCCTAGCCAGGGCAGTAAGTCAAGAAAGAGACATAAAAACTATCCATATTGGCAAGAAAGAAATAAAACTATCCCTATTTGTGGATGATATGATCCTACATGTAGAAAATCCCAGAGACTCAGCAAGAAAATTACTGAAAGTAATCGAAATGTTCAGAAAGTGGCAGGATACAAGATCAACATACAAAAAATCAGTTGGATTCCTCTACTCAACAAAGAGATCTTTGAAAAGGAAATAATGAAAATAATACCATTTACACTAGCTACAAAAAGATAAAATAGTTAGGAATAAATCTTACCAGGGACATAAAAGACATATAAAGAAAACTACAAAACACTACTATAAAAAACTACGAGAGACCTACATAAATGGAAGAACATGACATGCTCACGGATAGGAAGACTGAATATTGTAAAAATGTCAACACTACCCAAAGAAATCTATATATTCAATGTGATCCAATCTAAGTTCCACCAACATTCTTTAAGGACATGAGAAAACTAATCATTAACTTTATATGGAAAAGAAAGAGAGCTTGGGCAAGCAGAGCATCCCTGAAGAAGAACAAAGTGGGAGGTCTCAAACACCCCAACCTCAAAACCCACTATAGAGCCACAGTAGTAAAAACATCCTGGTATTTGTACAATAGACACACAGACCAGTGGAACAGAATTGAGAATCCAGAAATAGATCCATCCAGATACAGACAGCTGATCTTTGACAAAGGGTGGAAACCCATCCAATAGGAGTAAGATAGTCTCTTTAACAAATGGTGCTGGCAAAACTGGATATCCATTTGCAGAAAAATGAAAAAAGATCTTACACCATACACAAAAACAAACTCAAGATGGATCAAAGACCTAAATATAAAACCCAAAACTATAATGTTCATCAAAGATAAAATAGGGGCAAATTTAGGGGTCCTGATTTATGGCATAAATAGACTATCAAACATAACCCAAAATGCACAAATAGCAGAAGATAAACTAGATGACTGAGACCTTCTAAAAATTTAATTCTTACATGCTTCAAAAGATTTCTTCAAAAGAGTAAAAAGAGAACCTACAGATTAAGAAAAAAATATTTGGCAATGACACATCCGACAAGGAACTTATCTCTAGAATTTAAAGAAAACTTCACGTCAACATCAAAAAGACAACCAATCCACTTCAAAAATGTACAAAGGACATGGACAGACACTTCACCAAAGACAATATCCAGGCAACCAACAAACATATGAAGATATGCTCATGATCATTAGCCAATAGAGAGATGCAAATCAAAACAACAATGTAATATCATCTCACCCCAGCAATAATAGCAAAGTTCAACAAGACAGAAAACAACAAATGCTGACAAAGGTGTGGAGAGATTGGAACTGTCATACACTGCTGGGGGAACTGTGAAATGGTACAACCACTGTGGAGAATGGTATGGCACTTCTTTAAAAATTTGGAAGTAGAAATGCCATTTGATCCAGCAATCCCATTACTAGGAATATATCTGTAAGAAGTGAGATCCCAGACACGAATAGATATATGTACACCCATGTTCATCACAGCACTATTTACAATAGCACAGAGATGGAAACAACCCAAGTGCCCATCAACAGATGAATGGATAACCAAACCATGATATATACACACAATGAAATATTGTAGAACATTAAAGAATAATGAAGAATCAGCAAATTACCTCATAATGTGGGTGAACTTGCAAGACATTATGCTTAATGAAATAAGTCAATAACAAAAGAACAAATATTGTATGAGTTCATTATTGTAAAAAGTCAAGGAAAGGTTTACACAAGGAAGGAATTTTGTTGTTGTTGTTGGTTACCAGAGATGAGAGGGGCAAGGAAGGGAGGAAAAAAAGAAAATAGAGTACTTTGAAAAGCTTGTGATGCATTCTCCCATCAGCAGGTGTCCATTTTCTTTTATCCTCTCTAGAGCTCTGGTGGTGCAGTGCCTAAGGCATTTGACTGCTAACCAGAAGGCTAGTGGTTCAAACCCACCAGCCACTTCTCTGAAGGAAGGTTGGGAAATCTACTTTTATAGTGATACTGCCTTGGAAACCCAAGGAGTTGCCGCCATGAGTTGGATCTGACTCGATGGCAGTGAGTTTAGAGGATATTATCCCATCAGTCTTTGTAATTTTTGCCCATCCCAGTGACTGTTTTATTGAGAGACAATATAGTATAGTGGTTAAAGGTAGAATCAGCTAGAACCTGTGGGATCCAGCAAATATGAGTTGTGTGACTTTATACAAAGACTTATAACTGTGTTGCATCTCTCTTATTCTCATCTGTAAAAAATGGATGGTTTAAATACCTACCTCACACAGTGGTTATGTTGTTGTTGTTGTTTGCCGTCGAATCGGCCCCAACTCATACCCCTCCTTGGGTTTCCGAGGCAGTATCACTACAGAAGTAGGATTGCCCAACCTTCCTTCCAAGGAGTGGCTGGTAGGTTTGAACCGCCAGCCTTCTGGTGAGCAGTGAAGTGCCTTAGGCACTATGCTACCAGAGCTCCTAAAGTATTAAATGAATTAATATCTATAGAAGACCTAGGAAAGTGACTAAACTCACGCAGTCAAGTCCATTCCAACTCATAGTGACCCCTCCTTGGGTTTCTGAGGTGATATCTATATGGAAGTAGATTACACAGTCTTCCTTCAGAGGAGTGGCTGGTGGGTTTGAATCGCCAGCCTTCTTGGTTAGCAGTCAAATGCCTTAGGCACTGTACTACCAGAGCTCTTATTAAGAACTTTTTCAGTCTTACAAACATTTATAAGAAATTTATTACATGCTAGTCACAGAAAATTTGTGTCTCCTTGACTACTATTGAAGTTAGGCATATTTCCATATATTTTGTGGTCATTTACTTTTCTCTAAATTTTCAATTCATATTTTTTGCCCATATTTCTACTGAGTTCTTTGTCTTTTCATTAGTTTTCCAGAATGCTTTATACATTATAGACAGTAACACGTTTCCTATCATTTTTATCTTCCATAAATTATTTTCTTTTTATCTGTTTACATATTGTACAACATTAAAAAAAAAAAAAAAAAAACCTCAATCAATAAAGAATTGTAAAAGTAATTTTAAGCTCATATAATCTCATACTCCAGAAGGTGTTGTTAGGTGCCATCAAGTCCATTTTGACTCACAGCAACCCCGTGTGACAAAGTAGAACTTCCTTATAGGATTTTCTAGTCTGTAATCTTTATTGGAGCAGATTGCCTGGTCTTTCTCCCACAGAGCCACTGTTAAAAGTGTATAGAAAACCTTCCATTTACTCTCAGATCCATAAGTTCTCAGTCCTGGCTGTACATATTAGTCATCTGGGGCTTTTTCAAAATACCAGTGCTTGGATTCCACCTCACAGACATTTTAATTTAACTGATCAGTGGTGGAACCCAAGCATCATTTTTCCGTAAGAGTCCTCATTTGAGTCTAATGCAGCCATGGTTGGAAACCAGAAGATGCAGTCACAAAAGGTCATTCTGAAGTCACTTTGTTCCTAAATTCAAATGTTAATAGTAATCAATCACTACCACTATCTGTTGGCGGAAGGCAAAACTGACACAACTTAGCTACATGTATAAACCAAACTAAACACACTGCTACCAAGTCGATTCCAACTCATAGTGAACCAATAGGACAGAGTAAAACTCACTGCTATCGAGTCAGTCCCAACTTATACCGAACGCTCCTTGGGTTTCCAAGGCAGTATCTCTATGAAAGTAGATTGCCCAGTCTTCCTTCTGAGGAGTGGCTGGTGGATTTGAACTGCCAGCCTTCTGCTTAGCAGTCAAATGCCTTAGGCTCTACACCACCAGAGCTCCTTAGTACAGAGTAGAACTGCCCTATAGGGTTTCCAGGGCTGTAAATCTTTCCAAGGCTGGCGGGTTCAAACTGCCAGTCTTTTGGTCAGCAGCTGAATAACCTTTGCTACCCCCAGAGCTCCTTGCTATGAATATAGCTTTGTTAATATCTGTGAAAAGCCTTGTTTTCAAATTTCTTGGAGATGCATCTGTGTATACATCCAGACCATTTTAGTGGAAAATGACTTCTCAGGTAACTTGAATGTAGTATCAAATGTATGTTTATCTTCTTAGTTCTTTGTTACTCTAGTAATCCATGACATAATATAGTATGATACTGTACTCCAAAGGTCTGTGACTCCTTGATGTCAAAGGCTTGGTGATATTTATCCTAATCACTAATAGGAGAAAGTTCATTAACACATTTTTAGAATAATGTTCATCAATAGCAATTGGGAAGAAAAAAAAAAGGTTTGTTATTAGTTCTCACCAAACTAGGAAGTAAACTACTGACTCTTCCCACCACCAACTCTTTCCCAGCTATAACTGTTAATTTGAAATTCTCTCTGTTGGGATATTTTAAGATGTCTCCTTTCTGCTGTGGAATTACAAATGTGAAGCATCAAGGGAAATAACAGGAAAGGCAGTGAACAGGGAAACACAATTTGAGAAATAGCGATGTTGGCAGAAAATGGAAGTATCTGGGAGAGAAAATAAGAAAAAGCTGGCAGAATTGCAGGCTGCTACATGGGCTAGTAATTAGATGGTGAGTTTATATTCTGAGAGAAAGATAAACCACAGAGAGGCCAAAAGAAGTCAAAGATACAGAGGAGCATACAATTGTTAAGTCTGCCATGAAAACCGCCTTTAAGGCATTGGTTTTAAAATATATTAATTCCCCAAACACCAAACTAAACACACTGCTACCAAGTCAATTCCAACTCATAGTGAACCAATAGGACAGAGTAAAACTCACTGCTATCAAGTCAGTCCCAACTTATACCGAAGTGTGTTTAGATTGTGTATTGTTCTTGCAGCTGGCAATGAAGGATGAGTTGAGCCTTTCAAATAATATATATAATATTTTCAACCTAAAATATCTTTATGAAGTGGAAATTTTTGCTGTCTAAATGGATGCCCTGCTGGAGGCACTCACTCAGTTATGCTAAGAGATTTGGAAGACAGCTACCTGGCCAACTGACTGGAAAAGATCTGTATTTGTACCCATTCCAAGGAAAGGTGATCCCACAGAATGTGGAAATTATCAAACAATATCATTAATATCACATGCAAGTAAAATCTTACTGAAGATACATCAAAAACATTTGCAGCAGTATATTGACAGGGAGCTTTCAGAAATGTGAGTTGGATTCAGAAGAAGACATGGAATGAGGGATATCATAGCTGTTGTCAGATGGATCTTGGCTCAAGGCAAAGAATACCAGAAAGATGTTTACTTGTGTTTTATTGACTATGCAAAGGCATTTGATTGTGTGGATCATGACAAATTATGGATAATATTGAGAAGAATGGGAATTCCAGAACACTTGATTATACTCATGAGGAACATGTACATAGATCAGGAAGCTGTCTTTCGAACAGAACAAAGGGATACTGCATGGTTCAAAATCAAGGGAGTGTGTCAAGGTTGTATCCTTTCACCACACTTATTCAACTTGTATGCTGAGCCAATAATTCGAGAAACTGGATTTTATGAAGAAGAACATGGCATCAGGATTGGAGTAAGAATCATTAACGACCTGCATTATGCAGATGACACAACTTTGCATGCTGAAAGTGATGATGACTTGGAGCACTTATTGATAAAGATTAAAGACTACAGTCTGCAAATGTGGATTACCCCTCAATATAAAGAAAACAAAAATCCTCACAACTGGTCCAATAAACAGCTTCTTGGTAGATGGAGAAAAGATTGAAGTTGTCAAGGATTTCATATTATTTGATTCTACAATCAACACCAACGGAAGCAGCAGTCAAGACATCAGATGACATATTGCATTGGGCAAATCTGCTGCAAAAGACCTCTTTCAAGTGCTGAAGTGAAAAGATGTCTCCTTGAAGACTAAGGTGCACCTGACCTAAGCCATGGTATTTTCATTCACCTCTTATGCATGTGAGAGCTGGATGATGAATAAGGAAGACTAAAGAAGAGTTGATGCTTTTGAGTTGTGTTGTAAAAGAATGCTAAGAGTACCATGATCTGCTAAAAAGAAAAACAAACCTGTCATGGAGGAAATGCAGCTGAAATGCTTCTTGGAAGCAAGAATGGCCAGACTTCGTCTCACCTACTTTGGTCATGTTGTCGTAGGAACCATTCCCTGGAGAAAGATATCATGCTTGGTAAAGGGAAGGGTCAATGAAGAAGAGGATCAATCAACAAGATGGATAGGCACAGTGGCTACAGCAATGGGCTCAGGTATAGCAAGGATCATGAGGCTGACACAAGACTGGGCAGTATTTCATTCTGCTACACATAGGGTCTCTATGAGTTGGAGATGACTCAATGGCACCTAAAAACAACAACAGTTATGAAGGTTGATACTAGTTTTGTTTTGTTTTAATCTATAATAGACTTATACTCTGCTCTGGAAGGGTTTTCTTTGGACCAGAGTATTTCAACCCCAGAACTATTGGCATTTTCCTGTCCTGTATGATATTGACCAACATCCCTGGCATCTACCCACTCAATGCCTGCAGCATCCTTCCAGTTGTGACAACTAAAAATATTTCTAGGCATTGCCAAATGTCCCCTGGGAGCAAAATATCCCTCAACTGAGAACCACTGATTTAAAGGATACTGATGGCCCTGCTATTTTTTTGAGGAACAGGTGTTGCTATCACTTCTTTGCTTATCTAATTTGCCAATCTAAATTAGGGCCCCTTTATAACATCAGTGAAAGTTTATAACAATATAGGCAGTTCCTGGGTTGTGAAGGATCTCCATTCCTAACTGTGTCTTTAAGAAGTTGTAGGTGAGTCAGAAAAGTTGCCTTCAGGTCGCTTCTATAAAGATTTACAGCTTTGGAAACCCTATTGGTCAGTTCTACTCTGTCCAGTAAGGTCACTGTGAGTTGGAATTGATAGTGGCAGTGGGTTTGGTGTTTGTTTGGTTTTAGTGAAAGAAAAGGTTTGAAGCTTTTTTGATGATTTAAAAGCAGCACATGCAGCAAATGAAGATTGTGATAAAGAATTTGTTTCAAGTAGGGGTTGGCTCAATTGTTTCAAATTCAGTGTCTCTACATGAGTATTTGTATGTGCTGTAAGAATGTCCAGGTGTATAGTAGAGCTGACAAGGGATAAAGTTAGGGTGGCTTCTTGGCCAGAGCCAACTACCCAGAGGGAACAAGTAGTTGGACCTTTACACTCTGGACCATGGTCACAGGGGGCATCAAGCTCAGTTGGCATAACATACCACATAAATACTGTTCTACATCCTACTCGAGGGATCTCTGGTGGTGTAGCACCTAAGGCATTTGACTGCTGGTCAGAAGGCTGGAGGTTCAAACCTACCAGCCTCTTCTTGGAAGGAAGATTGGGCAATCTACTTCCATAGTGATAGTGCCTGGAAAACCCAAGGAGGGATCACTATGAGTTGGATCCAACTCAGTGGCAGTGAGTTTGGTTTTTGGTTTGACATCCTACTTTGGTGAGTAGCAACTAGGATCTTAAAAGCTTGCAAGTGGCCATGTAGATACAGTGATGGGTCTCTCCTTGTCCAGAGCAAAGAAGAATGAAGACAACCAAAGATGCATGGAAACAATTAGTCCAAGGAACTAGTAGACCATGCAATCCTCAGCCTATATGACCATGAGACCAGAATTAGATGGTGCCCATCTACCACTGTCAACTACTTGGAGGGAGATCAATGCAGGAGATCCTGGATAGAATGGGAGAACAATGTGGAACAAAACTCAATATCATAGAAAAAGACCAGGTTTGCTGGTCTGATAGAGCTTGGTAAGACCCCTGAGACTATGGACCCTAACTACCCTTCAGGTCTGAAACTGAACTCACTCCCTTGGCTTCCAGCCAAACAACAGACAGGCATATGGGGTGAACTTTTACACCAGGTA
>NW_006921825.1:3531906-3535820 GCF_000298275.1 Orycteropus afer afer | reverse complement strand
GGAGGGCATGGGAGAGAAGAGGCAAGTAGAGGGAGGAGGTATGAAGAGAGCTGTTATGTTGTGGGGAATTGCAGTCGATGTCATGAGACAAAATGTGTATGAACTACTGTCTGGAAAATGAATTTGCTCTGTAAACTCTCACCAAAATCACAATCAAAATTGAAAAATAAAAATAAATAAATAAATAAAACCAAAGAGAGGGCAAATTTCCATAACATTAAAGGAGAAATAGGAGTTGTCCTAAGGAGTTCTGATGGTGCAGTTGCTAAGGCATTTGGTTGCTAACCAAAACAATAAGTGCTTCAAACCCACCAGCCACTCCCCAGGGGAAAAATGAGGCAGTCTGCTTCTGTAAAGATTTGTTGTTGTTGTTGTTGTTATGTGCCATCAACTCAGATCCAACTCAAAGTGACCCCTTCTTGGATTTCTGAGGCAGTATCACTGCAGAAGTAGATTGCCCCATCTTCCTTCTGAGGAGTGGCTGATGGGTTTGCACCACCAGCCTTCTGGTTAGCAGTCAAGTACCTTAGCCACTATGCTACCAGACAGCCTTGGAAACCCTATGGAACCATTCTTCTCTTATAGGATCACTATGAATTGGAATCAACTCAACAGCAGGGGTTTGGTTTTGGTTTAGGAGTTGTCCTTAGTTGAACATTTATAACCCAGGAACTGCCTGTATATATTTTCCTTTAGACATTAATGTCTTTCTTCCCTGCTGGAACTTAAGTTCCACAACTTATCTATTTGGGTAACCTTTGTACATGCAGCATCTAGCACTGTGACTGCCACATAGATGGTATATAATAAATATTTGTAAAATGATAGTATGTAATTCTAAGGTATTTAAGAACTTGAGGCACAAAGCCTAGCGTGGTCCAAAGAGGTTTTTCTCCTAGGCTTACTATAATCTGCATAACAAAGCTAGTAGAAGAAATCAGCGACATATTGAGGCTGTTGAGGGGTGTGAGCAGGGAAATCTTAAAATTATATTATTTGGATAGGATTCCCTGGGGTTTTTGGCAGGGTGCTGTTGAATGGCAGTCTCATTCTGGAAACAACAGCTCTGAAATGTTGCTGTAAGCTGGAGCCAACCTATTGCTGCTGCCTTTTGAACTCCATCCATCATTGATCTGTGGAGAAAACAAGGTTTCTTTTCGAGGTGAGGTTTACTGCTCCATTAAGTCTCTAAGGGAAAATGTCCCAAGACCAGGAGGGATGTCCCTATAGCAAATTATCCTCAGTATAGATAGCACAAGAGTCCAGTAAATACTACTTTTCATGTTTTTTAAAAATGGAATTAAGATGCATATTTTCTTAAATGAAAAATGACTGGCATTCTTCCCACTGAAAATGGAAAGTAGTTTAATTTGTTAGTGGTTTATTTTATTTGACAGTCTTTGTACATACTTGATTTGGTTTGTTACACTGAATTACCCTTTAATAATGGGTACACATAATGCCAGACTCTGCTCCCCAGGTTGGTTTAGTAATTAAATGAGCAGCCATATTGCTTTAAGTTTTCATGACAATGTGGACAAAAGCTATTTGGGAAACTCCTAATCAGGAAAGCTTTTGGCTTTTTTTTTTTTTCCTTTTCTTTTCTTTTTTAATGACATTAATTGGTAGTGTAGTGCCTAAGGCACTTGACTGCTAACCAGAAGTCTGGTGGTTCAAACCCAATAGCCATTCCTCAGAAGAAAGACTGAGCAATCTACTTCCTTAGAAGATACTGCCTCAGAAACCCAAGAAGGGGTCGCTATGAGTTGGGTTCCACTCGACGGCATTGAGTTTGGTTTTTGGTATTAGTGACCAATCACTTCATCATCTACTTTTCTTGAGCAGTGCTAAGTTCTATAATCATGACTGAATTCCCTGGATAGACGGAAAGAGTGCTAAAACCCCACAGCCAATAGAAAATCTCAGAGAACCTTGCCCAGGCAATCTTTCAGAATGGGCCATTTTCCCATAATTGGAAGTTAATGGTAAAGTCTAATAGTAGCTATCATAGGGGATAAAGCCAAACTGTCAGATTTCCAAGGCAGCTTCACCATTTTTCTTTGGGTCACCTTTGTAACTGCACCAACCATCTAGCACAGTGATTGGCACATAGATGGTACTTAATATGTGTCTGTTATATATAATTCTAAGATATTTACAAACCTGAGGCCCAAAGCCTAACTTATATTGATGACCTTACTTTGCTTCAGTATCCACATCTGTTAAATGGGAATAATATTACTATGTACCTCATAGGGTTGTTGGGAGGTGTGTATAAAGTGTTTATCACAATGCTGCTATAAAGCAAGTTCTGCATAAGTGTTGCTATATTAGATATTATGTATCAGGCACTGTGCTCAGTTGTCATAGCAATGCTAATGAGAGGGTTGCTATCTCTGGTATTACAGAAGCAAACACTGATGTTGAGAAAGGCTATGAGGCTAGTAAATGCAGGATTCAAGGCCAACTCTGCATGCCTACAAAAATTCTCTTATACCATACCACTTCAAATTTTGTGGTTGTACTCCCTAAAAGAATTTTTAAAAGCCCTGTTCCTTCCTGAGCATCCTAAGTAAACAACTAAGCATTTCCATTGTAATGTTAAATAATTGCAGAGAATATAATTTCAGGAGTATTTTAAACATTAGGACTTTAAAACAAACAATAAATGTTTTACCCCTTTTTAATGCATCTGATGGATTTTTAAAAACATTGTGATCTGATGCTTACCAATATCCATTAAGGAGCTCTGGTGGTGCAGTGTATAAGGCATTTGACTGCTAACAAGAAGGTTGGTGATTCAAACCCACCAGCCGCTCCATGGGAGGAAGGTGAGGCAATCTACTTCCTTAAAGATTTGCAGCCTTGGAAACCCAGTGGGGGTGGCTATGAGTTGGAATCAACTCAGTGGCAATGGGTTGTTTTATTATTATTATTTTTTTTAGTATCCATTAAAAGAATATGTGAAAAAGTCCTTTATAAGTTCAGAACTTTTATACTGTTCCTTTTTCTCCCCCAGAATATATGTTATTCCTCCACTTCCCCAAATAAGTGTTAAAAGCATTTCATTAATCATTTCTGTAACAAATGGGAGGAAGAGAGAATGAGAGAGAGAAATGTACTTTTTTTCCTATAATATGGCTGTTAAGAGTTTAAAATTCTCTATTGGATTGAAGCATCTTTAGAATTGTTGCTAGAGCACAGCTGAGCAAAATAACATGAACACAATTCTGACAAATAAGGATTAAACATGAAAGTAAAATTTTATTAGGAATACATATGACAGTCAGCTAGGGTGGAGACATTTATGAGGCCTTGATTAAAGGTTTTGTCCTATTGTCCTTCCCAAAAGTATTTACACCTTGGGACAATGAAAACCATAGTAAGATTCAGGATGGGTGACTCTTTCAGTCTTTCTGTTGCAAAGTGAGAGAAGAGTGATTGTAAAAGGAGGAGGATAGCTAGGATGTGGCAACTTCTGAGAAGATTTGATTTTAGGAAGGAAAATGTATCAGAGTTGGAGTCTTGCCATTAAAACTGCTCCACAAAGTTCTTGGAAAGTTATTACACACTCCTAGGGGGAAGTACCCCATTTGAAGCCTACTGTTCTACACTGTTATATAGCCCTAGAATAAAGATATTTACAGAAAGGTCTAATGATCTAATAGCCCTATAATTTTCAAAATGGCTTTCTGCCTCTTCTATGAGAATAAAGTGTGGGCTTTTCTTTGGCTTTTGGCTTTCTCCCAAACCTATAGTAAATATCATTGGAAGGTCATGAGGCTGTTTTTTTTTTGTTGTTGTTGTTGTTATTATTTATTGTGATTTGGGTGAAGATTTACAGAGCAAATTCACTTTCCATACAGCAGTTCACATATACTTTGTCTCATGTCATTGACCACAATTTACCACAA
>NW_006921825.1:3515645-3529076 GCF_000298275.1 Orycteropus afer afer | reverse complement strand
AGTTCCAGTAGGTTTGTGACTGAGTCTCTTGGGTTTTCTAGGTATAGGATCATATCATCAGCAAATAGGGATAGTTTGACTTCTTCCTTACCAATTTGGGTGCCTTTGATTTCCCTTTCTTGCATAAGGCTGTTTTTTGAAGGAAGCCCAGTGGAAAGGAAGAGCTGTAAACTTGAAATGAAGCTAAAATTTCAGAGTCTACTTGTTTTCTTTACAATCTAGTGTCTGTAGACAGATTTAGATGTTCACCTCAAACCAAAGGCCTTCAACCTTTGGTCACAGAACAACAAGGTCAGGGTTCCCTTGCCCAAAGATGAGGGGCATTCCCAGGACTTCATATCTCATCTGTTTCTTTTCCAGATCAAATAGGCTTGGTTTCAGCTTTCCCCAAAATGGGCTGGCTAAGAAAAAGAAACAGCAAAGGGCTGTGTAGTAACTGACTAGCACACAATAGATGCTCAATAACTGTTCATTGCAGGCTTTTTCTGGGGCCAGTATTTGCTCAGAACATTCCTATATGCATTTCCTAATTGATGAACTAGAACCTGCCTAATCCCATGACCTTAACATGTTCTGGCAGTCTAAATATAACATAATTTAAATTATTTAGGGAAGGTGCTGTTGAACATCCATTGAACATTAACAAGGAGATATGAAGCATGGATTCAATTTTATTTAATTGCATAACATTTTGTTAAAAGCCTACTAACAGGAAGGATCCACCATTCATCTGTCAGTTCGCATATGGTGGTGGCTTGCATGTTACTGTGATGCTGGATGCTATGCCACTGGTATTTCAAATACCAGAGGGGACACCCATGGTGGAAAGGTTTCAACAGAGCTTCCAGACTAAGAAAGACTAGGTAGGAGGACCTGGTGATCTATTTCCAAAAAAATTGCTAGTGAAAACCTTATAAATAGCAGTGGAACATTGTCTCATATAGTACAGAAGATGAGCCCCTCAGATTGGAAGACACTCAAAATATGACTGGAGAAGATCTTTCTCCTCAAAGTAGAGTCAAACTTAATGATCAGCCTTAATGGCATGGATGAAGTAAAGCTTTCAGGACCTTCACTTCCTTATGTGGTATGATTCAAAATGACAAGAAACAGCTGCAAATAGCCATTCATAATCAGAACATGCGATGTACAAAGTATGAATCTAGGAAAATTAGAAGTCATCAAAAATGAAATGAATGCATAAAGATTGATAACACAGGCATTAGCGAGCTGAAATAGACTGCTATTGGCCATTTTGAATTGGATAATCATATGGTCTATGTTCTGGTTACCTAGTGCCTCTCTGACAAGAATATACCACAAATGTTGTTATGTGCCATCAAGTCAGATCCGACTTATAGCGACCCCTCTTTGAGTTTCCAAGGCGGTATCACTATGGAAGTAGATTGCCCAACTTTCCTTCCGAGGAATGGCTGGTGGGTTTGAACCGCCAGCCTTCTGGTTAGCAGTCAAATGCCTTAGGCACTAGGCTACCAGAGTTCCTATACTACAAATGAGATGGCCTTAACAAACAGGAGTTTATTCTCTTACAGTTCGGGAGGCTACAAGTCCGAGTTCCAAGTGCCAGGCTCTAGGGGCTGTGTGAAAGCCCCTCAACCTTGGGCTTCAGCTCTGCCTCTTGCTCCCCCACCCATGCATACACTGAAGCTAGAGGCATCTCTTCACTGAGGCAGCTACTGGCTGCTGAGACTAATAAGCCCAAGGTCAACAAATAAAATGGCATAGTCCTGATGTTACCAAACCACATGGCAGGCCATTAATTCAAGTCCATTGTAAGTCCCAAGGTCAGCAGAGCATGGCAGGCTACTGAACAATGGCATGGCTACATGCAGGGTTCAAGTATGCCATAAGTTGGAGACCATTCCCAAAGCTGCTTATATACTAGAAGCAGACCACATACCCAAAGCAGCTACTCAGCTGCTCCAATAGATTCCACCATGGAGTTAATTACCAGTCTCACCATGGGGAATAACTACATCCAGCTGCACAACTCAACCAGGCCCAGCCAAGTTGATGCACAGACTTAACCACCATAGTTCACAATGCCAGGAATGACAAATTGAAGAGGGATGGCTTTGCATTCATTGTCAAAAAGAACATTTCAAGATCAATCCTAAAGTACAGTGCTGTCAATGATAGGATAATATCCATTTACCTACAAGGAAGACCAATTAATATAGCTATTATTCAAATTTACACACCAGCCACTAATGCCAAAGATGAAAATATTGCATATTTTTACTAATTTATGCAGTCTGAAATTGATCAAACATATAATCAAGATGCATTGATAATTACTGTTGACTAGAATGCAAAAATTAGAAACAAGAAGCATCAGTAGTTGAAAAATGTGGCTTTAGTGATAGAAACAATGCAAGAGATTGCATGATAGAAATTTTGGAAGACCAATGACTTATTCATTGCAAATACTTTTTTTTTCAACACCATAAGCAAAGACTGTACACATGGACCTTGCTGGATGGAATATGCAGGACTCGAGTAGACTACATCTGTGGAAAGAGACAATGGAAAAGCCCAATGCCATCAGTCAGAACAAGACTAGGTGGAACAGAACATCAATTGCTCATACGCAAGTTCAGGTTGAAGCAGAAGAAAATTTAAAAGTCCATGAGAGCCAAAGTATGACCTTGATTATATCCCACCTGAATTAAGAGACCATATCAAGAATCACCAGGCCTGCGGACATAGGACCATGGTCTCAGGGGACATCATGCTCATTTGACACAACACAGTACATAAAAATCTTGTTCTACAACCTACTTTGATGAGTACTGACTGGGGTCCTAAAAGCTTTAGAGTGGCCATCTAAGAGCAACTGTTGGCCTCCTCTAGTCTGGAGCAAAGAAGAGTGAAAAAAATCAAAGCACTCTGGAAATAATTACTCCAAAGATAAGGTAGACCACAAGGATATCAGCTTCTACAACCCCAAGACCAGGAAAAGTAGATGGTGCCTGGCTACCAATGTCAACCACCCAGAAAGGAATCAAAACTGGAGAGCCTGGATAGAGTGGGAGGAAAAATGTAGAACAAAATTCAAAAACACAAAAATGATCAGAATTATTGGTCAGAAAAAGACTGGTGAAACCCCTGAGTCTATGGCCCAGG
Source organism: Orycteropus afer afer (assembly GCF_000298275.1). Lineage (NCBI taxonomy): Eukaryota > Metazoa > Chordata > Mammalia > Tubulidentata > Orycteropodidae > Orycteropus > Orycteropus afer. Next base: position 3,525,929 of record NW_006921825.1, on the reverse strand, counting down.
GTTATTATTCAGGCCTGGAAATGAACTCACTTACATGGATTGGCTCTTAGCCCAACAGCAGGAAGTTCTACATGCAGCATACCTGCCCCAGGATGATGCACCCAGCTACTCTAGGGAAATGCACCCCTTGGATCAATCAGCCATAAGACACCAGAAGAGTAGCATTCCCATAGAGGGAAATGTGGACAGACAGGAATTCTTAGATAAGAAGGGCACAGAGAAGAGAGAGGTAATCACAGGGAGAAAAATGAAGGAGAGTTTCTTATGATTTGGGATAGAAATTAGTGAAATCAGATGTGCATGAACTCTTGAATGTAAAACAAATTTGCTTTGTAAATTGGCACCCAAAGTGCAATAAAGAGAGAGAGAGACCATCTCTAGATTTAACACATTGAACACCAATGACTAAAGACAAGATGAGTTGTGGGATGACATCAAGGACATCTTACATGAAGAAAGCAAAAGATCATTGGAAAGAAAGAAAAGACAAAAATGGATGTCAGAAGAAACTCTGAAACTTGCTTTTATATATAGAATGGCTAAGGTGAATAGAAGAAATGATGAAGTAAAAGAGCTGAACAAAAGATTTCAAAAGGCAGATCAAGAAGGCAAAGTAACGTATTACAATGAAATGTGCAAAAACCTGGAGTTGGGAAAACAAGGGAGGAACACATTTGGCATTTCTCGAGGTGAAAGAGCTGAAGAAAAAATTCCAGCTTTGATTTGCAAAACTGAAGGAGTCTATGGGAAAATATTGAATGAAACAGGAAGTATCAAAAAAAGATAGAAGGAATACACAAAGTCACTGTATCAAAAAAAAAAAAAAATTAGTCAACCTTCAGCGGTTTCAGGAGGTAGCATATAATCAAGAACCAATGCTACTGAAGAAAGAAGTCCAAGCTGCATTGAATGAACTGGCAAAAACACAAATCTCCAGGAATTGATGGACTACCAATTGAGATATTTCAACAAATGGATGCAGCACCAGAAATGCTCACTCATCTATGTCAAAAAAATTGGAAGACAGATACCTGGCCAACCAACTGGAAGAGATATTTGTTCTCATTCCAAAGAAAGGTGATCCAACAGAATATAGAAATTATTGAACAATGTCAAGTATATGACATGCAAGTAAAATTTTACTGAAGATAATTGAAAAACAGTTGCAGTAGTACATTAATAGGAAGTTGCCAGTAATTCAAGCTGGATTCAGAAGAGGACATGGAATGAGGGATAGCATTGCTGATGTCATATGGATCATAACTGAAAGCAGATGCCAGAAAGATGCTTACCTGGGTTTAATTGACTATACAAAGGCATTTGACTGCATCGATCATAACAAATTAGAGATAAGATTTTAAAGAATGGGAATTCCAGAATACTCAATTGTGCTCATGAGGAACCCATACATAGGCAGTTGTTTGAACAGAAGGATACTGCATGGTTAAAATCAGGGAAGATGTGTGTTAGGCTTGTATTATTCCACCATATTTATTCAATGTGTATGCTGAGAAAATAATCTGAGAAGCAGAACTTTATGAAGACAAACACAGCATTAGGATTGGAGGAAAACTCATTAACAACCTACAATATGCAGGTGACACAACCTTGCTTGCTGAAAGCAAAGAGGATTTAAAGCATTTACTGATGAAAATCAAAGACTACAGCCTTCAATATGGATTACACCACCACATAAAGAAAATAAAAATCCTCACAACTGGACCAATATGCAACATTATGTAAATGGAGAAAATATTGAAGCAGTCAAGGATTTCATTTCACTTGGATCCATAATCAATGCTTATGGAAGCAGCAGTCAAGAAATCAAACAACATATTACACTGGGTATATCTGCAAAAGACCTCTTCAATGTGTTAAAAAGCAAAGATGACACTTTGAGCAATAAGATATGCCTGACCCAAGCCATGGTTACTGAAGTAACCTCATATACATACGAAAGCTTGACAATGAATAAGGAAGACCAAAGAAGAGTTAATTATGGTGTTGGCAAAGAAAATTGAATATACCATGGTCTGCCAGAAGAATGAACAAATCCATCTTGGAAGTACAGCCAGGATGCTCCTCAGAAGTGAGGATGGTGAGACTTCTCACATACTTTGGACAAGTTATCAGGAAGGACCAATCCCTGGAGAAGGACATCATGCTTGGAAAAGTAGAGGGTCAGTGAAGAAGAGGAAGACCCTCAAGGAGATGAGTGGATGCAATGGCTGCAACAATGGGCTCAAGCATAGCAATGATTATGAGGATGGCACAGGACCAGGCAGGGTTTCATTCTGTTCTACATGGTGTCACTATGTGTCACAACCAACTCTTTGGCTAACAACAACATGGAGTATGTTAATTATTCTTTAGCAAGGGTGCTCAAATGTTTGCTCAACTCAAATTTGACCCAGGACTATCAAATAACTAAAAACCTTTAACATCCTTCTACAAATGGGCATCTCTCTATATTCCTTCTCCATGACCCCATATTCATTCTGTTCTTTGTCTCCTAGTTGGCTATCCCTTCTCTTTTGGGGTCTTGCCTCAAATCTGTCAACTTGCTGGGGTGCAGGAGGTTTCCATTGTAAATACAGCTGTGTTTTTTTTGTCTTTTTTTCACTGAAAAATCCATGTATGAAGGCACAGTTAGTCCTCACCTCTAACCTTTCCCTGTTGTGCGTTTTCATTGTGCATTTTCACAGATGTCCATTAAAATGGGGGGGGGGCTTTGGCAGCTTCCTGTTTTCCAGGATTCTGATCAGCTTTCATTTTATGTTTCTGAAGTGGGTCATTGTTGCTCTTCAACACCCATTTGATTGCTGCAGAAGATTGTGAAGAATGGCGAAAGTAGTTACCAAATAATTCAAGTGACAGCAACATTCATTGTATTAGTAAATGAACTCTGGAAATGAAAGATGATCTGGTATTTCCCAAGAGGAGAGGTAGCAAAGATAATGAGAAAGAAGGTAGAGAGCAAGATGGGAAGAGGGATGGGGAAAGACAGTATTGTGCAGCTCCATTCCAGCCACAAAGGCACCTTGGTGTTCCTCCAACAACCTGAGCCCACTCCTACCACAGGACCTTTGCACATGCTATTTCTTCTGCCTGAAATGTTCTTTCCCCTTCTCTCACTTTATTTAACTCTTTGATCAGATATCATCCCTTCACCAAGGTCTTCTACGACCCCTACCACAACTAGAACACATACACACACAAAAAAATCCATTGCCATCAAGTCAATTCCAACTCATAGCAATCCTGTAGGACAGAGTAGAACTGCCCCATAGAGTTCCCAAAGCTATAAATCTTTATGGAAGCAGACTTCCACATCTTTCTGCCATGGAGTGGCTAGTGGGTTCAAACCACTGACCTTTCAGTTAGCAGCCAAACGCTTTAACTGCTTTAGCCTCTGTGCCACCAAGGTTCCTCCCAACTATAATAGTACCCTTTATTCTCTATCTCAGAAGCTCTGGTGACGAAATTGTTAAGGCAATCTCCTGCTAACCAGAAGGTCAGTGGTTCAAACACTCCAGCCACTCTACAGGAGAAAGATGAAGCAATCTGCTTCCATAAAGATTTATAGTCTAGGAAACCCTACGGGGCAGTTCTACTCTGTCCTATAGGGTTGCTATGAGTTAGAATTGACTTAACAGCAGTGAGTTTGTTTTTGTTTTGTTTTGTTTTGTTTTTAATTCTCTATCCCCTCTCCCAACTCAAGTTGTCTTCATAAACATAAACACACTAGAGCATACAGCCACAAGAGCAAGGGCTTTGCTTTGTTCACTGTTGTATCCCCAGCCCCTAGAACATGTCAGACACAGAGAATTACATAAATATTTTTGAGTGAATAATTAAACCATGCTCACACACGTGCATACATATACTTTGCTCTTTCCCCTCAGAACTTTTGCACATGCCAGTCCCTATCCCTGGGACTCCCACTCACCCTTTGAGTTGTAGCTCAATCTTCCTCTCCCTTCTGAGGTCTCCCTTTACCTCCCCAGGTAGCCACATGTCTCCTTTGGTTAGTACTGCTTGGGCAGTGCATATCAGTACTGGTAGTTGCCATCAAGTGGACTCATACTCATGGTGACCCATGTGTGTCAGAGTGGTATTGTGTTCCATCATGTTTTCAATGGCTGATTTTTTGGAAGTAGATCACCAGGCCTTTCTTCCAAGGTACCTCTAGGTACACTTGAACTTTTGAATTTAGCACTGAGAATGTTAACCTGTTGCACCAGCCAAAGACAGGCAGTGCATACCAACATCCATTACAGCAGGGATAACCTACATTGGAAAGTCTATTTACTTATGCCTCTCTAAAGCTTCCAGGTGTGCTTTTCCAGTGCCTGTGACTAAAAGCTTGAGCTCCTGAGTCAAGGTTGCTAGGCATGAGTGTTTTGTGACTTTAAACAAATTACTTTACCTCTCTGTACCTCTCTATCCCCATCTGTGCAATTGGGATCATAAGACATACCAAGCTACCTCATAGAATTTCTGTGACAATTGCTGATGAATTGATTTAAGTGTTTAAGCATCCTAAGCAGTCAGGATATTATAACTGAAATATTTCTCTATAGGCTTCAGTTTTATTGCAGGTCAGATCCTCAGGGTATTTTCTTGGGCCATGGAATATTACACCTACTCCTCACTTAACTATCTCATTATCCAACATTTCACATTTATGATAATAGTGAAAAATCTACTATCCAACTATTTGTGCAGTAATGATATAAACTCCAAGGTGCAAGACAAGAGGAATGCTTGTTGTGATGGTTAAGGTTATGTGTCCACTTGGCTAAGCCATGATTTTCAATGGTTTAGCAGTTATGCAGTGATGTGATTTGACAGGTATGGTTTGATGAAATTTGGCAGTTACGTAATGAAGTAATCATACTCCATTTTGTGATCTGATGTGGTCATCCTCCATTTTCACATAATGCCTTTTTTCACATAATGGCTTGGTCTTTGGAAGTTAATTACATAACATGTGAGGAGTAGGTATATTCAGTTGATATCCTAATGCAATACTACTGGATACAGGCAAGGTAGCTGAGCTAGGGTGCTCAGGCTTTGGAACCAACCTCAGAAGGATGAGTTAAAATTGAATCAAACTCCAAGAGGAATACATTGTTCTGAGAGGATCTGAGGGAGGATATGATTGAGTTCAGTAGCTCAGTCCAGAACTGCCTACGCTTCATAGTGCCAAAGACTGACTGCTGTTCTCAAGCATGACACAGCACTGCCTTTGTCTCATAGTTGGTTTTGACCTCATTAATGACTGCCATGATGGCTCAGAAGGAAAGTTAGAACCACAAGTTAAATGTCCTGGCCTGATCCTGAATTTTATCAGGTTCTGATTCTGTCATTTGGCAAGAAGGAGGCTCTGGTACTACATGAATGGCTGACATATGGTGTGTACAGCAGCAGAAGTGGATGGCAGAAGCCTTGGCTGTGCTGCCAATCTCTAGCTGGGAAACATGGACAAAGCACTTCACTTCTCAGGTTGTTGGTTTGCTCATCTGTAAATTTCAGGAACTTCACTGGGCCAGTTGTTTACAAACTTGTTTATCCACAGAAATCATTTTTAAACTGAGTATTATTGAAAATCTAAATATATATAACAGACAATAATGAATGGGGTGAAGCCCAGAAACTAAGGCCTCCTACCCCCAATACACATATATGACTGCCCTGGTGAAGGCTCTAAATGCCCTTCAAAGCCTAATGCACCATGATTCAATGTCACATCTGTACAACATAGGGTCTTCCCAATATTTTATGTTGAACCACATAAAATGATTGATATTTCATAATTTTATGACTCCCAGAAATGGCTATTTCATTGGTGGTTGCTAGAAATTAGGGGAAGGAGAGGAAACTAATAGTAACTTCTTAATGGGTGTGGAATTTAATTTTGGGGTGATAAAAATGTTTTGAAACTAGATAGAGATGGTGATTGCACAACATTCTGAATGTATTAAATGTCACTGAATTCACTTTTGGTTAATTTTATGTTATGTAAATTTCACCTTAATTTTTTTTTTAAATGGCAGTTTCCTATTTCAACCTAATGGTTTAGTTTGCAATAGAGGTTAAGAGTGATCATTCTGGAACCAAACTGCCCTGGTTCAGATTCCAGCTCCTCAATTTACTCACCAAGTGACAATGGACAAGACATTTCATCTCCCTGCACTTCCTTGTAAAATGGGGTAAACAGAAAAATCCACCCACAGGTTGGCTTCTGAGAGAGCTAAAGGGAGATGGGGTGATGTGCTTTTAACACAGTGATGGGCACCCAGTATAAGAGACCTTCCATGAATGTCAGCCAGTGCATATAAAATCTTACTGAGAAAGCCTTAACGTGCCTATGGGTCTAAACTAGGGGAATGGTATCTGACTTCTCTCCCTGCCTGACCCTGAAAGAAGTACTTGGCCAGAGCATATGGGAAACATGGTCCTCAGTGCCTTTCTAATAGGTCTATCCATTCCTGCTTGATCTGCCAAGCCTCCCTCTTTCTTCTTGTGAAGGAAGTAACTGGGTCACAGACAGACCTTTACCTGAGCACAGGAATGGTGTTGGAATAACCATGAACAGCATTCAGCCCCCTGCCTTATCTGGGCAAAGCATTAGAGGCCCCATCCCCAGATACCTATGCAGAACTCTTCCCCATTAAGTGGTACATCATGGCATATGTCAGCCTGAATTAGCAGGCAGGCCCTTCACATTAAGCTGAAGCTCTGGGATGGCAGTTCCTACTTAATAATGCCACTTGATCCTAGCTGTCATGCTCCCTTCCCTGTTGCCACAGCCACAGGAAACCACCGCAGACAATGCACAGTAATGAAGGAGGCCTGGGGAAGAGTTTAGGAGGAGCCACAGGAAGTCCTTGCAGATTCCATTTCTTCTATGGGGTGGTGGTGGAGGGGGATGCTTTGAGCTCTGATATCTCTGAGGGGAGAGGAAACAACACTCAAAAGCTCTAGGTGTGGATTTCTTCTACACTAACTACAAAAGCATGAGAAATGTCTCTGAAACCACAGAGCGTGGATGCATTGATGCTTTATTCAAATAACAGGAGCACCTAGAACACCGAATTTAAGTTTTCTTGTTAAACTGTAGATTATGATTTCGTTCTTTATAAAGGTAACAAAACACAGATTCTAATTCCATATATCTGTGGTGGAAATGAAAATTCTCAGCAGGGGATCAAACCAGAATGAACTAGTTCAAAGCCCTGATCTCAAGACACCTCTGATGTTCAGGATATCTAGCACTACATCAGTATAGAGGTCTGTAATTCTTATGAAACATTCATTTAATTTGAAGACCTCCTTAAAGGCAAGCAGAACTCCCTTGAGACTGAGTGGGAGAATTCTGTCTTGTGAAAGGTTATATTGTTAAGGTGGCTCTACTTCACCAAATTTAACCTTTGTTTTCACTTTCTTTTCTTTACCCCCTGGGATGAAACCAATCTTGAGGTTGAAGTCTTAATCTAGTACCTGGTATCAAATCAGTCAAGGTTCAGTTGCAAGAGGTGATTTCCTTGAAAAGAAAGTAGCTTTAGGTCCTTTTCTCTTCCTGTTTCTATCAAAGAACACACCTGTAATTCTCTTTTAAAGTCTGCCCCCTCTCAGGCTTTTGTGTTCTCATTCACTTTTTCGAGAGCCAGTTCACACAGGTGTAATCAGAAGTACCTTAGAGTTCAAAAAGAGTCAAAAGAGTAATGGGTCTGTGCTCATATTTGCCAGATGGAGCTTCTTGTGTAGGGAACGATTTATTTATTTATAAATTGGATGATATAAACTTTTATTTTATGAAATATTGGACATTCAAAAATTGTTAAATAAATACATTTATGTAGGGAACTATTTAATGTGCTTCATTCTCTGATGGTATAGTGCCTAAGGCATTTGACTGCTAACCAGAAGGCTGGCGGTGCAAACCCACCAGCCACTCCTCAGAAGGAAGGTTGGGCAATCTACTTCCATAGTGATACCACCTCAGAAAACCCAAGGAGGGGTCGCTATGAGTCAAAATCGACTCAATGGCAGTGAGTTTGGTTCTGGTTTTCGTTTATTCTCTGACTTGCAGGGGAGAAAACAATTGCATCTTTATAAATCATAAAGGTACTTGTTTTTTATCAATTGTTTGTGCATTTCTCATTATAAAGCATGCAGGCCATGACAACTAGAATTACCAAAAATACCTTAAAAACTGGTCATTATATTTGAAAGTACCTTTACTGAAGCCCTTTTCTTGTACTTACAGGCTCAAGTTTACTGCCTAGTGTCCTTTGCTTTCCATCTAAAATACTTCTTTTAGCATTTCTTGTAGGGTAAATCTGGTCATAGCAAACTCCCTCAGCTTTTGTTTATTTGGACATGTCTTAATTTTGGCCTCACTTTTGAAGGATGGTTTTACTAGATATAGAACTCATGGTTGACAGTCATTTTTTTTCAGTGCTTTAAATATGTCATTCCACTGCCTCCTGGCCTCCAGGGCTTCTGAGGAGAAACTGACACTTAATCTTATTGAGAATCCTATGTATGTGACAATTTGCTTCTTTCTTGCTGTTTTGGGGATTCTCCCATTGTCTTTGGTGTTCAAGAGGTTGATTAAAATGTGTCTGTGGATCTCTCTGGGTTTATCCTACTTGGAGTTCATTCAGCTTATTTTCTGCTATTTCTGTCCCTTTCTCTTCCCTCATGTTGGGTTTCCTTGGTGGAATTCCACAATCCCATTAACTTTACTGTTTTCCTTATCCTGCAATGTTCTTTTTGAAGTACATTTGATGTGGAAGAAAAAGAGAGAGAGAGAGAGAAAGAAAAGAAACTGGAACAATGAACCTAGAAGCCAGTGACTCCAAGTGGACTCCAAATTCCCCTGAGATGAGGCCACTGAAGAGGCCTGAAAGAAAAAAAAAAAAAAGCTAAGAATTGATAAAGAATGAAATTTCCCATGCTAAGTGATGGTAGCATCTATTGAAAAAGGAGTAAAACTGAAAGGAACAGAAAGGAACAGGAATAATGTGATTTGTTGTCAGTCTCCTAAAGAACTTAACAGCTGCTTTAATGTATTTATGACTTTATTTGTGATAATAAAGTATATAAAAATGTACAGTCAATGGGATTGATTTTCCTAGAGAAGTGCTTTGGTTCTGAAATGATTTGTTTCTCTTCTATCCCAGGTGCCTGTACTGAGACCCATGGACCTGATGGTGGAGGCCACCCCACGAAGAGTATTTGCCAATGCGCACACATATCACATCAATTCCATATCCGTCAACAGCGACTATGAAACCTACATGTCAGCTGATGACCTGAGGATAAACCTATGGAACTTTGAAATAACGAATCAAAGTTTTAGTATCCTTTACTTGGGACCAATAATCAAATAGGACATTCAATCCTGAGAATACTGAGGTATGAGCCAGCTTTGGGAAAATGGGATAAAAAGAAACAATCACAAGTATAACACTTAGCATTTGTGGAAAACTTTTCCCTTTTAAATTACATCTATACTCTTTCTATGGTACTCTTTCATCCTAACAGTAAAATAAGAAAAATAAAGAGATACTCATAAGGGGTGGTCCAGGACTAGCTCTAGATTGGAACTCTGAATTAATTCCTTCATGGGGATTCATTTGTGTGTCATAAATTAAAATTAGATGTGACTTTGTCAACTATAAGATAAGACCCTAGAGTTCAGTTAGGGTTTCTTCGTCTTATTAAAGGATTCACAAATGATTTGTATGGACAGCATGGACTACAGGTATATAAGATTGTTTCCATTTATCATAATAGTTAAAATAACAATGGCAGTGATTTGCTGAGTTCCAAGCCCTGCACTAGGGACTTCACATACAATATCTCATTTTTGCCTCTTTATGGAAGTGTAATATATATATACAGAAAAGTATACATATAATCATGGTACAGCTTGATACATTTTCACAGACAAAACCTGAGTAACCAGCATCCACATCAAGAAGTAGAACTCATCCAGATTAAGAACTAGAACTTCATTTTCAATCCTCAAGCCCCTATCACACCTCATTCCAGTCTCTACTCATATATTTGATATAGCGTAGCATAGGTGTATTATCTCCTCTTTAACTAAAATTTAAAGTTAAGAAAATTGCTGAGTGAGTATCTAAGCCAATATTATACTACACTATACTGAGACTCTAGGAGCTCTGGTAGTGTAGTGCCTAAGGCACTTGACTGCTAACCAGAAGGCTGATGGTTCAAACCCACCAGCCACTCCTCAGAAGGAAG
>NW_006921825.1:3512047-3515545 GCF_000298275.1 Orycteropus afer afer | reverse complement strand
GGGCAATCTACTTCCATAGTGATACTGCCTTGGAAACCCAAGGAGGGGTTGCTGTGAGTCAGGTCCGACTCGATGGCAAATAACAACAGCAACATACTGAGACTCTAATAATAAAAACCCACCATTTCTTGATCATCTGTCATATCCTTGAACCCACCACAGACCTGATTCCCAGGCTCAAGGTAATAATTTCACCATCCAGCCAATTTAGCAATTAACCCAGGAGTCAAAATTGATTCTTCTCTTTCACTCACCAGCCACCCCTCAAAGCACCAAGTCAATCTATCCATAAACCCTGCCAATGTTTCCTCTAAAATACATCTCAAATCACCTCATTTTTCTCCATTCTTACCAACCCACATTATTAGAAGCCACTGTTGTCTTTAACATGGGTGACTGCAAAAAACTGTCTGGTCTCCATTATTTCTTTCTTTTCTACACAATACATAGCCCATATAATAGAGTGGACCTTCCAGCATGTAATATAGATATTATTCCTAAACCTGTCTAATGTCTTCCCATTTAACTTAGAATAAAATCCAAATTCCTTACTTTAGACTATGACTCCACACAATCTTGGCTCTCCCTTCCTCTTTGCTATTTTTTCATTCCAAAACCAAAAAACCAAACCCACTGCCATTGAGTCAATTCTGACTCATAGTGACCCCCATTGGGTTTCTGAGGCAGTAAATCTTTACAAAAGTAGATTGCCTGGTCTTCCTTCCACAAAGTGGCTGGTGGGTTTGAACCACCAGCCTTCTGGTTAGCAGTCAGAGGCCATAGGCACTACACTACCAGAGCTCCTTTGAAGTACCAATGTTGTTGTTGTTGTTATGTGCTGTCGAGTCGGACCCGACTCATAGCGACCCCTCCTCGGGTTTCCAAGGCAGTATCACTATGGAAGTAGATCGCCCCATCTTCCTTCCCAGGAGTAGCTGGTGGGTTTGAACCGCTACCAATAGGTCATCTAAATGGAGATATGCAGGAGACATTTGACCAGAAATTTTATTACTTATGGTAAAGTTCTGAAAGCTCAGGTACAATGTAGACACCATAATGGCTTAAACACATAAAAGATTATCTCTCTTGTAAAGTCCAATATTAATGGTCACATCACCACATGGCCTTCTCCAATCAGTGATTCAGAGACTCAACACAGGTTTTATCCATCTTGTGGGTCTCCAGTGCCACAATTATTATCATTTAGAGAAGAAAAAGATCACATTGGTGATTCCTATAGGCCAGCATGCAGCATGCATTCCATTGGCTAGAATTTAGTCACATGACCATCTTTAAAGTAAGGCACACTGGAAATGTAGTCTGTGTACCCAGGGGGAAAAAAGACCTGGTCTCAGTAAGCAACTAATTAATCTCTACCATACAAAGTGTTCTATAGTTCCCAAGGCTTTTCAAGGAAGGCAGCTTTCAGTTGGTAATGGCAATTATGAGGTATATTTGGAAACACTGAAAAATGACCATCAGGACCAAGAGTGGCATCTTTTGTTGTTCACAGAGCAGATTCGGAATATTGTCTGTGTAGGCCCGGGAGAACCTGCCTACAGATTTTGCCAGGCAGTGCAGCTGCTAATAGAGAGTGTGGGTAGTAGTTCTCACTCTCTCTTTGCATCTATTCCAATAGCCAGAAGTCTGTTCAGGCTCAGCTGGCTGTCACTCTGAGCCTCTGCTTTCCCCAGCCTAGGTGACATGTTTTCTGACTTTTGCCTCTAGGCCTTCAAGGGAGAGGGAAGTTTCTTTAAGCATTTTAGGAGACAGATGCCTTGGGGAGAATGCAAAGGGGAAATATTAATAGCACAGTTTTAGGTTATAGTCTGCAGATGTGTGACAGCCTGCCAGATGCTGGCATACAAACGAGACCATGCCATTCACCCTTAAAGCAGCCATATGTAAAATAATCATTGTCATCATGAGTATAATGATAACTGATATATCTATATAGTCCTTTTCAACCAGACCGCCCTAAGCACTGAGCCGACTATACAAACTGGGACCCTTTTGCCTGTTGTCACTGAAGTACAGCCACTTCTGGGGTAGGAAGCGACCATCTTTCAAAACAGCCTCAGAAAACACCAACCACCAAGCAAGTCTTAAATCATATGTCATTTAGCACCCATAAGGCCTCTTACCTACTACAAAGTCAGAAGAAACATGGTTTGTGACAGAATAATGCTGGTTTCCCAAAATATGGTATGAGTACCACTGATGGTAGGTAAGATGACTCTAAGTAATAGGTAGGCTTTATTGTTTTCATAATTACATATTTATAATAATGTATACCAGAAAATAGGAGCTCTGGTGGCATAGTGCCTAAGGCATTTGACTGCTAACCAGAAGGCTGGTGGTTCAAACCCACCAGCCACTCCTCGGAAGGAAGATGGGGCAATCTATTTCCGTAGAGAAACCACCTCAGAAACCCAAGGAGGGGTCACTATGAGTAAACATTAGAAAATACAGCTAGCATATTGATCCTATGATCCCACAAATATTGAAAATTTTATTTAAATTACAAAGTACATATATGTAAAGAAAACACTAAGTAGAAAAAAATCATGATTTCCAGTGACTGGCATTTGGTGTGCAACTGGCATTATGGTTGACAACTCAGATTTTTAAGTCAGACAAGCGAGGAGTTGGTGCCCATCTCTACCATTGTCTAGCTATGTAAGTTTTAACATATTTCTTAACTTATTAAGGCCTTCATTTCATCTTCTGTAGAGAGGATGTGATCATTATCAAAGAGGATTGTGATAAATATATATATATATATATATATATATATATATATATATATATGTCACACACATGCATATATTCATGCTTAGTACAGTACATTGCTAAGCAAATGCAAAGTGAACGGAAACTAATACAATCAACTTTATTATTTAAAGGACAAGGAAACTAGATTGTTAAATGTCAGAATGGTAGATTGTTTTCTGATGAATCTATTATCTAGGTCATCTACTCAATTCCAGGCTCATCCTTTGGCTCTGCAATTGCATGCTCTTTGCAAGATGTTACTCGTTATATTCTAGTTCCTAGTTATCTGCAAGATCTTGAAGGTCCAGGGCTTTGCATTTGGCCACAGATCAAGTCAGAGTGAGGCATTCTTGGTCTTGAATACTCTCCCTTCCATCCATAGCCAGATAATGGTAAGACTTTGGCTTTAGTGGATTAATTATGTAAGACCTGTAATAATCCATTTCTAGATTAGTGATTTGCTAGAGCAGAAGGCAGCCTTGACTTTTCAAAACAGGAAAGTTGCTATAGAAAGATGTTGCTTCTTTATGAAAACTAAAATATACCTAGTGTTCTGGTTACCTGGTGTCGCCCTGACAGAAATATACCACAAATAGGATGGCCTTAACAAACAGGAGTTTATTCTTATAATTTGGAGGCTTTAAGTCCAAGTTCAAAGTGCCAGGCTCTAGGGGCTTAGTAAAAGCCCCTCAGCCTTGGGGACCAGCTCTGCCTCCTGCTCCC
>NW_006921825.1:3480267-3511727 GCF_000298275.1 Orycteropus afer afer | reverse complement strand
CTACTCAGCTGCTCACAGTAGATTCCACCATGGAGTTGATTACCAGTCTCATCATGGGGAATACTACATCCAGCTGCCCAGCCACTCAACCAGGCCTAGCCAAGTTGACATACAAACATAACCACCACACCTAGGATCCTTGAATTCTCTTGTAAAGACTAAGAATTAGTTGACCTAAGTTCTCACCTTCCATTCTGAGATCTATTAAATAGACCCATATCATCTAAAAGTAAAGCTATATTGCTCAACAATGGTTTATTGAGCACCTAGAGTGTCCCAGGCACTGCACTTGGTCCTGAGGCTACAAAAATTTGAAGAAACTAATTTTCCTCTTTCAGGATGACATTTATTAAATAGTAACACTAATTCATGTATATCTACAAACTGAAACACGTTCTGTGAATAAAAGGAATATGGTTCTGTGGATGCATCTTTTAAAAAACTGTCAGATGAGAGAAAAAGAAGACTTTCTTGAGGAAGTCCTCACTGAATTGGGATCTGAAAAAGGATGAGTATGAGCTAACTTGGCAAAGAGATGTTGAGAGATTGGTCCAGTATATGCAAAGGTCCTGTGGCAGGAGAAAACGTAACATGTTGAAAGAGCTTTAAGGATGCTGTTATAATTGGAACCCAGAAAGTGAGCTGGACATGGTGGTATGGAGATATAGTACAAGTAGAAAGGTATACAGAGACCACACCTTGCAGAAGTCCAGTTTCTGGGCACAAGACAGAGGTTTTCCCTGGTAGAAGCTACTGGGTGCCAAGAGTGCTTCACCTTTGACAATAGTCTTAGCATCTCTGACTAATGCTTCATTTTCAAATGAGTTGATGCTCTTTTGGAGTTGATTCCCTGATCAGGACAACATATATCTCTGCCTCTTGGTTTCCAGTTTCTGTCATCCTTCATTCAGTACCACGGATAGCAGTTATTATTGGTTTAAAGGATGTGAATCAGCCAGTCAGATTTTGGGGAAAATTCCAGGACCTACTACAAGTTTTTCTGTCTTGTTGCTGCAGGTCCTTTCATTCTGCCAGGAACTTAACTGCACATATCAACCTCACACAGGCATTTAGTATAAAAGGAGAGCAGCCCTTCTAATGACACATCCAGAACACTGACCTATGTATGTCAGGGCTGACCCCTCCTTCCCGTATTAAAAACAGCCTTGATGTGCTTCCCCAAGCTTGGTGCCTGCTAGTGTAGATGCTGATCCTCTGCATCTGAGGCCAGCCCTACAGACTAATGAGTAGGCATTCAGAGTCTGGGATTTCTTCTCCTACAGGGCAAGTCCTTTGGGCCTCATATCGTCAAGGGAGAGAGCAAGAATTCAACTACACAGACTTATGAGTTCCTTGAGCTTTCTCAGAGCAGTGTAGCTTAGTAATTGGGAATGCAGACTCTAGAGTCAGAGTCATGGGATTTGAACCCAACTTCATCTCCCAATATCTTGTGTGACTTTGACCAGTTACTGAACCTCTCGATTTCCCCAGCTGTAAAATGAAGATAATACTACTACCTACTAAAGTTGTTGTGAGGAATAAATAAGGTAATCAAGTAAAGTGCTTAGAAGAGTGCTTGACACAGAGAGAAGGCCCAATAAATGGTAACTATTATTTGGAGGAGCCTGGTGGTGCAGTGCTAAAGACATTCAGCTGCTAACCAAAAGATCAGCAATTCAAACCCACCAGCCACTACACAGGAGGAAGATGAGACAGTCTGCTTCCATAAAGATTTGCAGTCTTGGGAACTCAGTCAGGGTTGCTATGAGTTGGAATCAGCTTGATGGCAATGAATTTGTTTTTTGGTGGTATTATTTGAAGGAGCTCTGGTGGTGCAGTGGTCACAACTTTCAGCTACTAACCAAAAGGTCAGCAGTTCAAATCCACCAGCTGTTCTGCAGGAAAAAAATGAGGCAGTCTGCTTCCTTAAAGAATTATAGCCTTGGAAATCCTATGGGGCAGTTCTACTCTGTCTGTAGGGTCACTCTGAGTTGGAATCAACTTGATGGCAGTGGGTTTGGTTGATTTTTTTTTTAAAAAAATTATTTAGGAAGGCATTTTGGTGGCACAGTGGTTAAGTGCTTGGCTACTAACTCAAAGGTCAGTGGTTTGAATCCCTCAGCTGCTCCATGGGAGAAAGATGTGGCAGTCTGCTTTCACAAAGATTGTGGCCTTAAAAATCCTGTGGGGCAGTTCTGCTCTGTACTGTAGGGTTGTTACGAGTCAGACTTTGACTCAACAGTAGTGGGTTTGTTTTATTATTATTTGGAGCATTTCTCTAGCCTCCTTTTCTTCTTACATTGTTGCTTGGATCCTTTTCTAAAAATACTACAGGCTCAACGATTCATACTATACAGGACTGGCATATTGACCTATCGATCAGTTTTCTATATTAAAAAAAATAATGTTGAGAGAAGGCCGCTAAATCACAAGAATGAATTAAATTAAATACATAAACATTAAATACATAAAGTCTGCATTCCCAATTACTAAGCTACACTGCTCTGTGAAGTGCAGATTGCAAAATGAATATAACTCCATCTGTGTTACCACAGCCTTTGATATCTAGAGATTGGGTGTATGAGGTACTGTTGAACCACAGAAGCAGAATCAGTATGTGTATGAGGTAGTGTGTCTATGTGTTTATGAGAGAGAATGTATGTGCTGTGTCTGTATATATCCATAGAGAATGGGATTTGTTATAAGGAATTGGCTTCTGCAATTGTACTGGCTAAGCAAGGGAGCTCTGGTAGCATAGTGGCTAAAGCGCTTGACTGCTAACCAGAAGGCTGGCGGTTCAAACCCACCAGCCACTCCTCGGAAGGAAGGTTGGGCAATCCTACTTCCGTAGTGATACTGCCTCGGAAACCCAAGGAGGGGTCGCTATGAGTCGGGGCCGACTCGACGGCAAATAACAACAACAACAACAAGCAAGCCCAAAATCTTTAGGGCAGGCAGTCAGAAAGGGAAGAGCACAAGCAGACTGGAACCCCATGGGCATGAGCTGAAGGTTGTTGTCTACAGGTCAGGAAGAAAGATCTAGGGGAAGCATAGCTGTTGCAGACTCAGAGGCCATTTGGAGTCTCTCCCTCAAGGAAGGTCTAGGCCTCTTTTAAAAGACTTCCAACTGTGTAAATCAGGTCACCTAGGATAATCTTCCTTTTGATTAAGTTAAAATCAACTAATTAGGTATTTTACTCATCTGCAAAATCTCTTCACTGCAGCACAAAGATTAACGATTGATTGAATAGCTGGTGAAGGTGTGTGTCTGCTGCAAAATCTCTGCTTCCTCCAGTTCTTCGTCTCTCCCAAGACACTACCGCTTGTACCCTATCCTAATCAGAGGCATACTACAAAGGGAATTCTGAGGTTTGTTGTTCAGCCTAACCAACTTGACAAATCACAAAGCCATCAAAGTGAGTTTGGGGACAGAGGGAGACACACATGTGACCATAATAGGATGAGACTAACAATTTTTTGAGCCTGTAATAAGTTCCCAGTAGGTCACACGTATCATCTGTAGTCTTTTTCCTCCTTTTTTGGGATGAATTAATAGGTTCATAGGCATATGAGATTATGAAACTGGTCATAGGATTAGAATTAAAATCTAAGCCTTATTCCAAACCCCAGTAAAATCTATTATATCACACTATATCAAATTACAAAAATAATTGTAGCAATATAAATTGTTTTCATAGAGGTGTGTTCAAAGTATTATGAATGCACAAAATAGGAAGGACCACGAAAGAAAAGCTGGAATGCTTCTTAAAGAAAGTAACATCTTAATTGGCCTTTGAAGGAAGTATTGGAATTTTTCCAATGATGAAATTTCAGGCTTTGTCACATGAAAAAGGGCTTACAGTTATGGGGTTTTCAAGTAGTTCCCACTCATAAAGGTAATCTCAGCCCTAAGTCTTTTGCAGTTTGGTGAATATGTAAAACAGGAACTAATAGGACCACGTATATCTCTGTCATTCTCCTCATGGTGAGCTTAACAATTGGCAAACATTCAATGAATATTTGCACATCAGCTTTTTTTAGAAGCCCTTATGAGAAAGATATCCCTTGGAATTCTGTTTGGGGATCTCCAGTGCCTTATTTTTAAGCAAGGTATCCTTCTAGCTAACAATATCTAAATGCTTTGTAATCACTGCTTAATAACCAAAGATTAAATTCATACCTTATGAAAGTAAAAAGACTTCAAAGCAAATCATTTCCCTAAAAGAGGTTACAACTCTAATATGCTTAGTTTTCAAGGCCAAGATACAACTATTTTCCATTTTCAGTACTGGCTGACTTTAATGTCTGCCAGTTAAAATTGTGAAAAGCCTCTGCTGCTTTTGAACATGGGCGCCTTACCCAGATAAATTTAGATTCTACTCTCTAGCTTGGCCAGTCTTTTTAACACTCAGCCCTGCAGGAAAGCAACCTGTTTGTCTGTCCTTTTCTTGGTTGGCTTGGGCAGGACTTAGAGAAACAAAAGCATTGTCAGTATCAGCTGTAGAACTGCTTTATAGGGTTTCCAAGGCTGTAAAGCTTCACAGAAGAAGGTTGCCTCCAATTTCTCTTGCAGAGCTGTAGGTGGGTTACAACCGCTTATCTTTTTGGTTAGCAGCCAAATGCCTTAACCACTGAGCCACCAGAGCTCCTCCATATAGGGACCCAAACCAAACCAAGCCCATTAACATCAAGTCATTTCCAACTTATAGCAACCCTCATGGGTTTCCAAGGCCATAAATCTTTACAGAAGTAGATTACACCCCATCTTCCTTCCACAGAGAGGCTGGTGGGTTTGAACCACTGACCTTCTGGTTAGCAGCCAAATGCCTTATTCACTACACCACCAGGGCGCCTTTCATAAAAGGACAGTAGTTACCTTGGAAACCCCACAAGGCTAATGTATATAAACAGTATCCTTGCAGGAATATACATTTCCTTCAGAAGTTGAGGTTATTCAGTTCACTGTAAAACTGTATAATAAATAGCGTTTTATCCATTATTTTACTTGTTAATCAAAATTCTCAGAAACTGACAGAATACATAATATTGTGCCCATTTAAAAGTGAAGAAGTCGAAACTCAGATAAAAATACTTTCCCAAGTTCTCTTAGCAAAATGGAGATGGAACCAAAACTGGATTTCAATTTCCTTCCCCCATTTTCTTTTCCATCTTCTCACAATAGTTACTAGACCTTCCCCATGGAGATGAGGCTCTTATCTCTCAACTCTCTCATTGATAATTTTTAAAATTACTTTTAAAAAAAACCAGTTTATTATTTTCTTTGTTTAATAACAAGCATTTGTATTCATTGTAGAGATTTTGGGGAAAAAGTTACAATAATCTTTTTACCTAATTTTGATTATATGCAATGGAGTTGCATCACAATTTTATGTTAATGTTAGATAACTCAACTATATGGGCTCATGGAGAAAGAAAAGACTGGGGAAAAAAAATGTAGAACTCTTGATTTACCAGGGAAATCTTCTGCTATTCGACCTATGACAGTGCTTCCCCTTCCCCTCACCCCACACACCTAAATACTTTCTCTCTCACATCCTGCTTTATTTTTCTGCTTAGCACTTGCCACTATCCAATATACTATGTATTTTACTTGTTTAGCTTGTTTATTGACTATGTTCATACTAGAATACAGGTTCTATGAGATCATGGGCTTTTGTTTGTTTGTTTTTTAGTTTTGTTTTTTTGTCTTCTTTGACAACTAATGTATCCCCTACACCCAAAAAATACTGGCAGATTGTAGATTCTTAATGAACATGTATGAAATACTAGAATGAATAAATTAATGAATGAATGCAAGCTAGTGTTACTAAATGTTCAGTGGTAGCTTTAGAACCAAATGCTCCTACAGTAAGATGTAACTACATGTCCTTCCTGTCCATTCATTCTCTCTCCTCCTCTGTGTCCCTCAATTTCTATGTGTGTGTGATTTTTTTTTTATGGCTGTAGTCACACTGTACCTACATTTGTCACCTAAAATATCGTATATAAGGATAGGGAGAAAAAAAAAAAAACTGCTGTCCAGTAGTTTCAACTCATGGAGACCCCCCCTTGGGTTTCTAAGGTGGTATCTCTATGGAAGTAGATTGCCCAGTCTTCCTTCTGAGGAGTGGCCAGTGGGTTTGAGCCACCAGCCTTCTGGTTAGCAGTCAAATGCCTTAGGCACTACACCAGCAGAGCTTCCCATATAATAAAGATAGAAAAATTTAAATCTCACTAAAAATAACATATGTAGTAGTATATACATATTAATATATATAATTTTGTAATATATAATATAACATACAGTTTAACCTGTAAAAACCAGAACCTATGTAAGGCAGAAACCTAATATTTTAGAAAGAAAGAAGAAAACTCTAATATTTACCACTGATAGAGAGTGACAGAAATGTGGTAAGAGAATACCCTGTCAAAAGTGAAAAACTTACAAGACCTGAAAAACAAGGCAGTCTTGTCTGGTTCCTGTTCTCACAGGTTTCACTGAATATGTAGTAAGTATAGAAAATATCTTAAATTTTGTCCCATTCTAAAACACTACAACTTGATTGAAAGAAAAATGAGCAAACTGGAAAAAAAAATTTTCAACCCACTACTCAGAACTATCACTAACATTTTGGTGCCTTGCCCTTTGTTGTTGTTGTTGTTATTGTTATGTGCTATCGAATCAGATCCAACTCATAGTGACCCCTCCTTGGGTTTCTGAGGCGGTATCACTACAGAAGTAGATTGCCCAACCTTCCTTCTGAGGAGTGGCTAGTGGGTTATTTTCAGAGTCTAATGATGGTATGATCATGTTATACATAAAATTTTGCATGGTGTGTTTCTCACAGGCTTCAGAACTGTAATTTCACTCCATAATCTAATGAACTAGATCACAATTAACTTAATCAATTTGGTATTTCTGTATATTTAAGTTATTGTCAGTCTTTTCCTTTGCACGATAATGTTATATTAGACAGTTTGGTGTAGGAGACTGTTTTCAAATTTGGGGCTTAAGAAATGACTTTTAGATGGCTCCCATGCTACCTCTTACCCTTCTGCCATAATCTTCTCCATTCCCTCACCACCGCTGATGAAATTTATAGCACTGGCTTCTTATTTGTAGAAGCAGATCCCATAAGGGATGACCTCCCAGTGTCTTCAATTATTATTTTAAATGATGCCTTAGGCCACTGCCTGGCACGGTGGCGGCACCCTCACCTTCCCTTCTGTCTTCCAAGTGTGGAGCTCAGCTGCCAAGCTGGCTGTGCACCCTCCTGTTCTCAGAGCTGCCTCCAGAGTCCTAGCAGAGAACCAGATTAACCCCTTTTGTTATCAGAGGTAATTTGCCTGGGTTCAGCGTTAATAAGGGATGCCATAAACAGTTGGGGTCAGAAAGAACAGATCTGTCAAGCCCCAGGGTTAATTTAATAGCAATCTGTTGGCTGTCTGCATTGGATATAAGCTGTGGATCAAATGGTATGTTTTGCTTTTACCATTTAGTTCTTTAGGACAACAGGGAAATAATTGGAATAGAGAGCTCTAAAGGACAAGGAAGAGAAAATTGACTGTCAAAATGCATCATTTCCATTTTCAAGATAATGCAGAGAGCCATGCATTGCTCATCTCCTTTCTCCTTCCCACCCAAGATGAAGGGCAAAGCCACATCTGCTGAAGGCATCTCTCTCCCTACAGAACAGCATTAAGGGAAAAGATTGTGTTCCTAGATGGTGCAGATGTCAAATACTCTCTTCCATCATCCCCATAAGCCATTGCATGTGGCAACCAGGCTCTTTCTCCTGAATGCCTTTGGAACCCAGCAAATTCTCCATCAGGTAACTGATGCCATGCTTTCCAGGTTTCGGTCCCAACTTCTGGTTCAAAAATCGATCAAATCATAGGACACAGAAATCTTGGATCAGATAGGTAAATTAAGAGAGTACTGGTCCAAAGCAGAAGAAATGGAGCTGCTCTCTCTGATAACCCAGGAGTAGTGGAGTCCCTGGGGGTGCAAATGGTTCATACACAGCTAAAGCACTGGACTGCTAACCAGAAGGTTAAAGGTTTAAGTCACCCAGAAGCACCTCAAGGAAAAAAGTCCTGGCAACCTACAGGCATAGCTTGCTTTATCGCGCTTCACAGATACTGTGTGACAAACTTGCATTGAGCAAGTCTGTCGGCACCATTGTTCCAATGGAATGTGATCACTTCATGTCTCTGTGTCACATTTTGGTAATTCTCACAATATTTCAAACTTTTTCATAATGCTACTGCACATTCATAGACTATAGTATAAACATAACTTTTATATTCACTGGGAAACCAAAAATTTCGTGTGACTCGCTTTATTGCAATATTTGCTTTATGGAGATAGTCTGGATCTGAACCTGTGATATCTCTGAGCTATGCCTGTACTTCTGAAAATATCAGCCATTGAAAACCCTATGGAGCACAGTTCTATTCTGACACACATGAGGTTGCTATGAATCAGAATCGACTCTGCAGCAACTTGCCTGTACTGGTAGTGTCAAGAGAGCAGGAATTGACACATTCAGAAAGACTGGAAGGGTCATTCCTGAGGGGAGGCAGAGTAGCATAAAGAATGGAAGATCTAAAGTCAGACAAACTTGGGTTCGAATCCCAGCTCTGCCCATTACTACTTGTATGACCTCACGTAATTTCGCTCACTAGCTGCCTTGGTTTCCTCAGCTATAAAAGGAGAATGTTGATAGTTCTAACTTCATATGGCTGAAATGAGGATTAAATGAGATAATACTTATAAAGTACTTAGCACAGGGAAGGCCTGGCACTTGATATCCATGATTTGCTGTCATTGTTATCTTTCTCTTCATCCTTAACCTCAAAGTTATTAAAAACAGGGGTAGAGTTGTGGTTTATCTCCTGAATCCCAGAGTCAGATCCAAACAAGCACTTTAGTCAAAAAGGAGACTCAGACCTGGAGGAAGAGACATGGCAATAGCTTGGGAATGTGTGATGATGGGCAGGTTTGGAAGTCTGGGAAGGATGGATGGATGGATGGATGAAAGGAAGGAAGGAGGAAAAGATCCAGAAGCAGCAGCCATAAGCAGGTTCAGTGGGCACATCTCCACGATGGTGTTCTTGGTGGTGGGGGATGTTCCTGGTTTCATAGATATGTTTAGGCATCTCATTTTTACACGTTCTGACTTTGGGAGTTTATTTTTAGGTGGAGAAAAAAATAACTGTAGATGTAGCACCTCCTCCTCCCACACAACAAAGATCCCTTCCAGTTCAGCTTGTTTTTAAAGCTATACTGGTAGAGGTTGAGAAAATTGACACCAGATTTTCTTTCCCTATTTTGGGAAAATAGAAGCTCACTGGCACAGTAGGATTTGAAGGTTCCTTCTGGAGGCTGATGGAATCTGACAATAGCTGAACACTAACCTCTGCTTACTCCACCCCTTGCCATGTTCACAAAGCCCAGGGCATGGATTCGGGAGTTGAAGAGGACTTCAGAGCTCAGCTTGGAGCTGAGCTCCTCCTGATTGGCACAGGTCCTTGCTCCCCAGTGTATGATGCTAACTGCACTAATATTTATAACTCCAGCAGCAGTTGATTTGAAAGGCAGTCTTTTGTGAATTCCAGGGGACCCACTTACTCTGGAGACCCAAGTAATATTTGCATCTGGATTTAGAAGGGAAATAATTGTAGTAAAATGTAATGTTAGTTCAGTCTCAAACTAATTTTAGAAAGAACCTAACAGGATTTATTAGAAAGAAGTGAAGGGGAAGGAGGTACAGCCAAATGCAAAGCCATTCCAAATACAAAGCTATTGTTGCAACAAATCTTATGTTGGAATCGTAGCAAGAGCAAAGGTGATGTTTGATAATAGATGATTGCATTGTTAGTGCTAATATGACTGAAAATATCAATATATTTGCTTGTACTCATCTAAACTCTAAGGAGGGGACTCTTCTAAGCATAGAAGATTTTCAGTCTAATAGAGTCTGTGAAAGTAATGTTTAGTTTAATACAGTGTTTTCCAAAATGTGCTTAAACTCTTGCACACACAAGAATGTTTTTATTTTAATCATTATACATTTATTTTTATGCAAAATAGATAATTTGTATTAAAAATGTAACTAACATATTAAACCCATGATTTCATGTACATTGGAGTACTGCTTATATGAGGCTAGTAAAGAAAAGAGTGAGTCAATTTAAGGTTGATCTGAAAAAAGACATTAAGCAAAAAATACTACAAGACCATATATCCTATTGTTGTTATTGTTGTTGTTAGCTGCTAATGTGTCCAACCCCAACTCAATGTGACTCCTTGCAGAATGGAATGAAATACTGCCATCCCCATTATCAGTTGAGGATCATACCATTCTGATCCATGTTTCCATTGGCTGATTTTCAGAAGTAGATTGCCAGGCCTTTCTTCCTAGTTCATCTTAGTCTGGATGTTCCACTGAACCCTGTTCAGCACCATAGCAACACAGAAAGATGGGTGGTGACTACACATGAGGTGGATTGACCACACATAGACAGCTGTATACAAACGTGGTTCATAGGTAGTGAAGTCTAGGAAGAGAGGGAATCACTTTGATTGACTACTGTGTAACAGCATCTGCATCATGAGGCCTGATTCTTATATAGGAAGATTTCTGGATTCTCAGACGGCATCCCAGCCCCAGTAGCCCCAAGCTACATCCCAATCCCTGAGCTTTCCATAGGGCTGTGAAGACATCAGTACAAACCTACTTCTCCACCTAGGGGATGAACTTGTGCCAGAGACCCTACAGAAAGCATTTATTTGAGACACCTCTATAAATGAGAGGCTGAACACTTCATTCCAATATACAAAAATTGTAGTCTTAATATGGAAGGAAACTTTCTTTGTTGGCTACCAGGGATGGGAGGGGAAGGAAGAAACACTGCCAAAAAAAAAAAAAAAAAAGATATGCTTTGTGTTACAAGACAAAAATAAATAAATAAAATTAACATCTGGGGGGGGGGGAATGAAGAGAGAATAATTCTTGATCAGAGAGGAAAATACAAAAAATTAGATGATAAAATAAGATTATACTCCGTAGTAGCCTAGAAACTGTCCCCATACAATTAGATAGCTTTTTTATGATGCTTCAACTCCTATACAAGATAGAAAGCATATCACAACTTAGGTATATTTGAGGTCTTGTATAACTTAAGAGAAATTCTGCACACTTATTAAAGAACATAGATGCACACCTGGTATTAAATCTTAGTGCTACCACTCTTTAGCCATGTGGCTTAAAGCAATTCACTTTATGCACACTGACCCTCTATTCCACCCCTGAAGAATAAGGGTAAGAGTTAACGATATAGTTGTTGTAAGAGTTAAATTAAAGTGCATAATATGCTTAGCATAGTGATTGACATGTAATAAGTGCTGGAAAAATAATGTTGTTATGTGGCATCGAGTTGGACCCAACTCATGGTGACCCCTCCTTGGGTTTCCAAGGTGGTATCACTACGGAAGTAGATTGCCCAACCTTCCTTCCAAGGAGCGGCTGGTGGGTTTGAACCACCAGCCATCTGTTTAGCAGTCAAGTGCTTTAGGTACTACGCTACCAGAGCTCCTGAATAAATAATAGCAGCTATTATTATCCTTATCATCAACACTATTGTTATTAAAGATGGCCTCAGAGTCCTCTCATGAAAGACGAGTTGTAGTCTTGTCAATACCATTTATCAGCCCAGGAGCTGAGGTTAAGGATCCAAATAAATCAAATTATTCAGTTGGAATGGGACTAGTTCTTTAACCACTGTTACAAAATGGGAAGTGAAAGCCTTTGCAATCTGGCACATTTTTAGTATGATTGAGTGAGCAGATAACTTTGATGATGAATAGAATATCCTCTCCATGTTGTGGAAGATGAAACACCAATAAGGAATCAGGGAAACATGAGTTTTAATCCTGCCTCGGACCACTGGGTAACCATGGGCCATTTTCTTAAATCCCCTAAGCCTCATCTGCCCAGGATCAATAATACCTATATATTTGTTCACAGAGTTATTACAAGGATCCACCATGTGTATGGTAAACACTGACATGTGACAGAGTTATAAGGTGATGTCATTACCCCCTCTCCCCTACCCTATTTCTTCCTTCTGTTCTGGTTCCCTCCTTGACTCGTCTGTGCCAGATATCGTGGACATTAAGCCGGCCAACATGGAGGAGCTCACAGAGGTGATCACGGCAGCTGAGTTCCACCCCCATCACTGCAATACCTTTGTGTACAGCAGCAGCAAAGGGACAATCCGGCTATGTGACATGAGAGCATCAGCCCTGTGTGACAGGCACACCAAATGTGAGTAGCAACCCAGGGGCAGTGGGCTGGATGGACCACTGGCCCCTGGCATATGAGAGGAGAGAGGAAGGTTGCCTCATAGGCCATTTTGCGCCTTTTCTGAGAGAAACTCCACTGTGGGCCCAGTTTAGGCATCATGTCAATGTTTAGTGTTTCAAAAAAGATAAAACCTCACGAGGAATTCCACAAACATTCATTTAGGGCTGTGGAATACAGAGAAGAACTAGACATGATCCCTCTCAGTGAAGGGTTTTAAGAAGCTCACTCTCACTGCTGTGAAGAGAATAAATCTGGGTGGTAGAAGGGGGAGGCTGCTTAGGAGATTGTTGCTATATCTAGGCAATATGAGAGTGACCAAGATGAAGTGACCTGGACAAGTGTGGTGATGTGGGAATGGAGAGGCATGAATAATGTTTTCAAGGTTCATCCATATTGTAGCATATACTTTCTCTTTATGGTTTAGTGAGACTCCATTTTACATATGTACCAAATTTTATCCATTCATTTGTTGATGCACATTTAGGCTGCTTCTACCTTTTGACTGTTGTAAATAATGCTGCATTGAACACTGGTGTACAAGAATCTGTTTGCATTCCTGCTTTCGATTTGGGGGGAGTATGTACCTAGGAATGGAATTACTGAATTATATGGTATTTCTACGTTTAACTTTTTAAGAAGCCACTAGTTCAGAGTGTTCGTGCCATTTTACAATCCCAACAGCAGTGGATGAAGTTTCTAATTTTTCCATAGCCTCACCAACACATACTATTTTCTGTTTTTCAACCGTAGCCATGTCAGTGGCTATGAAGTAATAACTCACTATGGTTTTGATGTTCATCTTCCTAACAGCTAATGTAAGGAGCTTTGGTGGTACAGTGGTTAAGGCATTAGGTTGCCAATGCAAAGGTTGCTGGTTCAAACCCACCAGCTGCTCCATGGGAGAAAGATGAAGCAGTCTGCTTTTGTAAAGATTTAGAGACTTGGAAACCCTATAGGGAGTAGTTGTACTCCAGCCTGTAGGGTCACTATGATGGCAGTGGGTTTTGTTTTGTTTGTTTTTGTAATGGCTAATGTAAGGAGCTCTGGTGGTGCATTAGTTAATGCATTCAACTGCTAATCTAAAGGTTGGTTGTTCAAACCCATCAGCTGCTCCACAGGATAAAGATGAGGCAGGCTCCTTTCATAACATTTATAGCCCTGGAAACCCTATGGGGTAGTTCTACTTTGTCCTATAGGGTTGCTATGAGATGGAATTTACTCGATAGCATTGGGTTTGGATTTTCATGGCTAATATAAGGTCACTATGAGTCAGAATCAAGTACATGGCAGTAAGATTTTTTAATGGCTAATGAATCCCTGGGTGGTGCAGATGGTTAAATGTCCAGCAACTAATGAAAGCGTTGTTGGTTTGAATCTATCGAGAGGTATCTCAGAAGGAAAGCCTGGCAGTCTACTTTCAGAAGATCTTTAGTATAAACTCCATGGAGGACAATCCTACTCTGAAACAATTGGGGTTGCCATGAATAGGAATTAACTCATAGCAACTGGTTTGGTTTGTTTTTTTAATGGCTAATAACGTTGAGCATCTTTTCATGTGCTTTTTGGTTATTTATATTTCTTTGGTGAAATGTCTCTTCAAATCCCTTGCCCATTTTTGATCAGTATATCTTTTCTTTAAATTATCTTTAAATTCTAAGAATTTTTAAAAATATATTTAAGATATTAAACCCTTATCAGATATACAGTTCCCCAAAATATTATCCCAATCTGTAGGTTGTCTCTGCACATTGTTGATAAAGCCTTTTGATGAATAAAAGTTTTCAGTTTTGATAGAGCCCCCTGTATCTCTTTTGTCTCTTGTTTCATGTGCTTTTGATGTCATAGCAAAAAATCTGTTAAAAATTGGGTCCTGAAGAATTACACCTATGTTTTGTTTCATTTCTTAAGAGCTTTATGGTTTTAATTCTTCCATTTAGATCTTTGATTCATTTTGAGTTTTTGTATATGGTGTTAAGTATGAGTCCAGTTTTGTTATTTTGCATGTGGAGATCCAGGTGTCCCAGGACCATTTATTTAAAAGACTATTCTTTCTCCATTAGATGGACATAGCATCCTTATCAAAAATCAACTGATTAGATATACAAGTTTATTTATGGAAACTCAATTCTATTCTATTAGCCTATATGTCTTTCAAAAGGAGCTCTGGTGACATAGTAGTTAAAGTATTTGACCTCTAACCAAAAGGTCAGTGGTTTGAACTCACCAGTCGCTCCACAGGAAAAAGACAAGGCAGTCTGCTTCTATAAAGATTTACAGCCTTGGAAACCCTATAGGAAAATTCCACTCTATCCTAAAGTGTCAGTATGAGTCAGAATCAACTCAAGAGCAGTGGGTTGGGTTTATATATGTCTATCATTATACCAGTACCATTACTGTAGCTATGTAATATGTTTTGAGATCAGTAAGTATGAGTCCTCTTGCTTTGCTCCTCTGTTACAAGGTTGCTTTAGCTATTTGAGGTGCCTTGCCATTCCATATAATTTTTAAAAAAACCTGGTTATATTTGTAGCGCAAACAAATATGTATATAGAAATATCTTCTCCCAAACCAATATATGTGCTTATGGGTAATCCTGTACACCATAATACATCTGTTCAGTTTATATATCTACTTATGTGTCCACTCATAAATTATTGTATATTACTGCAGGATTGTGTATGTGATAGTATTTACATTATTGCTTTTTACTCTTGTGTATATTTCACTGTCATCTTTTGCCTTTGTCATGTTGCATTGACTCCTCCTTATTATGTATTGCCTTTCACTCAAGATAATACATGTGTATCATGTCTCTGTCAGACCAGTAAACCTTGTCTTTTTCATGATTTTGAGGTTTTTTTCTGCATTTTTTTTCATAATCTACCCAGGACTTCCTCAATCTGTTATCCTTATCTGAAAGTGATCCCTTTCAGAATACTTAGCATCAGTAGCCAGGCACAATCTGGTTCTTCTGGTCTCAGGTTTGTGGAGGCTGGGGTTCACATTAATTATTTCCTTGTGGTTTTTTTTTTTTTTTTTCCTTCACTCTTCTTTGCTCCAGATGGAGTAAGACCAGTAGTTATACCTTAGATGGCTAATCACAAACTTTTAAGACTGCAGTCACTACTCACCAAAGTAGGATGTAGAACACTGTCTTTGTGGACTATGTTATGCCAGTTGGTTGACCTTAGTGTTCCTCAAGACTATGGTCCTGAACCCCATGTCTAGTGACTCATTCCCTCAAGGTGCTTGATTATGACTAAGAAATTGTCATAACTTTCATCCGTATTTAAAAAAAAAAAAAGCCCTCACTGCCATCAAGTCAATTCGACTAGTGACCCTTCCTTGGGTTTCCGAGGCAGTATCACTATGGAAATAGAACCTTCCTTCCGAGGAGTGGCTGATGGGTTTGAACCACCAGCCTTCTGGTTAGCAGTCAAATGCCTTAGGCACAGCACCACCAGAGCACCCTTCTTCCCTATATGCTGTACTATATTCATGGATGTCTATATGCTGTACTATATTCATGGATGTATTTGTAGCACATATAAATGCATATGTAGAGAGATCCCCTGTCAAACCTCTATATATTCATGAGTATAGTCCCATTCTTCCCTGTTCAGCTTGAGTGTCTATATATATATTCATAGATTATTATTATTACTGTTATTGCAGGATTGTATATGTAATAGTGTGGTAGTTAAGGTTATGTGTCAACTTGGCTGGGCCTGGTTTTGAGTGGCTGGGCAGCTGATTGTAGTTATTCCCCATGAGGAGGCTGGCAATTAACTCCATGGTGGAATCTGCCATGGACAGCTGAATAGCTGCTTTAGGGATGCAATCTGTTTCCAGTATATAAGGAGAAGTTCTGGGAATGGTGTGCAGCTTTTGGCACACTTGAATCCTGCATGTAGCCAGATTGTCTGCTGATCTAAGAACCATTAAAGGACTTGAATCAGTGGCCTGCCATGTGGTTTGGTAAAATTGGGACTGTCCCTTTTTACTTGTCGACCTTGGATTTGTCAGCCTCAGCAGCCAGCAGCTGCCTGAGTGAAGAAAATCTCCAGCTCCAGTGGGCCGGGAGCAAGAGGCACAGCTGAAGCCCAAGGTCAAGGGACTTTCACCCAAGCCCTAGAGCTTGACACTTTAAACTCAGACTTCTAGCCTCCCAAACTGTTAGAGAATAAACTCCTCTTGGTTAAAGTCACCCTTTTGTGGTATTTTCTGTTAGAGTGGCGCTGTTGTTGTTGTTGTTGTTGTTGTTGTTATGTGTGAACCAAAACAGATAGTGTTCATCTTTGTTACTTTTAACTCTTGTACTCCTCCCTGTGTCTTCCTCTGCTTTTATCATTTTGTGCTCACCACTCCACCTCCTTTATTGTATGTTGTCTTTCGCTTCATCCAAGTTAATGCATGTCTACCTTCTAGTTAGTGATTTACACTTCTTTTCCCTTCCACCCCGGTAACTTGCAAAGAATGATTCTTTCTGTGTGTAAACTACTTCTTGATATTTATAATAGTGGTCTCATATAATATTTATCCTTTTGTGAATAACTAATTTCACTCAGCATAATGTCCTATAGGTTCATCCATGTTATGCAGTGTTTCTCAGATTAATCATTACTCTGTAATATTGTATACTATTCTATCGTGTGTCTGTACCATAGTTTATCTGTTCATCCATTGATGGACACTTAGGTTGCTTCCATCTTTTTCCTATTGTGAATAATGCTGTGATGAATATGGATGTGCATATATCTGTTCACATCACAGCTCTTATTTCTCTAGGATATATACCAACTAGTGGGATCGCTGGATCATGTGGTATTTCTATTTCCAATTTTTTAAGGAAGTGCCATACCACTTTGACAGTAGTTGTACCATTTTACAGTCTCACCAGCAGTGTATGAGTGTTCCAGCCTCTGTACATGCTTGCCAGCATTTGTTGTTTTCTGTTGTTATTTTTTTTAAGCTTTGCTATTAATGCTGGGGTGAGATGATGTCTCATCGTCATTTTGATTTTCATTTCTCTAATGACTAAAGATAGTTAGCATTTCTCCATGAGTTTGTTGGCAGCCTGAATATCTTCTTCAGTGAAGTGTCTATTCATGTCTTCATATCCGAAGTGTATCTCTTGTAGACAGCATATTGATGGGTCATGTGTTTGTATCCATTCTGCTACTCTCTGTCTCTTCACTGGTGCGTTTAATCCATTTACATTCAGTGTAATTATCAACAGGTGCTGCTGCCATTTTGCTGCTTATGTGTGTATATGTGTGATGTTGATGATTTCTTTGTTCAATATATTTTTCTGTGCTGAGTTTGTTTTGTTTATAGATTTTCTTTTCATGTCCTTCATTGCTATTGTTTTAGAATTTACTGAGACTTTATGATGGTGTCCCACATGATTCTTAGGCTTTCTTCATTTTTTTTTTGTTGTTGCTATTCTTTTTTCTGATTGCTCCTTTAACAGATTGGTATTGAGAGATTTATCTTCCATCTCACTAATTCTGTATTCCATTGGTTCAAGTCTATTCCTTTTTTCCAACAAATGCATTATCTATTTCTGAAATTTTAGTATTAATCTTGTGGATTTCTATTTGCTGTTTTTGTATGGTTTCTAATTTTCCATTTATTTTATCAATTTGTTCTTTTTTAAAAAAAAAAAAAATATTTTAGAATTTTGTCTGTGCTTTCCTTGATTTTGCCTATGGTTTCCTCACACTTTCTCTCAGTCTGTTGAACCTAAATAGAATTCTTTTGAATTCCTCACCAGGTAGTTCCAGTAGCATCTCTTCCTCCAGAAGATTCTTTGGCCTTATAGTGTAGTCACTTGTTTGAGTCATCTTGTCCTGTTTCTCTATGTGATTTTAAGTTGTCTGTTATCTCTGAGACATTGTAGTGTAATTTTATTAATTTGTTGACTGTATAATGCTTTGCTTCACCCTGAATTTTTGTTTTGTTTTCTTTTATTATATCCAGGCAACTGGGTGAGTGTGTTAGTCTGGGCACTAGATTAGAAGCACTGGGGCACTCACTACCTGTCTCTAGTGGATTTGGTAGCAGCTGGGAGTTTGGGCATGAGTCTCTGACCCCTGATTATGCACAGCAGCTAAGGGCAGGCCACACAGGTGTTGGCCACTGTCTGTCCTAAATGCAGTGGTGCTGGAGTTAGTGGTGACACTCACCCAATCAGTGGGGCAGCAGGTGTGGTGGCTATGGCTGAATAGGATCGCTGCCTCCTGACGCCTGGGTAAAGATAGAAATTTTTAAAAGGAGGTACAGAGGGCAGGGGAAAAAAAAGAAGAAAGAAAATAAGGGGGAAGAGAGGATACCTAAGGAGTAAAAAAAAGAAGAGAAGAAAAGCAAAAAGAAAAAAAAAAGTGGAGAAGACAGAAGAACTGAGAAGAAGGGGGGAAAAGAGAGAAAAAAAAAAAAAACTGATGCAAGTATTAGCTGCCAAACATAGCTGCAGCAGAAGCATGGAGCTCACTATGCACACTGCTGTCCACAGAGGGGTGAGGATGGGTACCAGTTCCCCCAAAAAGGTGGGGGGAATTGAAGAAAAAGAAAAGAAAGGAGGAAAACAAGATAGAGAAGAAGGAAGGACTAAGAAGGAAAAAAGGAAGAAAGCAGGAGCACATACCTCCAACCAGGGAGGGGCAGAACCAGCACTGCTAGCTGCTTGGATAGTGGGGGAGGTCAAGAAGAAAAGGGCAAGGAAGAGGAAGGGGAAGCAAGAGAATAGGAGAGGAAAAGAAGAAAAGAAAAAGGGAGAAAGTTGGAGGGACTAAGCAAAAAGATAAAGCAAAAAAAGTGGCACAGCTCTGGCATGGACAGTTTGATCACCCCCTGGGTGGCCATGCCTCTTGTCACCTGGAGGTTGTGCAAGGTGATGAGGAGGACACACCTCTCTGGTCACCTGATCACCACCAAGATGGGTGCTGGTGCAGTCCTGGGAAAGTGGAACCAGTTATCTCGTTCCTGCTCTGATCAGACCGTTGCTTGAAATAATTCAAAATGGCCACACTGGGCTGGTTGGCAGTTTACCACTCCTTGTTAACTGTTTTCCTTCAGTTTTTTCCTGTCACCATTATTTAATCTACTTCTTGATCCTTCCTTTGAACCTCTGGGATCCAGGATTGTCATCTGTAACCATTTCCCTTGTTTTAAGTCATTGTTGTGGATGGTATGGATAGGGTAACTGCCTAGTCCACCATCTTCTCAGTTGTCATCAGTAACTCTGTTATTGTGGTGAAAAAATATACATAACAAAGCCTATGCCAACTGAACAATTTCTATTTGCACAATTTAGTGACATTGATTACATTCTTCAAGTTACCGACAGCAATGAGTTTGGTTATTTGGTCTTTCCTATCCTTTCAAGTCTTTCCACCACCATTAATATAAAAATGCCCCCTGTTATGGATTAAACATGTCCCCAAAAAATATGTGTTGTAAATCCTTACCTCCATGCCTGTGGTTATAATCCCATTTGGAACTGGGTTGTCTTTGTTATGTTAATGAGTCAGGATTAGTTTAGGGTGTGTTTTAAGTCACTTTTTGTGGGGATATAAAATAGATTAAATAAGCAGGCAATGGAAGCAGAGATGAGGGAAAAGAGATACCAAGCCACATGTAGATTGCCCAGAAGCAGAAGCTCAGAAGAGATAAGGACCTTCCTCCAGAGCCGACAGAGGTAAAAAGGCTTCTGCTAGAGCCATCACCCTAAATTCAGACTTCTGTCCTCTTGTGAGAAAATGAATTTCTGCTTGCTATAGCCACACATTTGTGGTATTTCTTTTACAGCAGTGTTAGATAACTAAGGTACTCTGTAAACAGAAAGTCCCCCCCTTCTACCTCCTTTCACCCCTTGTTACACTAATAATCTTTGTTTTTCTATACTTTTGCTTATTTCATATTAGTGAGATCATTTAATATTTGTCCTTATTCTTTGTATCATTCAATATATGCCTGACTTATTTTTCTCAGCATGATGAAATTTTCGAGTTTCATCTATGTCATGGCATACATCAGAACTTAATTTCCCTTTGTGACTGCATAATATTTCGTTGTTTTTATATACTCCATTTTGTTTATCCATTTATCTTTTGATGGGCATTTTGATTGTGTCCTCCTTTAGGCTATTGTGAAAAGTGCTACAATTAATATTGGTGTACAGGTTCTTTTTTGTGATCCTGCCTTCCCTTCTTTTCGGTGTATGCCTAGAATTGGGATTGTTGGGTCATATGGTAGTTCTATGTTCAACTTTTTGAAGAACTGCCTAAATGTTTTCTGCAATGTCTATACGATTTTACATTGGCACTAGCAATAAATGAGGGTTCCGGTCTCTCCACAACCTCATCAACACCGTTTTTTCCTTCCTTCCTTCCTTACTTACTTACTTATTTATTATCTATCTATCTATCTATTTATTTATTATCTATCTATCTATCTATCTATCTATCTATCTATCATTACCGTTGTAATAGGGTAAAGCGGTTTGCACAGTGCCTAAGGCGTTTAACTGCTAACCAGAAGGCTGGTGGTTCAACCTACTAGCCACTCCCTGGAAGGAAGATTGGGCAATCTACTTCCGTAGTGATACCAAGTTGGAAACCCAAGGAGGAGTCACTATGAGTCGGATCTGACTTCACGGCAGTGAGTTTGGTTTTTGGAATAATGTTAAGTAATGCTTTATAGTTTTCAGGATACAAGTCTTTCACTTCCTTAGGTTTATTCCTAGGTTATTTTATGCTTTTATATGCTGGAGTTTTAAGTCCATTGAGGAAACAAAACAGCTCCAAAGCTAGTGGGAGCTGCTTGGAAGCAAAAGGCTATGATTGGAAAGCTGCCTGCCACTAACAGCAAGGGCTGTGGGAGCAGGATGGACCTAGAGCTATCAAGGAGGCTTTCTAGAAAGACACTGCTCCCCAGAGTACAGGTGCCTGGATTGCAGTGGCAATCTAAGTTTCATTGCCAAGGTGTTCAAGAGAAACTAGAGTTATTTGTCCCACCATTACCTTCTGCTGGGTGCTGTTTTGCCACTCCAGTTTTCCATGAAGAGTAAGAAAATGAAGATCTTTCTCACCACAGTCCCAATAGCGTAGTGCCTAAGGCACTTGACTGCTTACCAGAAGGCTGGCAGTTCAAACACACCAGCCACTCCTCAGAAAGAAGATGGGGCAATATCCTTCCATAGTGATACTGCCTTGGAAACCCAAGGAGGGGTCACTATGAGTCGGGTCTGACTCGACAGCACATAACAACAACATATGACGCAGTGACATGACTGGTCTCTGTGTAGGGACCTGACTAGGAGAAAAATTAATATCTTGTGGTCATTTTGATAATTTTGATATTTATTTATTTACTGTGAGAGTTATAGCATGGGGAGGTGGTAAGTATCAACTCACTGCCATTGGGTGGGATCCGACTCATAGTGACCTCTCCTTGGGTTTCTGAGGCAGTATCACTACAGAAGTAGATTGCCCAACCTTTCTTCCGAGGAGCGTCTGGGGGTTTGAACCACCAGCCTTCTGGTTAGCAGTCAAATGCCTCAGGCACTATGTCACCAGGACTGCCTGTGGAAAGTATAGTGGAGTTGTAAGAGTGTGGATTCTAGAGTCACAAAGATCTGGGTCAAAGCCAGGTTTCACCCCTCATTAGCTATCTGACTCTGGCCAAATTCTCCTAAACTTTCTGAGCCTCAGTTTTTTCATATGTGAAGTAGGTAAGATAATAACAATGACCATCACTTCCTGAGTTTGTAATGGGGATTAGATGAGATAAATATTGGAAATTGTTATGTATTCTTTTTTCTATATTAAGTCTTCATAATTTGGTGTGTATTTTATGTTCACTGCCCATCTCAATTCAGATTAGCAGCATTTCAAGTGCTCAATAATCATTTGTGGCTAGTGGCTACTATATTGGTACAGATTTAGGACATTTCCATCATTGCAGAAAATTCTGCTAGATAGTGCTGATAGTTTATTGGGGGCATGAGCTGATTCTGTTTTGCTCACTGCTTTTTCCCCAGCACCTGAAACAGTACTGGTCCTTGATAGATGTTTAATAAATATTTGTTAGTGTTTGTGCTGGTGTTGACCTTTGAGCAGTACTTACATAAGCCCATAAGGGGAATCGTGATCAAAGCAGAAGGGTTTAGATGTGCAAAGGTGCTAAGGCATGGAAGATCTCAGTAGGTTTGTGGGACTGCAGAGTGACTGATATGGCTGGTATATACACTATGATTTGTAGAAGGCAGAGAGTTGAGGCTTATGAGGAAGGCAGGAGCTGGGTCATAACAGCCATGATAAAAACTGACATTGTTTTTCTCTAAAGTTATTGAACAGCCATGAAAGTAGAGAATAATATGATCAGAATTCAATTTTAGACATGTCACCATGGCAGAAGGCAGAAGGATGACTGTTGGATTCTGGCTGAGAGAATAAGGAAACCTCTTAGAAAGGTATTATAATCTGTTGTTGTTGTTGTTGTTGTTGTTATGTGCCAACTCATAGCGACCCCTCCTTGGGTTTCCGAGGCAGTATCACTATGGAAGTAGATTGCCCCATCTTCCTTCCGAGGAGTGGCTGGTGGGTTTGTCATCAGTGGCAATTATTGATATTTTGGGCCAGATGACTTCTGTAGTTGAGGGGGAAGGGGGCAGGGGCATCCTGTGCATTGTAGGATGTTTAGCAGAATCCTAGGCCTGTACCCACTAGATGCCAGTAGCACAACCCCAGTTGTGGCAAACAAAAATGTCTCCAGACACCCATATGTCTCCTGGAGGACACAAAGTTGAGAACCTCTGATTTAGGCTAAAATCAAACCGGTCCTTCATCATGATGTCCTTGTATTTGTGCTGGTTTATTACTATTAACAATTCTGAGAGGCATGATGGAAAGGTAAGATTTATCTCTTATACTTAAGGAATTTAAAATTTGGCCGATGAGGCAAAATATACCCATGAAACATTTCAGGAACAATGTATACGGCCAGGGTGTTTAATACCCAAATGAATGGTGGAGACAATTAGGAGTTAGGGCATTTGGGGAAGAGTAGAACTTTTGGGATAGATGGCTAGACCTCATAGGCAAGGCTGAGGGTAAGTAACCCCCCAAAAAAAACCCAAACTCACTGCCGTCAAGTCCATTCGACTCATTGTGACCCTCCTTGTTTCCAAGACAGTATCTCTATGGAAGTAGATTGCCCAATCTTCCTTCTGAGGAGTGGCTGACAGGTTTGAACTGCCAGCCTTCTGGTTAGCAATCAAATGCCTTAGGCACTACAGTTGTTTATGGCAGTGCTCACGGTGGGTAAAGCCTAATGTTAGGAAGTATACAAGAAGCAACTTTCAGGAAGGTCTCTACTTTTTGGCAATCTGGATCCTGCATTTGGCTGAGTCTTTGTCTCAGTGGCCTACCATGTTGTCTGGTGATCTTGGGACTATTAATGGACTTGATTTAACCTTTAAAGAGTCTTAGCAAGAAGTATCAGGCTGAAAGAAGAATATTGAGGAAATGAGGTGAAATAGGAAGGATGATTCAAATTGGGTTGGTCCTTAAAGACCAGAGTTAAAAGTCTATGCTGTTCATTCATTGAGTACCTACCCTATATCCCAAGCCTGGAATCCAGTCCTTCTTAAACTTTTCCACCAAATACAGCACTCTAGGGAACAGCCATCAGCCCTACTGCCCTGGAGGAAGGTTGTCCAAAGTCTGTCCAACCTCTCTTATGTGTTCAGAGTGGCTCAACCTATCAGCACAGGTAAAACAGCACATTTCAAGTGCTCAACAGTCATGTGTGGCTAGTGATTGCTCTATAGTGCAGGTTAGAATATTTCCATCATTGCAAAAATCCCAGATGGACAGAAGCAGCAAGCCTGCCAAGACCAGTGACCCCAAAGGAAGTACTAACCACTTTGGATTTTCTTTGAAGCCTTTTTTTCTGTCTTAAAATTTCATGTCAATGTTACATTTTCCCCATGTAAATTGTCTACTTCATTTTAATTTAACAATATTTCCAGTCCAAAATTTCATGCAAAATTAATGTTCTTAGAAGACGCAGCATTTAATCTTTTGGCTTCCTACACTCCCTTATACATCTCATATCCCTGCCTCCAGATATACATGGGCCCCAATTTGAGAAGCACTCTACTAGTATACAGGGAGTGACTTGGGATCACTTAGCTGGCAAGCAAAGTTACAAAATTTGTGTTTTGCAGAAGACTAACACAACAGTGACAGGAAGAAAGGTAGGAGAGTTAGGAGGGTTTGCTCTAGTTTCAATACAAAGACATTCATCTGACTGCTAACCAGAAGGTTGGCAGTTCAAACCCACCAGCCACTTCACAGAATGAAGACTGAGCAATCTATTTCTGCAAAAATTTACTACCTTGCAATCCCAATGGGGGTCACTATGAGTCAGAATCAACTCGATGGCAGTGAGTTTGGTGTAGTTTTTTTTTTTTTAGATAAGGATGGTGGCTATAGAAATCTAAAAGAAGGGATGGGAAAATAGGTGCTTAGTAAATATGTATTCCATAAATAAATTTATGCCTGAGGGTTGACATGAATAGGAAATGTAAGGATGGGAACTAATGGAAAGTAGTTCTGGGAGACAGTGAATGTGGTCAGGTTTAGGACATGTGTGTGAGGTGACATGAGCTGCCTAATAAGGACTCAGGGCCTCTCTGGTGAGCACTCAGCCCAGCTGAGTGAAGCCAGGACTGTACTTAAAGAGCTACTGACCCAGAGTAAATGTCAGACGTAGCTTAAGAAGTCCTGGTGTCTTCACAGCTCAGTATCGTGGTCACCAGCCTAAGCATTAGAGTCATACACACCCACATGAGGTCTGGATACTGAAGAATAAACTGACTGGAAGACTTACTGAATCCTGAACTCAAGATGAATAAAAGACTAGACCTTACAAACTTCCAGAACCACAATGGTTTAGAGCAGACGCTTTCGAATCAGAGCTCAACTCTGATGCTTGGTGGTCATGTGACCACGGGCAAGTAACTTAACTTAATCTCTCTGAGCCCCAAGCTGTTCTTTGAAAGTGTAAATAATATGAACAGCCTTATCAGGCTGGTTGTTCGTAATAACTAAGTGTTACGATGTGGGTAAGATCCTTGCACTCTGCAGAACACACAAGAGTCCATA
Organism: Orycteropus afer afer; assembly: GCF_000298275.1. Taxonomy (NCBI): domain Eukaryota; kingdom Metazoa; phylum Chordata; class Mammalia; order Tubulidentata; family Orycteropodidae; genus Orycteropus; species Orycteropus afer. The sequence goes on along the minus strand of NW_006921825.1, from coordinate 3,486,184 downwards.
TAGCAGGAGCTGTTGGTGCTGTCATCATGATTAAACCATTTGCTGTCGAGTCAGTTGTAACTCACAGTGACCCCATGTGTGTCAGAGTAGAACAGGGCTCCATAGGGTTTTCATTGGCTTATTTTTCAGAAGTAGATCACCAGATCTTTCTTCCAAGGTACCTCTGGTTAGATTTGAACCTCTAACCTTTCAGCTAGCAGCTGAGTGCACTGTGAGTTTACACTGCTCAACTACTCTATTATCGCTATTATTCCTTCTGAATTCTCCTTATTCCAGGCTTGCAGCTATAAGATGCTTACAACCACAGCCTTTTCCAGAGATAGGAGGTCCCCACTATTCATATATGCTTTAGTATTTGTTGAGCACATACCATAGGCCAGGTTCTGAACCAGACTCTCGGGACACAATGGTAAGCAAAAGCAGACCTGGTTTCCTCCCTATTAGAACTCACTGACTAAAGAAGAAAGATACATGTATCAAAGAATCACAAACAAATATGATATTACAACTGTAATAAGTGATATGAAAGAGAGGCAGGTAGGTGCAACATGTGGATGTGGCAAGGACCTTATACCTCAAGGCAGTGACCACTGAGCTGAGACCTAAAGCAAAGGAAAGTCTTCCAGGTAGACAGAAACAGCAGGCCTGCCAAGGGCACCCTGGGGCACCCAGGGGTTGACCCTCCCTCCAGCCTGTACCCACCTCCCCTGGAGAGGACAATCCTGAGGATAGTCCCTAGGGAGGCTCAATGGCTAGCTAGTGGCCCAAAGGCCTCAGGGCCAGTCCTGCTTCTCCATACCCCATGCCGACATAGCAGCGCTCTGAATTCCAAGCTGCCAGCCTCCTAATCTAATTAAGAAGCAAACGAAATTCATTTTCCTGACTCGTCCAAAGTGCCGACCTTCTCCAGTGCACATCTCCCTTTGTTCGGCAGCAGCCCCCAGCTCCTGCCAGCTGGGAAAACAAGTTCAATCTGACCTCTCGCCTGACATTTCATATTGATTTTCTCCATCCTTCTCAAACACCAGCCTTCAGTCGGCCGCAGTTCAGCCGAAGTGTGCGAATGGAATTGAGACAGTTCATCAGAGTTCAGAATGAAAAGCAACATTGGCTTTCAGAGATGAGTTCTGAGAAGGAGAGTATTTAATAACCGTCGGCATTTAATCAAAATGCCGAGGAGATCCGTGTTATCAGAGCTGCATATATTAATTTCCATATGTCCCTCGCTCTGCATACTCAGCAGGGGTTAGAAGGAATGATTCGTTCTCTCCCTCATTTCTCTTTTTTTCTACCACTTTTGGCGGTAGTGACAAGGGTTGTGTGTGCAGTTTGAGATTCTACTGATGAAACACAATAGGTTGCTTGTGGTAGCAGCATTTTGTTGGTTTGAATTTTACTTTTCAATGAGTAAATATTAGAAGTTGGGTGAAGCCACTGGCAAGATGTGGTAAACACCAACCTAGGAAATAAAGGAGAAATAGAATCTGAACTCCTTTCCAATGCCTCAGGTCATGCCTCATCTGGTCCCTGTCCACCTCTCTGACCATAGCCCATGGTATTTGACCACAGTGGCCTACTTCTTGTGCCTCTAACCTACTCAGCCCTTTCCTGCCTCAGGGCATTTACAGAAGCTCTTCCTCTACTTGGAATGCTGTCACACCTAGACTTTTCTCATTGTGTAAGTCTCTGGGAAAATGTCACCTCCTCAGAGAGGACATCTCTGCCCACCCCATCTGCCTCTGATGTCTATCTCATCACCCTACTTTATTTCTTTTATAGCACTCATCTCAGTCTGAAATTACCAATAGTTGTTTGCTTATCTTACTCTAGGTCACCTTGACTCGAATGGAATCTCCAAGAGGGCAGGGAACTTTGTTTGTCTTACTAATCTCTGAATTACTAATACTTATGAGTCGGGGCCGACTCAACGGCAAACAACAACAACAGCATAGTGCTAGAATCCCCAGGTAGTACAGACAGTTAATGCATTGGGCCCCTAACTGAAAAGTTGGTGGTTTGAGTCTATCTAGACATGTCTCAGACAAAAGGCCTGGTGATCTACTTCTGAAAAGTCACCACTGAAAACCCTATAGAACACAGTTCTTCTCTGACATTTGTGGGGTTATCGTGAGTCAGGATCCATTCAGTGGCAACTGGTTTTTAGCATACAGCCCAGCATGCAGAGGATCATCTGTTAGCACAGAGGCAGACAGATGAAAGAAGGAAAGAAATGAAAATGATGAAGACCACTGGAGCTGACAGTTCCAGGTACAGATCCCAGGTTCACTCACCACAGGAAGCCTAGGCAAGGTCCTGACACTGATACTTCCCTCCAGGTGGTGAGTTGAAAAGAAATAATGTACACAGGGTTCTTATCACAGCCCCTGATGTGCTGTGAGCACCGTGAACATGGCTCTTATTAAAGGCAGATGGGAAATGAGACAAAGGACTAGAGCAATAAGAGCCTGTAGATGTGTCTCTCCAATTCCCCCATGATTGTCAGAGTGCTTTATTGTGATGTTACCGGGATGCTTCCCTGTTGTGCTAAAACATAATTTCTCTCTGACCGAAGGGGATATTAATTGATTTTAAAGGCCATAAGGTGCTGAGGAGCTGGTTTCCTACTCAGAAACCACTTTTGAGGGGAGACAGTCCCCAATAAGTAAAAGTTGTTTTAGCAAGATAAAAGATGCAAGTGAAATCCTCAGGAGGGGTGCAAAGGAAAAAGGGATACCTTGAAGGGTCTTAGAGACATAACTTGCCAAAGACCTAGACACAGAAGAAGTGAAAAATGCTTATGATAGACGCTAAAGCAGGCTGCAAAGTTACAAACTCCCTGTGAAGCCAGCGATGTGAAGACGAGCATAAATGGACAAAGAGTAGCAGGGACTATGGAAAAGGGATAATGTCAGGGTGGTGGAATGTGGGTGGTTTTTCCATTTTCAAGATTTCTTCAAAGGTTGCAGTTTCACTTCTATAATTTGCAGAATGTTCACGGATGGCAGGAGCTCTGGTGGCATAGTGCCTAAAGCATTTGACTGCTAACCAGAAGACTGGTAGTTCAAACCCACCAGCCACTCCTCAGAAGGAAGGTTGAGCACTCTAATTCTGTAGTGGTACTGCCTCGGAAACCTAAGGAGGGGTCGCTATGAGTCAGATCCGACTCCACAGAAGTGGTTGCATTTTTTGCATTTGCATGAATGGAAGGAAAGCTCCACTGGGCACCTCAGCTCCAAGATAGAGTCACAAATGAAAGATTTTGATCTCCCTACATATACCTAAAGAAACTCTGGTGGCATAATGCCTAAGGCATTTGACTGCTAACCAGAAGGCTGGCAGTTCAAACCCACCAGCCACTCCTCAGAAGGAAGGTTGGGCAATCTACTTCTATAGTGATACCACCTCGAAACCCAAGGAGGGGTCGCTATGAGTCAAATTGACTCAGTGGCAGTGAGGTGTTTTGTTTTGTTTTTGTTTTTTGTTTTTTGTTTTTTACATATACCTGACAGCACCTGTCATAGGTTTTGGGCAAGACAGTGAGGAGCCAGCATGACAGATCCTTCTAGTTATTTCCCACTGCCAACCTGAACTGACAGTACTGAGTGAATTCAGAAACAGGGCCAAGGCAGGCCCAAACCACTGAAATAGTTCTCACTCTCACTCTAAGTCCATGGCTAAGCTGGGTGACCTTAAACAAGTTACTTAACCTCCCTACATCTCAATTTACTCATCTATGAAATATGGGCAATACTTACCTTATAGAGCACTTGTGAGGATTAAATAACACACATGAAGCCTTAGAATAGAGCCTGGCACCCCATATTTGTTCTGATGACAATCCTTCTTACTTCCCTTCCACATGTAACTTTTAAGAATGGGTTATGGGAGAGGTTACTAATTACGGTGAAAATCTATGACATTTTGTTATACCCATGACAATCCCATGAGGTATATTTTATGGATGAGGAAACTCACTCAAGAGGGAAAATTATATGCTTATGGCCACCATAGAACAAGTGGCAGAGCTAGGGTTTTGTCCAGACCTGTACCTCTTACCCAAAGCAAAAAACATACCCACTGCCATCAAGTTTATTCTCACTCACAGCAACTCTATAGGACAGAGTATGACTGCCCATAGAGTTTCCAAGGCTGTAAATCTTCACAGAAGCAAACTGCCTCATCTTTCTCCCACGGAGTGGCTGGTGATTTTGAACTGCTGACCTTTGGTTAGCAGCCAAATGCCTTAACCACTGTGCCACCAGAGCTCCTTTTGTACCTCTTACTCAAAAAACAAAACTCATGGCCGTTGAGTCAGATCTGACTCATACCGACCCCTACCGAAGTAGATTGCCCACTCCTTTCAAGGCGGCCTTCTGGTTAACAGTCAAATGCCTTAGGCAGTACACTTACTTGTTGTTGTTGTTGTTATGTGCCGTCGAGTCAAACCCGACTCATAGCGACCCCTCCTTGGGTTTTCGAGTCAGTATCACTACGGAAGTAGGATTGCCCAACCTTCCTTCCGAGGAGTGGTTGGTGGGTTTGAACCGCCAGCCGTCTGGTTAGCAGGCAAGTGTCTTAGCCACTATGCTACCAGTACACTTACTAGGACATCACAAATCCCTTATTTAACTAAAATTTATTAAACAACTACTGGTTCTTGCCTTCAAGGAGCTTGCATTCAAGTGGGGGTGAGGGAAAAAGCATATCCAAGTACACAGATAAATAAACAAGATAATTTCCAATAAATTAACAATTAATAAATAAACAAGATAACTTTCCAATAAAAGCTATAATAAATAAATAAACAGGGTTAGAGGGTACCTAGAGTGATGGAGCTATTTCCATAGAATGGTGAGAGAAAGCCTTTGAATTGAGAACTAAATTATGAGAAAGACTGACAACACAGGAGCAACCTTTTGTTTCAGAGAATAGGAAAAAACATCAGTGGCTGAAGATCAGTAGGCTGGAAAGAGTGACAAAGATGAGGTCAAAAGGTAGACCAGGGCCAGCTCATGTAGGGCCTTATGGAGAGACACATACATCTACAGGCTCATTTCCCATCTGCCTTTAATAAGAGCCATGTTCACAGTGCTCACAGCACATCAGGGGCTGTGATAAGAACCTGTGTACATTATTTCTTTTCAACCTCACCACCTGGAGGAAAGTATCAGTGTCAGGACCTTGCCTAGGCTTCCTGTGGTGAGTGAACCTGGGATCTGTACCTGGAACTGTCAGTTCCAGTGGCCTTCATCATTTTCATTTCTTTCCTTCTTTCATCTGTCTGCCTCCATGCCAATGGATCCTGACTCAAGACAACCCCACACGACCAGGAAAGAGCACTTGGATTTCATTCTACGTGAGATGGGGAACCAATAAAAGGTTTTAAGCAGGGATGTGAATAATCCATTTATGATCTTAAAAGAGCTCTCAAAAGAGGGTGGGAAGAATATAATTAGGGGGACCACTTAGGAGGCTCTTGGTAAAGTCAGGAGGAGAAATGACAGTGGCTTTGAGCTGAGTGGGGCAGTAAATGGGCAATAAGTGGACAAATTTGGTATCTACTTGGGAGGCAAGGCTAAGAGGGTTTACGGAGAGACTAGATGTGGAGAGATGTTGGGAAGGGAGGAATCTATGATAATTTTTAGGTTCTTGACTAGCTGTACAGTGGTAATATATACTGAAATGAAGAGACTGGAAAAGAAACAGGTTAAGAGTGAAAAGACCATAAGTTCTCTTCTGGATGTGTTCAGACTGAGATACTGATATCATATCCAAATAGAGAAGTGTGGTAAGCAATTGGATATGTGAGTCTGAAAGTCAGGGGAGAGGTCTGGGCTGGAGATATAAATTTTGGAGTCATAAGCATATTGTATTTTTTTTTTTTTTATTATTAGGATTTGGGTGAAGATTTACAGAG